>NC_140992.1:93231023-93536270 GCF_052327205.1 Somniosus microcephalus | reverse complement strand
CCCCTCTCTCTCTCTCTCTCTCTCCTTCCCCCTCTCTCTCTCTCTCTCTCTCCTTCCCCCTCTCTCTCTCCTTCCCCCTCTCTCTCTCTCTTCCCCCACCCCCCCAGTCGCTCTCCCTCTCTCTTCCCCCACCCCCCCCAGTCGCTCTCTCTCTTCCAACAACAACATGCCCTCGAAAAAGCCTCGGCACCGCCGGGCACTCCAGCTAGTACCCAATAAATCAGTTCACAATCCGTGACCCACACTCAATGCCCCATGTATGGCAGGGGGTGGGGTGAGGTCATGAATCCGTGGGGGAGGAACTTGGGCAGGGGGAGAAGGTCAGGAACCCTGGGAGGGTGGTTGGTGGGGGAAGAAGGTCAGAAACTTCGGCGGTGGGTAGGGGGAGGAGGTCAGGAACTTGGGTGGGGGGAGAATGTCAGGAACTTGGGCTGGGGTGGAGGAGGGCAGGAACTTGAGCCTAGGGGGAGGAGGTCAGGAACTTGGGTGGGGGGGAGAATGTCAGAAACTTCAGCTTGGGGGAGGAGGTCAGGAACTGGGGGGTGGGGGCAGGAACTTGTTTGGGGGGTGGGTGAATGTCTTAACCCGTGAGAGTGAAACATAGAAACATAGAAGATAGGAGCAGGAGTAGGCCATTCGGCCCCTCGAGTCTGCTCCGCCATTCAATGAGATCATGACTGATCATCCAAATTCAGTACCCTGTCCCTGCCTTCTCCCCATATCCCTTGATCCCCTTAGCCTTAAGAAATATATCCAACTCCTTCTTGAATATATTTAATGAACTGGCCTCCACCGCCCTCTGTGGCAGAGAATTTCACAGGGTCACCACTCTCTGGGTGAAGGAATTCCTCCTCATCTCAGTCCTAAATGGCTTACCCCTTATCCTTAGACTATGACCCCTAGTTCTGGACTCCCCGGCCATCGGGAACATCCTTCCTGCATCTAGTCCATCCAGGCCTGACAGAATTTTATAGGTTTCGATGAGATCCCCTCTCAATCTTCTAAACTCCAGTGAGTACAAGCCCAATCGACACAATCTCTCCTCATACGTCATTCCTGCCATCCCAGGTATCATCCTGGTGAATCTTCGCTGCACTCCTTCCTGTCTGTTCCAGGTAAGCTCTGTTCTGTCTGGAGTAGGCAGTCAGAATGACTTGAATTACACTGTCACTGAATATGTAGGCAGGGAGGATCTAATTACACATTCTAGTGAAACGGCTGGTTGTGTCTTGTCCTCCATGGGGACCAATCTGCAATCAGGACTTGTCATCAAGGGAGCCCAATCAGAGTTTTAGGTGTTGCAAATTAACACATTGCTTATGGAGGGAGTCACAGCACGCAGGGAGGTTCTCTTTCCTTCCCATAGGCGGAAGAGGCCTCCCCAGGAGACCAACGCAGCCTGGTTGCACATTGCACAGAAGGGCACAAGCAGGGATGTCATCAGGAGGACCTGGCTACAATAATGCAAACCTTTCAATGATCTCAGTAGATCACAAAAAGACCACACTCAACCTCATCCTGCTTTGCCACTCATCACATCCCATCACTCCGCCTGCCCTACCCTACTCCTGCACATCCTTACTCACACCAACTTACCTTGCTCATCCACCCATCCCTCTCTCTCGATCTACATTATCACATCCCCATCTCACTAGTCACCCCTCACATTCACTCTCATACTGGTGCAATCATACCAACTAACAACACACAATGGTAGGCACTTGGGTGTTTTCTCCAATGTTCATGTAAAGTTTCTGTAAATGAGTTGTCAAACATTGAAATCTTTATTTTCAACACTTTGCATTCTTGGACAGATTTGTGTGCACCTTTGGAAGTGGCTTAGTGAGTTGCAGTGAATGGTGAGACATAATGGTATCTCCCTCAATGGTGATGAGTGTGAAAGGAATGATTAAGGCATTGTAGGGATGATTTATGGTGCTGGTGTGGGGTGGTGCCAACCTGGTGCATCATGTGGCAGCCAGGGAGTACAGTATCAAGTGAAGTAAATTTGGTTGGTGAAGCCATCCCTGGGCTCCGGGGCAACAATGTGGTCAAGTGCTGATGCCCAGCATGAGTTGATTGCGGAGAAGGTTGGTGTTGTTGTTGGTACGGCTGGTGTACCTGGTGATGTTGGTGTTGGGCTGATTGTGGTGGGATTCTGAGGACCAAGAGGATTTTTTCAAGAGCACCGACGTTGATAGACTAGATGGCAGGTGAGGTTGAGATGACAGAAGCGATCTGTCAATGGTGAGAGAGGTTGTTCCAAGGAGGTGACAGTGGATAGGAAGTTTACTCCAAACACTTCCAACCTGCATAAAGCTCAAATGTGTCTTCCAAAGCCTGAAGGCTCCAGCTTCTGAGATTGGAAAATGAACAGCTGTGAAATGATAGCTTTTATACCACATTTGCAGCTGTCAACTATTCCAAAGAATGGATATTGATGGAACTCCCGACCTACTTACCTGACTTGATCCCCGAGCACCATGAACCTCGTCAGAAAGCTGGAAAAATGGTAAGTACGTCACACAATGGTGTTTAATTAACTTTTACCAACCTCCTAATAATCAAAATTGCCTCCCCCGCCACTTGGTGTCGGGTTTGTTCAGCGCTGACAGACCCTAACCCTGAGAGACTAGCATGGAGGCGGGTTGACAGCGGGCTCCTGACTCGCTGTCAATCATTTCAATTGTGACAGCTGACCCACCTCCGATCCCACCCTCTCAGCGCCGGTAAAATTCCGGCCCAAGTTCTTCTCCAGCTGCGAGGAGATGTCCTTAACGCTGGCACCGGGCAGGCAACACAACTTTTGGAACTCCCAGTTGCGGCTGCAGAGAACGGTATCTATCCTCTTGACTATGCTGT
The DNA here is from genome assembly GCF_052327205.1 of Somniosus microcephalus. Taxonomy (NCBI): domain Eukaryota; kingdom Metazoa; phylum Chordata; class Chondrichthyes; order Squaliformes; family Somniosidae; genus Somniosus; species Somniosus microcephalus. Next base: position 93,533,408 of record NC_140992.1, on the reverse strand, counting down.
CCCCTACTATAGTTAGATTAGGAAAACAATTGGTGAGATGAGGCCAAATATGAATTGTTAAGCTATTTTATTTCACATCAAGTGAACATATAGAGCAACAGTTATGATCAGACTCAGTTTAATCAGTATGACTTGTCTTTATGTAATGATATAAAATAACAAACATACCAAGAGGTCCCATATTAATGGGTCATTTTTATTTGACTGAAATAAAATAATTCCTAATTAAACAACTGCATTCAACTTGTGAGCCTGTCCAAAGCTTGCTCTTGCAGCGTTCGGTTTTCAAAACCAGATTGATTGCCTTCCGTGCCTCTGCCTCGGTTTTTAATACCCTGTGTTCATATCCAGAAGGGAAGGCCTGACAGACCACACCTGTGAAATGCCCAGGACTAGAGATGTCCCAACAGAATGCGTACAAGGTATTGACTACTGCAACAGGATTGTTTACTGTTTACAGTGCTTTGGGGAACAATATTAAAGCTTAGCTAATTAGTACTTTTATTATCTTTCATCTCAGTGCCAAAACCTAACATTTACAAGTATATAGGTCCCAAAATGGCCCTAACCAAAGCCATGAATGACATTGTCTGTGATTGTGACCATGGTGCACAATCCCTCCTCATCCTCTCTGTAACATGATTGACCACACCACCTCCAATATATCCCCTGTTGTCCAGCTCAGTGAGACTTCCCTCACTTGGTTCCATTCTTACCTATTCAATTATACTCATAACATATCTACAAGTGATCACACTGCCTCAGAAAATGTAGGCAATGTGTCCAGGAGACCAACAAGCTCCAAGCACTTTAATGGTGCATATTCTACACTGTCATAAGGTAGAAATACCAGATTTATCTATTGCTAACATTAGGTAGAGTAATTTTTATTCAAGGTATTTTTCAGTAATGGCTTGCTTTTAAAATGCTCCAACCATAGCTTCAGCGGCAGAAGATAAAAGGAACCATGTCAGGATATCAGCTGACACCACTGTTGGACTGACCATCACCACCATTATGTCACCAATTCCAATCCCACTCCCAGGGGGCGTTACCTCAATTTAAATATTGTTATGAGACTGGAAGCTTTTTCCCTGTCCATTTTGTGTTTAACTGCCTGTGGACGGGTCTCACATAATTCATGAAACCCGGCAGTTAAATAGAGGCGGGGACTTCTGCATCCAGGAGGTAAGTGGCTGTATACCTACCTCCTGGATCGAGGGTCCCTAATGTAACCACTCCCCATGATCAGAGACCCCCACGAGGCCTCCGATCACCTCCCCAGGCCGCCCCCCCCCCGCTCCCAGGCCTCCCCCCCCAAAAGATAACGATATGGCCGACCCGGATTCTCTCTCCCCTACCGAACCCCCGTCGATCCCCCCGTTCCCCAGCTGACCCCACCCCGATCCCCAGCTGACCGCCCCCGCCTGAATCCTGGCCACCCCCACCTCCCCCCCCGGCCCGTACACTGGCCGATTGCCCCCCACCCCCCTGATCCACGACACCTGGCGATCCTCTCCCCCCATCCCCCGATCCTCAACCAATTGCCGACCCCCTCCCACGATCCCTCCCCCGGAATGGTCTGAGGCCTACCTGCCCGCAGCCTGCCAGCCTCTTAATCTGGCTGGCATCGGGCGGGAATCCGAGGCCTCGCATTCAAATCATGCCCTGCCGTTAAATTTGGCAGGGCCTGCGGGAAACCTAACCTCCCGGGTTTCCCGCCTGCCTCAGAGGCTCCCCTCCCCAATCCACCTCCCTTGAGAAAATTCCAGCCATTTCATTTATATCGTACCTTTCATGTGCTCAAAATGTCCCAAAGTGCTTCTCAGCTAATGAATTAGTCTTTAAGTGTAGTCACTGTTGAACAGAAAGTGGATCCACTGCATCAGAAATACTGGATCACGGAGGCAGCACTTACACTGATTTCTCTCCAAGGCCGTCATCTGTGCCAGCCTTCTTTAAAGATGAAGGATGGTTCCTGAGAGACCTAGGCTGCCCTCTTTATCCCTGGCTAATGGTATTCCTGGGCTAACCAAGTACACGAAGCAGAGTGCAGAAATAACAGTGACTGCACAGTTACCAGGAGCATTATGGAGCATACCATTGGCATCTTGAAGCAGAATTTTAGATATTTTAATGGATCAGAGGATAACTTCCAGTATAGCCTCAACAGGGTTTCCAAAATCATTGTCCATTGTCTGCTGCATAACTGCAATAGAAAGAGACTTAAACATGGCGGACGAGGAGACAACAACAACAACAACTTGTATTTACATAGCGCTTTTAACATAGTAAAACGTCCCAAGGGGCTTCACAGGAGCATTACCAAACAAAATTTGACACCAAGCTACATAAGGAGATATTATGGCAGATGCTTGGTCAAAGAGGTAGGTCTTAAGGAGCATCTTAAAGGAGGAAAGGGAGGTAGAGAGGTGGAGAGGTTTAGGCAGGGAATTCCAGAGTTTAGGGCCTAGGCAGCTGAAGGCACGGCCGCCAATGGTGGAGCAATTAAAATAGGGAATGTGCAAGAGGCCAGAATTGGAGGAGCGCAGATATCTCAGGTCTTGTAGGTCTGGAGGAGATTACAATGTTAGGGAGGAACAAGGCCATGGAGGAATTTGAAAACAAGGATGAGAATTTAAAAATCAAGGCGCTACTTAACCAGGAGCCAAAGTAGGTCAGCAAGCACAGGGGTGATGGGTGAATGGGACTTGGTGCGAGTTAGGACATGGGGAGCAGAGTATTGGATGAACTCAAGTTTACTGAGGATAGAACGTGGGAGGCCAGCCAGGAATGCTTTAGAATAGTTAAGTCTAGTGGTAACAAAGGCATGGATGAGGGTTTCAGCAGCAGGCCACCCTGCAACTCAGGTCAGGGCAGGCTGCAGGCACTGATCAAGATGATGGTGTTACAGAAATACTTGTGCAGCCATGAAGACTATTGGAGCATGTGCTCATACAAGAGAATTGGGCTAAGTGCCTGAGCCCCCTCCATCCCACTTAATATGTCCACAATCAACTGGCCCAAGACATCCTTAGCATTATTGTCCACTGCATCTACCATGGAAGTCCATCCTTTATTCTGCACCATGAGAAACAAACTCTCTGGACAAAGCTGACATGAAATGCAACTAGCTTATTTCCTGTTTGTGGTATTTCTACATGTGTATACCGTATCTCATCTTGGCACTTCCTCTTCCTGACAGTGTGCGATCTTCGCAAGCCTATCCTACTACTTCACCTAATTATTCTGGGTAGTACGTGATGTGGTTAGCTGCTCGGTCTTGTCGGAAGTCCTTTTGGCTTAAAATGGCCCTACAACAGTTTCTGTCACAGAAGCTACTGCAGTGGCTGACTGCTCCTTATGATTTCTGGCACATTTTTTGTCATTTCAATGGGAGGGCTGGATGACTTGGAAGGGGTATTGCCTGAAGAAAAAGCAGCCTCACTCATGCCTACTCTGAACATGGCTCTGCTGCTGCACACTCTCTCAGTATGTCCAATGGTTTGTGTGCAAACAATCCTTTAGGCAATAATAAGGGCATCAAAGCCCTGTTTAATGTCTTTCTCCATCCATTTGACCAGTACTTTAAAGCCAGGCAAAAATCTCTTAAAATTTGAAACCCCAGGCCTTAATAGCAGTCATCTTTGTATTTATGAAAGATACTGGCCTGGGCTTTCCTTCTGACTACCATCAATTTCAGGTGGTAGGGGAAAAGAAAGAAGGAAATGAGGCAGAGAGGAGTTCACCAAAACCCCAACCCCAAAAATGTCCATCAGAATTTTCCTCCACCCAACCCAACAATGAATGCAGCTGCCTCCCTTGAGTCCACCCCGCCACATGTAAATGCTGGCAGGTGAGAATGGCTTCATCGTCTCTCGTTATTTTTTTGCTCTTCTGTCCCAGAAAACAGCAGCACCTTAAGGTATATGTTGTCAGGAGCAGGAGGGTGCCCCAGAGAGGGATAGCACAGTGGAGAGCATTGCTGAATGTGTAAGTCTTTTAGAGACTGAAATGGACTGAGAATTACCGAGCCTGTTGTGACTGTAGGCAGTATAATCTACTTGCAAGATTCAAGTGAGTACTTTAACATTGCTGCCGTTTTTTTGGAAGTTATGAATTCCCCTTCAGAGATTCCCCTGTTAGTCTGTTTTGAGGAAGATGATGAGAGAAATATGGAGGAAGAGAGAAAGGAAACCAGGATGTGAAGGAATAAGCCATATAACCTATTCAGAAAAATACACTGGGGGAGAAATTTGGTGGAGCCGCAAACGGGGCGCCAAGCTCGCCTGGGCGCCGGAATTAGCGCAGCGATCGGAGCAGTTTCGACCGCCGGAAATTCAGCTTGAACGCCCCAAGAGGGACACCGGGCGAGGCTCGAGGCGCTCCGCGTCCCTCTTAGGGCGCTGAAACTGAATATCGCAGCGCAACGCGCTTCCTCCCATTCTTAAGGGGGAGGGGCCTACACCAGTGCGATCGGAGATCGCGAGTGCCGGCAAAAGAGCCCGGCACCGAGGAGAAGTGCCGGGCTCTCGGAAAACAGCTGGCACTGCCACGGGGGGAGATCAGGAGGCCGGGGACGGAGGTGCTGGCAGGTGGCCGCCGGAAAAAACGGCCGCCACGCAACTCCACCTTAATTTGCGCCACTGCCGCCACAGGTAGGCCCTGTGAACCGGGCGCGATTTGCGAACGGCGCTACAGAGGCGGGCGCTACCGAATATCGAGATCGGGGTGGTAGCGGGGCGCTGCACACACCGATGACGTCATCGGTGGCGGCGCAGTGCAACAGGCTAACGCTGCCATTAGCGCCCCAGCTAAATATCACGGGAGGCGTGGCCAGTGGCGCTAAAGCCACTGAGTGCCCTCTTTAGGCGCTAACTGGTGGCGCAGCCCACCCAATTTCTAGGCCACTTTCTTTTGACAGAATTCTGGCCTTATTAAAACAACTGGGTCTGGAAATCTAGAAACTGAACGATGAAAAAACTGTGAAAGTATTCTGGCTATTGAGGTAAGATAGTTGTTGACACTGAATCAATAACTGTGGTGTATGTGCCTGATATACCTATCAATTCCTCCAATAAAAGGCGAAGAGTTACGAAGGTGACTAAAGGTTTTTATTGGAGGAATTGATAGGTATATCAATTTTATTGACTAAATAACAGAGCCCACTCTCGTGGGTGATCCGATCCAAGCAGGAGGAATACCAGTCAGTCGCTCACCTTTATACCTGGCCTGGTGGGTGGAGCCAAGGCGGAGTCGGCGGTGGTCATCCCAGGTATAGCAGTGTGGCAAGAGGCGACCTCGTACCGTGATACAATAGTGGTCAGTGATACAGTTATAACGAACAGTGGTGAACAGTGCTAACTACTAACAGTGATACGATAGTGAACGTGGTTTACCACAGTGCCTTTAAGAGCAATTATGGTGTATGTGCCTTTAAGAGCCCCAGGTGTGCGTAATGCCGGTAATTGCCACTTGGGCTATATAAGCCTGTGTATTGTGTATATCCTTTAGGACCCCCCCCCAGACTTGCTTAGTAAATACCTATGAACCAACTCCTGTCTTCAGTGTCTTTATCTACACACGGACACTACAGTGGCGACGAAGGGGAAACGGACTTACCTGCAATTCGGCAGCACTTCAAGGACATTGATTCCTCCAGCGTCCAGAAGACTCAAGGAAGTAAGAGAAACTGTGGTTTCACCAGCTGGCCAAGCTGGTGGCAGGTACTGCGCTAATCCTTCCTGGGCGTCAGGCTGGAGCTCCAGCGGCGGGCTCTACAGCTGAGACAGGCAGCGAAATCGGAGGCAAGCAATAACGGACTGGGAGGGTGCACTCGAGAGACGGCCGGCGCGGCAAGCAGGTCAGCGTTTAGACCTCCGTCGGGAACGAGTCTCCAACAATGAATAAACGGAAACCACAGTAAAACAGCGTTGTTATCGGTAGCAGCGGCGGGAAAGCACGGGAAGCGCCATATCGTTGCTACAGAGAGAAAAAAAACGCGGGAAGCGCCATATCTTTTCTGAAATGCCTAAATCTGGTAATATTGAGGCTTTTGATGGCGAAATAGAAGATTGGACCACATACGTGGAAAGAGTAGAGGTTTATTGCACTGCAAATGGAATAACAGATGAAAAAAAAGCTTCAGTACTTCTGAACTTAATGGGCGCGAAGACATACGGGCTGTTACGAAATTTAATCACTCCAGCCAAACCAAAGGACAAGACTTTTAAAGAAATTGTTGATACCTTGCAGGAGCATTTAAACCCAACACCACTGCTGATAGCGGAACGATTCAAGTTCTTCAAGAGAAATCAACACAAGAATGAAAGTAACACTGATTACCTAAACGAATTAGGAAAGCTATCAAAGTACTGCCAATTCGGAGCAGAACTATCGGATTATCTTCGAGACAAATTTGTTTGCGGTCTCTTAAGTGAAGGAACACAAAAAAGACTGCTTTCTGAAAAAGATTTAACATTGGACAAAGCTTTCAGTATGGCTGTATCATACGAAGCAGCAGCAAAAGGAGCTGCAGAGATACAACAAGAGACACAGGACTTCGGCACCCATAAAATGACACAGGAGTTCGGAAGATGTTATCGCTGCGGCAGATCCACCCATAACCAGAGGGACTGCTGGTTCAAGGGCAAAGCATGCAGGCAATGTGGTAAGATTGGACACATTGCACGGGTATGCCAATCTGGACAAAATAAATCCACTGACAGAAAACAAAAAATCAATAAAGAAAAGTACAGGAAGGTACAAATGATGACGGACAATAGCTCCGAAGACCAGAATAGCGATAGCGACTCCGGAAACAAGAGACTAAGCTGTCTCAAATTACATAATGTACTTGCCAAAGAGGATTACCAAACCATTTGGGTTACCCTCACAGTAGCAGGGTCCCCAGTTAAAATGGAGCTAGATACAGGATCAGCTCTAGCCGTAATAAATCGACGAGATTACGAGAGGCTATTTTCGCATATACCTCTAAAAGACACATCCATTATCTTAAAAACATATACGGGGCAGAAAGTCTACCCCAAAGGAAAAATAAGGGTGCCTGTGGTATACAACGGCAAAGAAATACAAAAGTTGTATTTATACATTCTACAAGATGGTGGTCCACCGTTGTTGGGACGTGAATGGATAAGGAAGATACGTTTAGACTGGCACTCCATTCAGGCACTGACGGTGACCAGTAAGAAAAAAAACAATGATGACATCATACCTGAACGATTAAAAGACATCTTGGCCAATGCCAAAGAAGTGTTTCAAGAGAAACTAGGAACCTTGAAAGGCATCACCGCCTCAATAAAAGTGGAAGATACAGCAATTCCAAAATTTCTTAAGGCAAGACCGGTGCCATACGCAATACGTCCGGCAGTCGAGGCAGAGCTGAAGAATTTGGAAAAGGCAGGCGTATTATCCAAAATAGATTGGAGCGAATGGGCAACACCCATCGTTCCAGTCATGAAAAAAACATTGAAAAATAACTCTGAGGAACAGAAAAAAATTCACATCTGTGGGGACTTTAAGGTGACTGTAAACCCGGTCCTTCACACGGTACAGTATCCTCTTCCGAGGATAGAAGAAGATATCTTCGCCTCACTATCCGGAGGGAAACGTTTCACCAAAATTGACTTGGCACAAGCATATCTACAGATGGAGGTTGAGGAGACCTCTAAAAAGTATCTCACAATAAACACACACAAAGGCCTGTACCAGTACAATCGACTGGTTTTTGGAATAGCATCAGCTCCAGCTATCTGGCAAAGAGCTATGGAGCAAGTCCTGCAAGGGATTCCGGGGACTCAATCCTACCTAGACGACATCCTTATAACAGGAGAAAACGACAACGAGCACCTTGCCAATTTGGAGCAGGTGCTCACTAGGCTGAAAGAACGGGGCCTACGAGCAAATCACCCCAAGTACGAATTTTTCCAAAATCAGATATCATATTGTGGCCACATAATTAATAAGGAAGGGTTGCATAAGTCACCTGAAAAAATTGAAGCAGTTATAAAAGCCCCAGCACCTGAAAATGTTTCACAATTAAGGTCATTCCTGGGATTAATAAATTACTATCATAAATTTTTACCGAACTTATCAACTATTCTACACCCTCTTAATGATCTTCTACAGACAGGAGTGATTTGGAAATGGAACGAAGACTGTAAACGTGCCTTCCATAAATGTAAAGACTTAATCACATCCGAGAAAGTTTTGGCACATTACAACCCATCACTACCGATCAGACTGGCGTGCGATGCATCCCCTTACGGCATAGGAGCGGTATTGTCCCATAGATTCCCTGATGGCTCGGAACGGCCGATAGCTTTTGCGTCACACTCATTGAACTCAGCTGAGCGTAACTATGCCCAGATAGACAGGGAAGCACTCAGCCTCGTATGGGGAGTGAAGAAATTCAACCATTACCTACACGGACAAAAATTTACCTTGCTGACTGACCATCAACCCCTCATCTCCATATTCAACCCTAAAAAAGGTGTCCCCATTATGACGGCACAAAGACTACAGAGGTGGTCCCTTTTTCTAGGGGCACACCAATACAACATTGAATACAAAGGGTCAAAACAGCATGGGAATGCTGACGGTTTATCACGCCTACCGTTGCCAACGATAGAAGAGGCACCTACAGTAGACCCAGTAGAGATATTCCACTCTACCATAATGGAATGTCTACCGGTGACAAATTCTGCCATTGAAAGGGAGACAAGAAATGACCCTACTCTCTCACGGGTCTACGATTTAACAGTGAAGGGATGGCCAGCACGTGGCGAACCACTGTTGCCAGCATTCTCGCAAAGAAGAGAACAGCTGTCAGTGTGCTGAGGAACCTTGATGTGTGGATCCAGAGTGGTGATTCCACCCAAACTCCAGGATAAAGTACTAAAGGAGCTTCACGAGGGGCATCTGGGTGGAGTGAAAATGAAGAACCTAGCTAGGGCGTTTGTATGCTGGCCAGGTATCGATGGAGACATCGAAGACATGACCAAGAGCTGCCTAGGATGCCAGAAGGTCCAAAATGCTCCGCCACAGGCCCCTCTACATCCATGGGAGTGGCCCTCATCTCCCTGGCAAAGGGTGCACATCGACTTTGCTGGTCCATTGATGGACTCAATGTTCTTAATCGCAGTGGATGCACACTCCAAGTGGCCGGAGGTAATAAAGATGTCCTCCACCACCACGGAAAAAACCATCACAGTATTAAGGACCATATTTGCCAGGAATGGGCTGCCGGAGCAGATATGTTCTGATAATGGACCGCAATTTGTGTCCGAAGAATTCAGAAAGTTCTTAAAGAACAATGGGGTAAAGCACTACACGTCCGCCCCATACCATCCCGCCACCAATGGATTGGCTGAAAGGTTTGTCCAGACCTTCAAGAAGGCCATCAAGGCCATGGGTAATGAAGACATAAAACTTCAGCACAAGGTGGATAACTTCTTATTTGCATATAGGAATGCAACGCATATGGTTACTAACCAAACTCCCGCCATGATGTTCTACAATAGAAACCTAAGATGCCGGCTGGATTTGGTCAAGCCCAACATCCGAAGGGACGTGGAGAACCGGCAGTTTCAGGGCATGAATGAAAGGCCAACTAGGGCCTTCCAGATAGGCCAACCGGTTTTGGCCCGGGACTACCGTACCGAGAAATGGCAGCCTGGAACTATCTGCACACGATTAGGACCACTGATGTATACCGTGGACATCGGAGACAGCATAATAAGGCGCCATGCTGACCAAACCATCAAGTCATCCGAAAAGGGACAACCTACACCACCACTCTATACATCTAACGATGAAGTAGAGATACCCATATCTACCTCCGATCCGGTGATACTGGAGCCCGATGAACCCGACACTGGCCTTCAAGCCAAATCAGCCTTGCCAGAAGAACCTACTACACCACCAGAAACTACTACACCCCCGAGGCGTTATCCGGACCGAGTCAGGAAGCCTCCTGAGAGACTAACTTATAATTAATTAATACAGCAATGTATATTATTTTGCATATAACATGTAATTAATAATTACTTAAAATATGATGTACTAGTTAGCTAGAAGGGGAGGAATTGTGGTGTATGTGCCTTTAAGAGCCCCAGGTGTGCGTAATGCCGGTAATTGCCACTTGGGCTATATAAGCCTATGTATTGTGTATATCCTTTAGAAAACCCCCCCCAGACTTGCTTAGTAAATACCTATGAACCAACTCCTGTCTTCAGTGTCTTTATCTACACACGGACACTACAATAACCTTATTGAAACAGAAGGTTGAAGGCTCCAGCAGGCTGAACCTTTTGGAATGAAACAATGGTTCACCCTGGACAAGGTGTTCTAATTTACACTTCGTAAAGAAGCACATAAAAGTAAGAAACGTCTGCCTTCCTAAAAATGACATCAAGTTAAAAGGGCACCTGCCGTTTCACTGTTTTTTATGGTAAAACTAGAACACCTAGAGCAGAGACATAATTCTGTAATGCTACCAGCTGAGGTGACTAAGAATTGCAGGGGTCAGCAGATAAATGTCTAGAGATAATTAGCTTACATCAACAGAAAACTGTAAAGGAAATACCACTGGAAAAGGGTATAAATATTGAACTCTCAAATGGGATAACAGACTCGCTTTGAAGGGGCAAAGCGATTCTTGGCTTCAGAGGCGGCTCTGTAAATCTCCAACTCTTTGTGCCTCGGGGATCAAAGGTATTTGTTTTTGGTGGATATCCTGAATAGAACTTTAAGAACTGTAAAACTGTAATGAAGTTAGGATTTGAGAGTAAGATTCTCTGATAATTGAATTGTAAGCTTTCTCTTTTTGGAACTATTAATGTTGCGATTGACTCACCAACTGTAAATTACATGTCGGTTCTTTAATAAATCTATATATTTTTAGAATGATCTCACATAAGACTTCTGTATCAAACTCACAAACTCAATCTCTGTACACTCTTTGGTGTGGAGTTGCAGAATTCTGGAGTAGTTTTCTGGACCTTCATAATATCCGGAACGTTACAGTCTAGCTAAACTTATTAAAAGTGCTATCTGGAGGACCTTAACATTTTCAGGTTGTTCCTTTCCTTTAGGGAGAGATAGTCCGGACCTTTAGACCCAATTAAGCGTCTTTGGGATTCGGTTACCTCAAACTGAAAGTGAATGTCTGAGGAATACGCCTGATCCAGGGTAGCCCTAAAGGGGCTAGGACTAGTAATTATCCCTTCAAGGAGAGCCCAGCATCATGGGTGCCATCCAAACCCTACCTGTATACATCCTGTCCGAGGGTAGACAGACCAAAGAAGACATACCTGGATTTCTCACACAGGCAGTATCAACTCGCCCTTCCAGGAATTTGCAGCCCAAAACTAATTGGAGCTAAAGGGTAAGGAAAAAATTCCTACTCAGGTCGCTCACCAGGAGATGCCCCATTCCAGCAAATTCTGGGCCATTAACTTAACATTTCATCAAACTTTCAGCTAAAAAATGTAATTTAAGCACCACCTTGTGGTAGATTTCTGTAACATGTCCATTTTTATAAGCCTTGCATTTTGTATAGAATCATAGGGTGAAAAGTTGGGTTGATTTGTGTCTGTTGTTAATGCCCCCAGGGGGCGCTAACGGGCCGCAAATGCCCTAGCGCCCGGCGCAGCGTCGCTACTACCGCCAGTGAAATTCAGTGGGAGCCGGCAGCGCCCTGTAGTGCTGCACCGCCGGTGATGAAGTCATCGCCGTGCACAGTGTCCCATTTACGCCCAAGCCGCAAACTTCCCTTGCTACCCCTAACCTCTCGTCGGATGATATGTCCGACAGGATCAGGGGGCATTTTTGCAGTGGTGCCGGCGATAGTTAAAGGGTCATGTGTCGAGTGGACATTTTTATTTTGGCCAACTCTTAGTACCAGCAACCTTTCAGTTTTTTATGTGATCGCTCAGCCCGGCACTCCTCTTGAGTGCCGGGTTGTTTTACGGCACCCCGCTCCCCGGTGGTCCGGACGGGCCCCAGTGCATGCAGTGCTAGGCTCCTCCCCTTTAATTAGGGGAGGAGGCCTGCAATGACGCGGCGCTACATGGCGAGTGGTGCAGCTGCATGTACCGCCATTAAATTCAGTATTAGTGCCCCAAGCAGGAGGTGGAACACTCTCCAGTTTACTCTTCTGAATTTACGGCGGAGGGGCGCAAATTTTTCGGGGTGCTAAAATTAGTGCTCCGGCAACGTTAGTGCCCCAAAAGGGGCACCACCCAATTTTCCCCCCATAGAATGGTTACAGCACAAAAGGAGGCCATTCGGCCCATCAAGCCTGTGCCGGCTCTCTGCAAGAGCACTTCAGCAAGTCCCGCTCCCCCACCCTTTCCCCATAGCACTACAAAATTCCCCTTTGAAAGCCACGATTGAGTCTGCCTCCACCACCCATTCAGGCAGTGCATTCCAGATCCTAACCACTCACTGCATACACCCAAGTCCAAGTCATTAATATAGATCAAGAAAAGCAGTGGTCCAAGAACGGACTCCTGGGGAATACCACGGTATACCTTCCTCCAGTCCAAAAAGCAACTGTTCACCACTATTCTCTGTTTCCTGTCACTTATCCAATTTTGCATCCATGCTGCCACTGTCCCTTTTATGCCATGGGCTTCAACTTTGCTGGCAAGCCTATTATGTGGCACTTTATCAAACGCCTTTTGAAAGTCCATGTACACCACGTCAACCACATTGCCCTCATCAACCCTCTCTGTTACCTCATCAAAAAACTCGATCATGTTAGTTAAACACGATTTGCCTTTAACAAATCCGTGCTGGCTTTCCTTAATTAATCCACACTTGTCCAAGTGATTGTTAATTTTGTCCCTGATTATCATTTCTAAAAGCTTCCCCACTACCGAGGTTAAACTGCCTGGCCTATAGTTGCTGGGTTTACCCTTCTCCATTTTTTGAACAAAGGGGTAACATTTGCAATTCTCCAGTCCTCTGGTACCCCTCCCGTATCTAAGGAGGATTGGAAGATTACGGCCAGTGCCGCCGCGATTTCCACCTTAACTTCCCTCAGCATCCTAGGATGCATCCCATCCAGTCCTGGTGACTTATCTACTTTAAGTACAGCCAGCCTTTCTCCTACCTCCTCTTTATCAATTTTTATCCCATCCAGTATCTCAACTACCTCCTCTTTCTCTATGACTTTGGCAGTATCTTCGTCCTTGGTGAAGACAGATGCAAACTACTCATTTAATAGCTCAGCCTCCATGTATAGGTCTCCTTTTTGGTCCCTAATTGGCCTCACCCCTCCTCTTACTACCCGTTTACTATTTACATACCTATCAAAGACTTTTGAATTCCCTTTTTTGCTGCCATTCTATTCTCATACTCTCTCTTTGCTCCTCTTATTTTCTTTTCCACTTCCCTCTGAACTTTCTATATTCAGCCTGATTATCACTTGTATTCTCAACCTGACATCTGTTATACACGCTCTTTTTCTGCTTCATCTTACTCTCTATCTTTTTCGTCATCCAGAGAGCTCTGACTTTGGTTGCACTACCTTTCCCCCTTTGTGGGAATGTACCTCGACTGTACCTGAACCATCGCCTCTTTAAAGGCAGCCCATTGTTCGGTTACAGTTTTGCCTGCCAATCGTTGATCCCAATTTACCTGGGCCAGATCCGTTCTCAACCCACTGAAATTGGCCTTCCTCCAATCAAGTATTTTTACTCTAGATTGCTCCCTGTCCTTTTCCATAGCTAATCTAAACATTATGATACTATGATCACTGTTCCCTAAATGTTTCCCTACTGACACTTGCTCCAGTTGCCCCACCTCATTCCCCAGAACCAAATCCAGCAATGCTCCCTTCCTCGTTGGACCAGAAATGTACTGATCAAGAAAGTTCTCCTGAACACACTTCCTCCTCTCTGCCCTTTACACTATTACAATCCCAGTCTATATTAGGTTAGTTGAAGTCACACATTATCACTACTCTATAGTTCTTGCACCTCTCTGTACTTTCTGTGCAAATTTGCTCCTCTATATCTCTAACTAATTAGATTCTGTAATAACAACAGAAAATGCTGGAAATACTCAGCAGGCCAGGCAGCATCCAGGGAGAGAGAAACAGAGTTAACGTTTCAGGTCTGGGACCCTTCATCAGAACTGGAAAAAGCTGGAGATGTAACAGATATTAAGCAGGTGCAGAGACACGGGGTGGGGGGGTGGGGGCTAGGAGGGGAGGAAGGAACTGAAAGAACATCCTGTACTTTTGTAAGAGGCAGGAAAGATAAAATGTTGCAAATGGGAGTGGCAAAAATGATACAGCATGAAAAATGGGGGCAGGGATTATTATCTGAAATTGTTGAACTCGATGTTGAGTCCGGCAGGCTGTAAAGTGCCTAATCGAAAGATGAGGTGCTGTTCCTTGAGCTTACGTTGAGCTTCATTGGAACAATGTAATAGGCCGAGGACAGAGAGATCAGAGTGGGAGTGACGCGGAGAATTAAAGTGACAGTCGACCGGAAGCTCAGGGTTACCCTTACGGACTGAATGAAGGTGTTCCGCAAAGCGGTCACCCAATCTGCGTTTGGTCTCCCCAATGTAGGGGAGACTGCATCGTGAGCAGCGAATACAGTATATTAAATTGCAGGAAGTACAAGTAAATCGCTGTTTCACCTGGAAGGGGTGTTTGGGGCCCTGGACAGTGGGAAGGGAGGAGGTAAAAGGGTATGTGTTGAATCTCCTGCGCTTGCACGGGAAGGTGCCAGACGAAGGAGAAGGGCTGTTAGGGGTGATTGAGGAGTGGACCAGGGTGTCGCGGAGGGAGTGGTCCCTTCGGAATGCTGAAAGGGGGGGTGAGGGGAAGATGTGTTTGGTGGTGGGATCATGTTGGAGGTGGCGGAAATGGCGGAGGATGATACGTTGAATGTGGAGGCTGGTGGGGTGAAAGGTGAGGACAAGGGGAACCCTATCGTATTTTGCTATTGTAAATAGATTCTGTCCTTGACATTTCCAGGTGCTCCTGTCTCTCCCGCACTGTAACATTCTTCTTAATAAAAAATGCCACCGCACCTCCTTTCTTTACTTCCCTATCTTTCTTGAACACCTTATATCCAGGAACATTTAATACCCAATCCTGCCCTTTTTTGAGCCAGGTCTTTGTGGTATGGGGCATCTTGCGTCGTGCACCATTAGTTTGCCTTTTTCCTGCACCCTTCAGCTCGAATATATATTGCGCTGTAACTTGCTGGAAGTGCGAGTTGATAATGATGCTTTGAGGGCACCAGGGCATCTGGGACCTTAGTGAACAACTGGACCAACAGTGTATCTCCTTAACCACTGAAATTTAAGGATTGAGAAAGAAACCGAGGATTGAGGGAGAAAGACGTTCAATTAGAGTGGGTGTGTTAACCCCTCGCTTCTGTGAGGAGGATCTACCCCTCCCGTGGGGGATCTAGGTTTGCTACTTTAGGAGACTCAACACACCGGTCAGTCTATTGTCACTTTCTCAGTAATACACAAAGTCAGAAACTGTAAAATAAGTAAAGTTTTATTCCGTACCCGGTACTGGACTTCACTCCGAGAAACTCCTTGTGTTTACACACAAGGAAGTCTCCTCTAGAGTGCGCCCCTAGGCTCACGGGGCTACAATATTTATACAAAAAACATAAATTACAAGTCATCATGAGAATACAGGAAACTAGGCGATCACATGCTACACAAGTCATTTGTTTCTTTTTACAGAGTTCTGTTTAAAATTCACTTTAGCTTTCAACAAAATTCGGCCCTGAGACTGTCTCTACTCTGTTCTATAAACATTCTGTTTCGTCCTCTCTTATCTATGTGTATTACATTCCCACAGTCCTGTATCAGCTTTTTACATTTAAACCATTCACTGTATGTCAAGTAGTCCACCAAGCTTTGCGAATCATTGGTAAGGCAGTATGGGATTAATCCAGCTTAATAGGTGAATTAAAGTTAGGTCAGATACCGAAAGAGAAATAGAGAGGGAAAAGAAAGATTGGATTAAGAGAGAGTGAAAAAAGAGATAGAAAGCAAAAATAACAACAACAAAAAAATTAAAATTTGAAAGTTTTAAAATGTCTGATAATTCACTGCCTGATTGAATGAGACTCAACAATATAAATTGTTCCCTTTCTGGGCTGGAGAGATTGATTGGCAAAGCATTAACTATTCTCTTCTCTTCTTTCTTCTTCTTCTTAGGCAGTTCCTTGGAACTGAGGATGACTTGCTTCCACACTAAAATTAAGTTCTCAGGTGACTGATGAGTCCAATGCAGGACCTACAGTCTTTGTCACAGGTGGGGCAGATGGTGGTTGAAGGGGCGGGTGGGTGCGGTACTTGGGTTGACGTGCGCTCCTTCCACTGTATGCGCTTGGCTTGCGCTTGCTCTTGGCGAAGAGACTCGAGGTGTTCGGTGCCTTCCCGATGCTTCTCCTTCACTTTGTGCGGTCTTGGGTCAGGGATTCCCAGGTGTCAGTTGGGATGTTGCACTTTTTCAAGGAGGCTTTGAGGGTGTCCTTGAAGCATTTCCTCTGCCCACCTGGGGCTCTCTTGCCGTGTCGGAGCTCCAAGTAGAGCGCTTGTTTTGGGAGTCTCGTATCGGGCATGCGGACGATGTGGCCCGCCCATCAGAGATGATCGAGCATGGTCAAAGCTTCGATGCTGGGGATGTTGGCCTGAGCGAGAACACTGACGTTGGTGCGCCTATCCTGCCAATGGATTTGCAGGATCTTGTGGAGGCAGCATTGGTGGTACCTCTCCAGTGCTTTGAGGTGCCTGCTGTACATGGTCCATGTCTCTGAAGCATACAGGAGGGCGGGTATCACTGCTGCTCTGTAGACCATGAGCTTGGTGCTGGGTTTAAGGTCCTAGTCTTCAAACACTCTCTTCCTCAGGTGACGGAAGACTGCACTGGCACTCTGAAGGCAGTGTTACGTCATTAAAAGGGTACTTATGCTGTAAAATGATGAGCCCTATCTTTCTGCAGCAAGTTTAACGGGCAATTAATGTGCAAATCCAGAAAGTTCTTAAAATTAGCGGGGAGGCTAAGGGCGAGATGCCGTTTATGTGAGGCAAACAGCAGAGCGGCATAAATCAACAAGCAAGTTCTGGAGATTCGCAACTCACAGCATATTTCTTCTTCCCCTGAACTTGCTGGCCGATTCACGCATTAATAACGGCGTGCGTCTTGAACTTGCTGTTATTTATCCACGAAGATTGGGCTCATTGATTTAAATTACATGCCCATGCAAACATGTGAGAATATTATATGAAAACAGTTTTTTTTTTAAAGTATGTTCATATATTGGCCTAGAAATTAGTCTCGGGCAATGGAACTGAATATCAGGTGATGAGTATAATGGGGGCTGATCTGGGACCGCCCGTTTTGCTCCACAGCCCGAGACCAATTTCCAGGCCAGTGTCTTTTCAATCACTGGAAATAGTCCTCAACTAAAAACACTTGATGTATATGTTCTGGTAAAGATAACTTTCTGTGAAAAGATTTGAGATACTCTACAGATTGTTATTTTATTAGTGCGATTCACCTCAAAAAAGGATGCCTTTGTAGAAATACCATAGCGTTTTGCACCAATGCAAGTGTGGCAACAAGGGTCACCGGACAAAGAGAAAGATTTCAGATCTCAGTAAATATGTCATCCACCACCCGTGAATGGTATAGAAATAACTGGGTTTTGCCTTTAATCCTAGTTTTATATAGAATATGACATAACCAACAAGATCCAGTTTCAAATCCTTTTGCCAAATATGTGCAATTTAACAAACACAAGGTAGAACAGCACTGCTGAATTTGTGAGGTTCTTTGACTTGGCAGTCGATTTACTAACGTTTATTCTTAAACTGACATTCAATTCAGAAACACAGTAGATTTTCTTCTTGACAGATCCTCCGCATCCCGGGAGAAGGGCCTCTGTGGGTGGAGAGTTGCGCTATTTGCCCAACTTCCGCCTGCTGAATGCCTGTGAAATACTTACGCCTGGTAAAAGCACCCCAGGACGATCCACTAATAGCTCTTTCTCCAATCTGCATTTGCATGCTGCATCTTTCTGTCCTGGCCAATATTTATCCCTCAACCAACTCCACTAAATCAGATTATCTGGTCATTATCACATTGCTATATGTGGGACATTGCTGTGTGCAAATTGGCTGCTGAATTTCCTGCTTTACAACAGTGACTACACTTCAAAAGTATTTCATTGGCTGTAAATCACTTTGGAATGTCCTGAGGTTCTAAAAGGTGCTATATTAATGCATCTTTTTTTCTTTCTTTGACAGGATTTATGTCATTTGACCACCATTTACATTTCATTTCCATGGTAATGCCTCTTTGAGACACACCAAAGTGCAATGACAATGCAATGCAAGAGGAGGCGTTAAGGGAGTGCAGTGGCGGCAGAGTGCAACCATTCTGGTTCCCTATCCTTTGTCCCCCCAAAAAAGATCCACTATGGGAGGCCATCAGAGGAATTAAGAGCCAATTAATTCTAGAGGAATAAGAGAGATTATAATTCATTTTATGGTATAAACTGTAGAGGCGCATGGTTAAATGAGGGATGTGACTGAGAACTGTGGACTTTGAGAATAACTTCTTGCTTAAAATCAACAAAACTGGCATTGAGATTGTTACAATTGGTATTTTTAATACTATGGTGAATTGGTGGTTAAAGGGTTAAAGTTGTGTATTTTTTTACATTAATTGGTGGCCGGGGAAGGGTGTTTAGCTGCTGGAAAACAACACCTGAAATGAATCTTAAATCAGGACTTGAAATATAAAAGTCTAGCATTTTGCTTTTTCTCAATTTTTTAAATATCAACAGTCGAAGAGTATGAGAAAGGTGGATAGAAAATTCAGGAACTGCATCCAGATATGAGTGGTTGTAAGATTTTTTTTTTTGCTTAGCGGCTTCAAGTGATGTTTACTTCAGCCATAAAAGGCTTAGTCCTGAAAAACCACCTCAGGGTAGAACTTCCGCTTTGATTGCAATTGGCAATCTGTGCATAAATTAAGCTTGAAATTGTGCCAGTTTCGGAAGTGAAGTTATGGTTCCAGTTTTCTCTCAAGCTCAGTTGCATAATTGCAAACTTAAAATCTTACATGAACCAGCACAATCAGGCAGCGTTTTAGAACGTAATTGTTTATTTTTTTCGTTGCATTAAATAAATTCCTTGATGTATTTAAGAGTGGTAACCTGGTGCAGTTTTATTAGTACAGCTGAAATTGGGTTTATCCCGAAAGATAAGCATTTTTTTTTTCCAGAGTCTCGTCCACCATCTGTGAGTAATCTGATTTTAAATAACCGAAAATGACATTAAAAACTATACCGAACCATTTACTAGTATCATTGGTGTACACTAGTCAGTTTCTTGGTAAATTAACGTGCCTACTAGTGCCTTTGCGCCAAAAGAAAGCTTAATTTTAAGAACCTCCTCGAAGGGCCACAAACGGCCTTCTGAATTGCGGCCAGAGAGCTTAAATATTGAAGAGCATCTGCAACTCTAAGAAAATAGGAGGACAGCGATACAAATATGTGGATACCTCAGTTTTGGGTAGGAGGTCGGAATTGGATACTGTCCACTTCCAGGGAAGTTTCCAGAAGTTCAAGAGGGTTATTTCACATCAGTAAAAAGTCATTTTATTTTTGCCAACTTTTTATCTTCCTCTTCTGATTGACTCTTGCTGGGGTACAGTTCCACATGAACCGATCATGTTCTGTAACTTGCCAAATGCACTATTCTTGTGTGAACCTACATACGAGCACATGAACATACGAACAATGACGGACAGGTAAAGACCCTCTGGTCCATTGAGCCTGTCCCATCGAATTGTGATACCTTCTGTATCACAATATGTACTCTCCACCCCATCTGGCCTCCAATTTCCCTCTCCGGCCTTTTGATCTCCCCCTCCTGGGTAAGGGAAAAAAACAGATTAAAGAACCCAGGCCAATTTGGGGGGGGAAAAATCTGGGAAAGTCCTCTCCGACCCATCTAGGCGATCAAAAATAGCCCATTGGATAATTCTGGCCCTGAATTCCCGGCAGCAACTACCTTCTGTAAAAAGGTGATCTCCGCCCCAGCCAGAAACCGGTCCAGCTCTCGCTTGAAGGAATTCAGCAAATCAGCATCCATCACACGAGCTGGCAGCCTGTTCCCGAGGTCCACTAGTCTAATCTAGCCAGTGAGTGTCACCAGGTAATTTTCCTGATTGGGGAAAGCCATATTACTGATGGGGCAAAGTGTCATTGGTGTAAGTGAGATGCTTTGAATTTCAACTAGCTGATCACCCTTATATAATTACACTAGTAGATCATTAAAGTGACTTAAACTGGCTTTGCTTCACAACTGGCTACAAGATTTGTTGATTTCCTGTCTTCAATAGAAAAGGAGAACCTACAAAAGTATTTTAGATCATTTGCTGAATTCACACAACTGAGAAGAATCTAACAAGTTACACTGATCAGTGTGTTACCCTTCAGCAAATAGAGAAGTGCTATGTTTCAATCGTGTTTTTATAGATTCTAATATGCTGCTTACCTCGAACAAATGTCGCAAACATTTCTGAATGGAGATGTGTTGGAGGCAGGACTGCTGCTTGCCGAGTCTCATTCCCGACTCCATCATCCTCTGGCCAACCAGAGCGATTTTCTCCTGATTGACCTTATTAAGCCTGCCCAGCGGGCTCAGCGGGCCAATTAGGGGGGAGTCACTGACACAGCACTTCAACATCTGACATGCCATCTGTCAAGATTTCATGAAAGAAGAAATGTCAGTGTTTGACAGCTCTGTGAAGCTGTCAAACACTGACATTCTGTGTAGTTTGATGAGCTCTTGTGTTCAGGACTCATCAAACCTTTCTACTTTGTAGAAATCAGATGACTGTTGGTTTGGAGGATCCAACAGCCAGTCTGTGAAATCTACAATGAAGATGTCGGTACTCCAGATCCAGAGCGGCTGAAGGCTGTAGGCAGAAACAAAGGTAAGCGAACATTTTCTAACACTTTACACTCACCTCACATACTTACCACTCCACACTTGCACCCATCACTCACCTTTACATTGCACTTTCAGACCCCTCCGACCCCCTCCGACCTCCTACTCGACTCCTCCACCCCGGCGGGGTTCTCCGAGGTCGGGAAGCCTGCACTTGAAAAGGTAAAATGAACTAATCCTTTTTCTGTTAACAGGCAGTTAAAAGGATTTAATCCATTTCCCACCTCAAGGAGATGGGACCCGGGGCAGGATGGCTTCCCGCCTCCTGGCAAAAGGGCATGGAGGTGGGATGGGGACAGGTTTGTCAGCCGCCCCCACTTTCTGCAACTTTACCGGCAGTTCCGCCTCCACACCCGCCTCCTCGGGGCTGGCAAAATCCAGCCCATCATCTTTCTGCTTAAATTTCCATTCAATTACACAGTAGCAATGCTAGCTACAACACCTTGGGGGGAATTTTAACCCACCAAAAAAGGGTGGGTTGGGGTTGGGTGGGAGGTTAAAGAGCTAAAAAAACTGAATCCTGGCCCCAACCTGCCTCCAACCAGCCCACTTCCGGTTTTAACCAATCTGCTCCCAGGAGATGATTCGCCCATTTAAACGTCATAATGAGGCTTCATGCCTCATGGTGATCCACCATTTCTAATTTAACTGTGGGTGGGCAGGTTTCCCAGGCCTCGCGGAACCTGCCATCTAATGGGAGGCGAGGACTGCTGGATACAGGGAATAAGTGCCTTTCCACTTACCTGCTCGATTCAGCGTTCCTGCCTCGCCAACCCCCCTTAGATCGGACACCCCCCGACCCCTCCAATCTCCCTCCCGACCTCCCCGAGAACTCTGACACCACCCCCATCCCAGCGATGCCTCCCATCTCTGATCCCCCCTCCGGCCTTCGATCCTTGGCCCCCGGTTCCCCCCACTGGCCCCTGACCACCCCCTCCGGCCTCCAAATCCCCTTTCTGGCCTTTTGATCTCCCCCCGCCAGTCCCCGATCCCCCTCCGGACTTCTGACTTCGCGCTCCGACCACCGATCAACCTCCAGCCTTCCGACCTCCCCCCCCCTCCAGCCCCGATCACCCTCTAGCCTCACCCAGTTGGCCCCGAACATCTGATCTCCAACACCACCTGCCCCCCCCCACACCCGATCTCTCCCTCCTCTCTGTTGCCTGGTGCCGCAGGCCTATCCGCACAACAGCCAGCAGGTCAGCCTCTCTGGCTGGCTGTGGGTGGGAAACAATGCTTTAAAATGCTAATCAGGTCCTGCCATTAAATTCGACAGGGCCCATGCAAAACCCATTCTTCCCGGTGTCCTGACCGCTTTCCAGCCCCTGCACTCCCTACCCATCTGCAAATTAAAATTACGGCCCTTGTCTTCATCACAATTGTTCCATGGAAAACCACGTCACATCAAGTTAATCATTAACCAGTAGTGCTTTGCAATAATGGTGAAACATGTGAGAAAGCAATTGAAACAAAAAAACTAAACCACACTTGGATAATTGCTGTACTACCCGTGTGTGTTCAAAGTTATGAAGAATTTTGCTAAATAAATATGGAAAAATGATTTCCATTGGTCAGTGAGTCAGTTACCAGAAGGATTAAAGGTGAAATCATGACCAAAAGAATGAAAGCCAAGGTTAGGAGATGTTTTTATGCAAGAGGTTGTTAGGACATGGAATACCAGAAGCAATGGTGGAAACAGATTCCAGAATAGCTTTTAAAAGGAAAGTGGTTAAATATTTGGAAATGAACTAATGGGGTTTAGGGTCTTGCCTTAAATATGCTCTCAGTACAGCTAGGCAGCGCATAAGTGGTCTGAGCTGAGATTAGGTGTTTGCCCGTATTACCCATTAGCTAACTATATAATAACGTAACCCTGGGGTATAACAATAGTATCCTTTTGTAATGCGAGTTGCATATTTGTGTCTTTAACATGTAAGACATGTCTTAAATCTTTTCGAAGACACGAAACAAAACATTTCTAAGATGAAGCCCAACTTGAATCGTGAGGAAAGAAAGACTTGCATTTATATAGCGCTTTTCAACAACAACAACTTGTATTTATATAGCGCTTTTAACATAGTAAAACGTCCCAAGCTGCTTCACAGGATTGTTATCAAACAAAATTTGACACCAAGCTACATAAGGAGCTATTAGGGCAAATGACCAAAAGGTTGGTCAAAGAGGTAGGTTTTAAGGAGCATTTTCAAGGAGGAAAGAGAGGTGGAGAGGTTTAGGGAGGGAATTCCAGAGCTTAGGGCCTTGGCAGCTGAAGGCATGGCTACCAATGGGGATGCTCAAGAGGCCAGAATTAGAGGAGCGCAGATATCTCAGGGGGGGTTGTGGGACTGGTGGAGATTACAGATATAGGGAGGGGCAAGGCCATGGAAGGATTTGAAAGCAAGGTTTGAAGTTTAAAATTGAGGCATTGCTTAATCAGTGAGCAGAGCAGTGATGGGTGAATTGGACACGGGCAGCTGAGTTTTGGATGACCTCAAGTTTATGGAGGGTAGATTGTGGGAGGCCAACCAAGATTGTGTTGGAAAAGTCAAGTCTAGAGGTAACAAAGGCATGGATGAGAGTTTCAGCAGCAGATGAGCTGAGGCAGGGGGGCGATGGGCGATGTTACGGAGGTGAAAATAGGAGGTTTTTGTTTTTGAAAAAGAGCGCTTGTTTTGGGAGTCTCGTATCGGGCATGCGGACGATGTGGCCCGCCCATCAGAGATGATCGAGCATGGTCAAAGCTTCGATGCTGGGGATGTTGGCCTGAGCGAGAACACTGACGTTGGTGCGCCTATCCTGCCAATGGATTTGCAGGATCTTGTGGAGGCAGCATTGGTGGTACCTCTCCAGTGCTTTGAGGTGCCTGCTGTACATGGTCCATGTCTCTGAAGCATACAGGAGGGCGGGTATCACTGCTGCTCTGTAGACAATGAGCTTGGTGCTGGGTTTAAGGTCCTAGTCTTCAAACACTCTCTTCCTCAGGTGACGGAAGACTGCACTGGCACTCTGAAGGCAGTGTTACGTCATTAAAAGGGTACTTATGCTGTAAAATGATGAGCCCTATCTTTCTGCAGCAAGTTTAACGGGCAATTAATGTGCAAATCCAGAAAGTTCTTAAAATTAGCGGGGAGGCTAAGAGCGAGATGCCGTTTATGTGAGGCAAACAGCAGAGCGGCATAAATCAACAAGCAAGTTCTGGAGATTCGCAACTCACAGCATATTTCTTCTTCCCCTGAACTTGCTGGCCGATTCACGCATTAATAACGGCGTGCGTCATGAACTTGCTGTTATTTATCCACGAAGATTGGGCTCATTGATTTAAATTACATGCCCATGCAAACATGTGAGAATATTATATGAAAACAGTTTTTTTTTTAAAGTATGTTCATATATTGGCCTAGAAATTAGTCTCGGGCAATGGAACTGAATATCAGGTGATGAGTATAATGGGGGCTGATCTGGGACCGCCCGTTTTGCTCCACAGCCCGAGACCAATTTCCAGGCCAGTGTCTTTTCAATCACTGGAAATAGTCCTCAACTAAAAACACTTGATGTATATGTTCTGGTAAAGATAACTTTCTGTGAAAAGATTTGAGATACTCTACAGATTGTTATTTTATTAGTGCGATTCACCTCAAAAAAGGATGCCTTTGTAGAAATACCATAGCGTTTTGCACCAATGCAAGTGTGGCAACAAGGGTCACCGGACAAAGAGAAAGATTTCAGATCTCAGTAAATATGTCATCCACCACCCGTGAATGGTATAGAAATAACTGGGTTTTGCCTTTAATCCTAGTTTTATATAGAATATGACATAACCAACAAGATCCAGTTTCAAATCCTTTTGCCAAATATGTGCAATTTAACAAACACAAGGTAGAACAGCACTGCTGAATTTGTGAGGTTCTTTGACTTGGCAGTCGATTTACTAACGTTTATTCTTAAACTGACATTCAATTCAGAAACACAGTAGATTTTCTTCTTGACAGATCCTCCGCATCCCGGGAGAAGGGCCTCTGTGGGTGGAGAGTTGCGCTATTTGCCCAACTTCCGCCTGCTGAATGCCTGTGAAATACTTACGCCTGGTAAAAGCACCCCAGGACGATCCACTAATAGCTCTTTCTCCAATCTGCATTTGCATGCTGCATCTTTCTGTCCTGGCCAATATTTATCCCTCAACCAACTCCACTAAATCAGATTATCTGGTCATTATCACATTGCTATATGTGGGACATTGCTGTGTGCAAATTGGCTGCTGAATTTCCTGCTTTACAACAGTGACTACACTTCAAAAGTATTTCATTGGCTGTAAATCACTTTGGAATGTCCTGAGGTTCTAAAAGGTGCTATATTAATGCATCTTTTTTTCTTTCTTTGACAGGATTTATGTCATTTGACCACCATTTACATTTCATTTCCATGGTAATGCCTCTTTGAGACACACCAAAGTGCAATGACAATGCAATGCAAGAGGAGGCGTTAAGGGAGTGCAGTGGCGGCAGAGTGCAACCATTCTGGTTCCCTATCCTTTGTCCCCCCAAAAAAGATCCACTATGGGAGGCCATCAGAGGAATTAAGAGCCAATTAATTCTAGAGGAATAAGAGAGATTATAATTCATTTTATGGTATAAACTGTAGAGGCGCATGGTTAAATGAGGGATGTGACTGAGAACTGTGGACTTTGAGAATAACTTCTTGCTTAAAATCAACAAAACTGGCATTGAGATTGTTACAATTGGTATTTTTAATACTATGGTGAATTGGTGGTTAAAGTTGTGTATTTTTTTACATTAATTGGTGGCCGGGGAAGGGTGTTTAGCTGCTGGAAAACAACACCTGAAATGAATCTTAAATCAGGACTTGAAATATAAAAGTCTAGCATTTTGCTTTTTCTCAATTTTTTAAATATCAACAGTCGAAGAGTATGAGAAAGGTGGATAGAAAATTCAGGAACTGCATCCAGATATGAGTGGTTGTAAGATTTTTTTTTTTGCTTAGCGGCTTCAAGTGATGTTTACTTCAGCCATAAAAGGCTTAGTCCTGAAAAACCACCTCAGGGTAGAACTTCCGCTTTGATTGCAATTGGCAATCTGTGCATAAATTAAGCTTGAAATTGTGCCAGTTTCGGAAGTGAAGTTATGGTTCCAGTTTTCTCTCAAGCTCAGTTGCATAATTGCAAACTTAAAATCTTACATGAACCAGCACAATCAGGCAGCGTTTTAGAACGTAATTGTTTATTTTTTTCGTTGCATTAAATAAATTCCTTGATGTATTTAAGAGTGGTAACCTGGTGCAGTTTTATTAGTACAGCTGAAATTGGGTTTATCCCGAAAGATAAGCATTTTTTTTTTCCAGAGTCTCGTCCACCATCTGTGAGTAATCTGATTTTAAATAACCGAAAATGACATTAAAAACTATACCGAACCATTTACTAGTATCATTGGTGTACACTAGTCAGTTTCTTGGTAAATTAACGTGCCTACTAGTGCCTTTGCGCCAAAAGAAAGCTTAATTTTAAGAACCTCCTCGAAGGGCCACAAACGGCCTTCTGAATTGCGGCCAGAGAGCTTAAATATTGAAGAGCATCTGCAACTCTAAGAAAATAGGAGGACAGCGATACAAATATGTGGATACCTCAGTTTTGGGTAGGAGGTCGGAATTGGATACTGTCCACTTCCAGGGAAGTTTCCAGAAGTTCAAGAGGGTTATTTCACATCAGTAAAAAGTCATTTTATTTTTGCCAACTTTTTATCTTCCTCTTCTGATTGACTCTTGCTGGGGTACAGTTCCACATGAACCGATCATGTTCTGTAACTTGCCAAATGCACTATTCTTGTGTGAACCTACATACGAGCACATGAACATACGAACAATGACGGACAGGTAAAGACCCTCTGGTCCATTGAGCCTGTCCCATCGAATTGTGATACCTTCTGTATCACAATATGTACTCTCCACCCCATCTGGCCTCCAATTTCCCTCTCCGGCCTTTTGATCTCCCCCTCCTGGGTAAGGGAAAAAAACA
Source organism: Somniosus microcephalus (assembly GCF_052327205.1). NCBI lineage: Eukaryota > Metazoa > Chordata > Chondrichthyes > Squaliformes > Somniosidae > Somniosus > Somniosus microcephalus. Next base: position 93,506,350 of record NC_140992.1, on the reverse strand, counting down.
GATTAAAGAACCCAGGCCAATTTGGGGGGGGGGAAATCTGGGAAAGTCCTCTCCGACCCATCTAGGCGATCAAAAATAGCCCATTGGATAATTCTGGCCCTGAATTCCCGGCAGCAACTACCTTCTGTAAAAAGGTGATCTCCGCCCCAGCCAGAAACCGGTCCAGCTCTCGCTTGAAGGAATTCAGCAAATCAGCATCCATCACACGAGCTGGCAGCCTGTTCCCGAGGTCCACTAGTCTAATCTAGCCAGTGAGTGTCACCAGGTAATTTTCCTGATTGGGGAAAGCCATATTACTGATGGGGCAAAGTGTCATTGGTGTAAGTGAGATGCTTTGAATTTCAACTAGCTGATCACCCTTATATAATTACACTAGTAGATCATTAAAGTGACTTAAACTGGCTTTGCTTCACAACTGGCTACAAGATTTGTTGATTTCCTGTCTTCAATAGAAAAGGAGAACCTACAAAAGTATTTTAGATCATTTGCTGAATTCACACAACTGAGAAGAATCTAACAAGTTACACTGATCAGTGTGTTACCCTTCAGCAAATAGAGAAGTGCTATGTTTCAATCGTGTTTTTATAGATTCTAATATGCTGCTTACCTCGAACAAATGTCGCAAACATTTCTGAATGGAGATGTGTTGGAGGCAGGACTGCTGCTTGCCGAGTCTCATTCCCGACTCCATCATCCTCTGGCCAACCAGAGCGATTTTCTCCTGATTGACCTTATTAAGCCCGCCCAGCGGGCTCAGCGGGCCAATTAGGGGGGAGTCACTGACACAGCACTTCAACATCTGACATGCCATCTGTCAAGATTTCATGAAAGAAGAAATGTCAGTGTTTGACAGCTCTGTGAAGCTGTCAAACACTGACATTCTGTGTAGTTTGATGAGCTCTTGTGTTCAGGACTCATCAAACCTTTCTACTTTGTAGAAATCAGATGACTGTTGGTTTGGAGGATCCAACAGCCAGTCTGTGAAATCTACAATGAAGATGTCGGTACTCCAGATCCAGAGCGGCTGAAGGCTGTAGGCAGAAACAAAGGTAAGCGAACATTTTCTAACACTTTACACTCACCTCACATACTTACCACTCCACACTTGCACCCATCACTCACCTTTACATTGCACTTTCAGACCCCTCCGACCCCCTCCGACCTCCTACTCGACTCCTCCACCCCGGCGGGGTTCTCCGAGGTCGGGAAGCCTGCACTTGAAAAGGTAAAATGAACTAATCCTTTTTCTGTTAACAGACAGTTAAAAGGATTTAATCCATTTCCCACCTCAAGGAGATGGGACCCGGGGCAGGATGGCTTCCCGCCTCCTGGCAAAAGGGCATGGAGGTGGGATGGGGACAGGTTTGTCAGCCGCCCCCACTTTCTGCAACTTTACCGGCAGTTCCGCCTCCACACCCGCCTCCTCGGGGCTGGCAAAATCCAGCCCATCATCTTTCTGCTTAAATTTACATTCAATTACACAGTAGCAATGCTAGCTACAACACCTTGGGGGGAATTTTAACCCACCAAAAAAGGGTGGGTTGGGGTTGGGTGGGAGGTTAAAGAGCTAAAAAAACTGAATCCTGGCCCCAACCTGCCTCCAACCAGCCCACTTCCGGTTTTAACCAATCTGCTCCCAGGAGATGATTCGCCCATTTAAACGTCATAATGAGGCTTCATGCCTCATGGTGATCCACCATTTCTAATTTAACTGTGGGTGGGCAGGTTTCCCAGGCCTCGCGGAACCTGCCATCTAATGGGAGGCGAGGACTGCTGGATACAGGGAATAAGTGCCTTTCCACTTACCTGCTCGATTCAGCGTTCCTGCCTCGCCAACCCCCCTTAGATCGGACACCCCCCGACCCCTCCAATCTCCCTCCCGACCTCCCCGAGAACTCTGACACCACCCCCATCCCAGCGATGCCTCCCATCTCTGATCCCCCCTCCGGCCTTCGATCCTTGGCCCCCGGTTCCCCCCACTGGCCCCTGACCACCCCCTCCGGCCTCCAAATCCCCTTTCTGGCCTTTTGATCTCCCCCCGCCAGTCCCCGATCCCCCTCCGGACTTCTGACTTCGCGCTCCGACCACCGATCAACCTCCAGCCTTCCGACCTCCCCCCCCTCCAGCCCCGATCACCCTCTAGCCTCACCCAGTTGGCCCCGAACATCTGATCTCCAACACCACCTGCCCCCCCCCACACCCGATCTCTCCCTCCTCTCTGTTGCCTGGTGCCGCAGGCCTATCCGCACAACAGCCAGCAGGTCAGCCTCTCTGGCTGGCTGTGGGTGGGAAACAATGCTTTAAAATGCTAATCAGGTCCTGCCATTAAATTCGACAGGGCCCATGCAAAACCCATTCTTCCCGGTGTCCTGACCGCTTTCCAGCCCCTGCACTCCCTACCCATCTGCAAATTAAAATTACGGCCCTTGTCTTCATCACAATTGTTCCATGGAAAACCACGTCACATCAAGTTAATCATTAACCAGTAGTGCTTTGCAATAATGGTGAAACATGTGAGAAAGCAATTGAAACAAAAAAACTAAACCACACTTGGATAATTGCTGTACTACCCGTGTGTGTTCAAAGTTATGAAGAATTTTGCTAAATAAATATGGAAAAATGATTTCCATTGGTCAGTGAGTCAGTTACCAGAAGGATTAAAGGTGAAATCATGACCAAAAGAATGAAAGCCAAGGTTAGGAGATGTTTTTATGCAAGAGGTTGTTAGGACATGGAATACCAGAAGCAATGGTGGAAACAGATTCCAGAATAGCTTTTAAAAGGAAAGTGGTTAAATATTTGGAAATGAACTAATGGGGTTTAGGGTCTTGCCTTAAATATGCTCTCAGTACAGCTAGGCAGCGCATAAGTGGTCTGAGCTGAGATTAGGTGTTTGCCCGTATTACCCATTAGCTAACTATATAATAACGTAACCCTGGGGTATAACAATAGTATCCTTTTGTAATGCGAGTTGCATATTTGTGTCTTTAACATGTAAGACATGTCTTAAATCTTTTCGAAGACACGAAACAAAACATTTATAAGATGAAGCCCAACTTGAATCGTGAGGAAAGAAAGACTTGCATTTATATAGCGCTTTTCAACAACAACAACTTGTATTTATATAGCGCTTTTAACATAGTAAAACGTCCCAAGCTGCTTCACAGGATTGTTATCAAACAAAATTTGACACCAAGCTACATAAGGAGCTATTAGGGCAAATGACCAAAAGGTTGGTCAAAGAGGTAGGTTTTAAGGAGCATTTTCAAGGAGGAAAGAGAGGTGGAGAGGTTTAGGGAGGGAATTCCAGAGCTTAGGGCCTTGGCAGCTGAAGGCATGGCTACCAATGGGGATGCTCAAGAGGCCAGAATTAGAGGAGCGCAGATATCTCAGGGGGGGTTGTGGGACTGGTGGAGATTACAGATATAGGGAGGGGCAAGGCCATGGAAGGATTTGAAAGCAAGGTTTGAAGTTTAAAATTGAGGCATTGCTTAATCAGTGAGCAGAGCAGTGATGGGTGAATTGGACACGGGCAGCTGAGTTTTGGATGACCTCAAGTTTATGGAGGGTAGATTGTGGGAGGCCAACCAAGATTGTGTTGGAAAAGTCAAGTCTAGAGGTAACAAAGGCATGGATGAGAGTTTCAGCAGCAGATGAGCTGAGGCAGGGGGGCGATGGGCGATGTTACGGAGGTGAAAATAGGAGGTTTTTGTTTTTGAAAAAGAGCGCTTGTTTTGGGAGTCTCGTATCGGGCATGCGGACGATGTGGCCCGCCCATCAGAGATGATCGAGCATGGTCAAAGCTTCGATGCTGGGGATGTTGGCCTGAGCGAGAACACTGACGTTGGTGCGCCTATCCTGCCAATGGATTTGCAGGATCTTGTGGAGGCAGCATTGGTGGTACCTCTCCAGTGCTTTGAGGTGCCTGCTGTACATGGTCCATGTCTCTGAAGCATACAGGAGGGCGGGTATCACTGCTGCTCTGTAGACAATGAGCTTGGTGCTGGGTTTAAGGTCCTAGTCTTCAAACACTCTCTTCCTCAGGTGACGGAAGACTGCACTGGCACTCTGAAGGCAGTGTTACGTCATTAAAAGGGTACTTATGCTGTAAAATGATGAGCCCTATCTTTCTGCAGCAAGTTTAACGGGCAATTAATGTGCAAATCCAGAAAGTTCTTAAAATTAGCGGGGAGGCTAAGAGCGAGATGCCGTTTATGTGAGGCAAACAGCAGAGCGGCATAAATCAACAAGCAAGTTCTGGAGATTCGCAACTCACAGCATATTTCTTCTTCCCCTGAACTTGCTGGCCGATTCACGCATTAATAACGGCGTGCGTCATGAACTTGCTGTTATTTATCCACGAAGATTGGGCTCATTGATTTAAATTACATGCCCATGCAAACATGTGAGAATATTATATGAAAACAGTTTTTTTTTTAAAGTATGTTCATATATTGGCCTAGAAATTAGTCTCGGGCAATGGAACTGAATATCAGGTGATGAGTATAATGGGGGCTGATCTGGGACCGCCCGTTTTGCTCCACAGCCCGAGACCAATTTCCAGGCCAGTGTCTTTTCAATCACTGGAAATAGTCCTCAACTAAAAACACTTGATGTATATGTTCTGGTAAAGATAACTTTCTGTGAAAAGATTTGAGATACTCTACAGATTGTTATTTTATTAGTGCGATTCACCTCAAAAAAGGATGCCTTTGTAGAAATACCATAGCGTTTTGCACCAATGCAAGTGTGGCAACAAGGGTCACCGGACAAAGAGAAAGATTTCAGATCTCAGTAAATATGTCATCCACCACCCGTGAATGGTATAGAAATAACTGGGTTTTGCCTTTAATCCTAGTTTTATATAGAATATGACATAACCAACAAGATCCAGTTTCAAATCCTTTTGCCAAATATGTGCAATTTAACAAACACAAGGTAGAACAGCACTGCTGAATTTGTGAGGTTCTTTGACTTGGCAGTCGATTTACTAACGTTTATTCTTAAACTGACATTCAATTCAGAAACACAGTAGATTTTCTTCTTGACAGATCCTCCGCATCCCGGGAGAAGGGCCTCTGTGGGTGGAGAGTTGCGCTATTTGCCCAACTTCCGCCTGCTGAATGCCTGTGAAATACTTACGCCTGGTAAAAGCACCCCAGGACGATCCACTAATAGCTCTTTCTCCAATCTGCATTTGCATGCTGCATCTTTCTGTCCTGGCCAATATTTATCCCTCAACCAACTCCACTAAATCAGATTATCTGGTCATTATCACATTGCTATATGTGGGACATTGCTGTGTGCAAATTGGCTGCTGAATTTCCTGCTTTACAACAGTGACTACACTTCAAAAGTATTTCATTGGCTGTAAATCACTTTGGAATGTCCTGAGGTTCTAAAAGGTGCTATATTAATGCATCTTTTTTTCTTTCTTTGACAGGATTTATGTCATTTGACCACCATTTACATTTCATTTCCATGGTAATGCCTCTTTGAGACACACCAAAGTGCAATGACAATGCAATGCAAGAGGAGGCGTTAAGGGAGTGCAGTGGCGGCAGAGTGCAACCATTCTGGTTCCCTATCCTTTGTCCCCCCAAAAAAGATCCACTATGGGAGGCCATCAGAGGAATTAAGAGCCAATTAATTCTAGAGGAATAAGAGAGATTATAATTCATTTTATGGTATAAACTGTAGAGGCGCATGGTTAAATGAGGGATGTGACTGAGAACTGTGGACTTTGAGAATAACTTCTTGCTTAAAATCAACAAAACTGGCATTGAGATTGTTACAATTGGTATTTTTAATACTATGGTGAATTGGTGGTTAAAGGGTTAAAGTTGTGTATTTTTTTACATTAATTGGTGGCCGGGGAAGGGTGTTTAGCTGCTGGAAAACAACACCTGAAATGAATCTTAAATCAGGACTTGAAATATAAAAGTCTAGCATTTTGCTTTTTCTCAATTTTTTAAATATCAACAGTCGAAGAGTATGAGAAAGGTGGATAGAAAATTCAGGAACTGCATCCAGATATGAGTGGTTGTAAGATTTTTTTTTTTGCTTAGCGGCTTCAAGTGATGTTTACTTCAGCCATAAAAGGCTTAGTCCTGAAAAACCACCTCAGGGTAGAACTTCCGCTTTGATTGCAATTGGCAATCTGTGCATAAATTAAGCTTGAAATTGTGCCAGTTTCGGAAGTGAAGTTATGGTTCCAGTTTTCTCTCAAGCTCAGTTGCATAATTGCAAACTTAAAATCTTACATGAACCAGCACAATCAGGCAGCGTTTTAGAACGTAATTGTTTATTTTTTTCGTTGCATTAAATAAATTCCTTGATGTATTTAAGAGTGGTAACCTGGTGCAGTTTTATTAGTACAGCTGAAATTGGGTTTATCCCGAAAGATAAGCATTTTTTTTTTCCAGAGTCTCGTCCACCATCTGTGAGTAATCTGATTTTAAATAACCGAAAATGACATTAAAAACTATACCGAACCATTTACTAGTATCATTGGTGTACACTAGTCAGTTTCTTGGTAAATTAACGTGCCTACTAGTGCCTTTGCGCCAAAAGAAAGCTTAATTTTAAGAACCTCCTCGAAGGGCCACAAACGGCCTTCTGAATTGCGGCCAGAGAGCTTAAATATTGAAGAGCATCTGCAACTCTAAGAAAATAGGAGGACAGCGATACAAATATGTGGATACCTCAGTTTTGGGTAGGAGGTCGGAATTGGATACTGTCCACTTCCAGGGAAGTTTCCAGAAGTTCAAGAGGGTTATTTCACATCAGTAAAAAGTCATTTTATTTTTGCCAACTTTTTATCTTCCTCTTCTGATTGACTCTTGCTGGGGTACAGTTCCACATGAACCGATCATGTTCTGTAACTTGCCAAATGCACTATTCTTGTGTGAACCTACATACGAGCACATGAACATACGAACAATGACGGACAGGTAAAGACCCTCTGGTCCATTGAGCCTGTCCCATCGAATTGTGATACCTTCTGTATCACAATATGTACTCTCCACCCCATCTGGCCTCCAATTTCCCTCTCCGGCCTTTTGATCTCCCCCTCCTGGGTAAGGGAAAAAAACAGATTAAAGAACCCAGGCCAATTTGGGGGGGGGAAAATCTGGGAAAGTCCTCTCCGACCCATCTAGGCGATCAAAAATAGCCCATTGGATAATTCTGGCCCTGAATTCCCGGCAGCAACTACCTTCTGTAAAAAGGTGATCTCCGCCCCAGCCAGAAACCGGTCCAGCTCTCGCTTGAAGGAATTCAGCAAATCAGCATCCATCACACGAGCTGGCAGCCTGTTCCCGAGGTCCACTAGTCTAATCTAGCCAGTGAGTGTCACCAGGTAATTTTCCTGATTGGGGAAAGCCATATTACTGATGGGGCAAAGTGTCATTGGTGTAAGTGAGATGCTTTGAATTTCAACTAGCTGATCACCCTTATATAATTACACTAGTAGATCATTAAAGTGACTTAAACTGGCTTTGCTTCACAACTGGCTACAAGATTTGTTGATTTCCTGTCTTCAATAGAAAAGGAGAACCTACAAAAGTATTTTAGATCATTTGCTGAATTCACACAACTGAGAAGAATCTAACAAGTTACACTGATCAGTGTGTTACCCTTCAGCAAATAGAGAAGTGCTATGTTTCAATCGTGTTTTTATAGATTCTAATATGCTGCTTACCTCGAACAAATGTCGCAAACATTTCTGAATGGAGATGTGTTGGAGGCAGGACTGCTGCTTGCCGAGTCTCATTCCCGACTCCATCATCCTCTGGCCAACCAGAGTGATTTTCTCCTGATTGACCTTATTAAGCCCGCCCAGCGGGCTCAGCGGGCCAATTAGGGGGGAGTCACTGACACAGCACTTCAACATCTGACATGCCATCTGTCAAGATTTCATGAAAGAAGAAATGTCAGTGTTTGACAGCTCTGTGAAGCTGTCAAACATTGACATTCTGTGTAGTTTGATGAGCTCTTGTGTTCAGGACTCATCAAACCTTTCTACTTTGTAGAAATCAGATGACTGTTGGTTTGGAGGATCCAACAGCCAGTCTGTGAAATCTACAATGAAGATGTCGGTACTCCAGATCCAGAGCGGCTGAAGGCTGTAGGCAGAAACAAAGGTAAGCGAACATTTTCTAACACTTTACACTCACCTCACATACTTACCACTCCACACTTGCACCCATCACTCACCTTTACATTGCACTTTCAGACCCCTCCGACCCCCTCCGACCTCCTACTCGACTCCTCCACCCCGGCGGGGTTCTCCGAGGTCGGGAAGCCTGCACTTGAAAAGGTAAAATGAACTAATCCTTTTTCTGTTAACAGACAGTTAAAAGGATTTAATCCATTTCCCACCTCAAGGAGATGGGACCCGGGGCAGGATGGCTTCCCGCCTCCTGGCAAAAGGGCATGGAGGTGGGATGGGGACAGGTTTGTCAGCCGCCCCCACTTTCTGCAACTTTACCGGCAGTTCCGCCTCCACACCCGCCTCCTCGGGGCTGGCAAAATCCAGCCCATCATCTTTCTGCTTAAATTTACATTCAATTACACAGTAGCAATGCTAGCTACAACACCTTGGGGGGAATTTTAACCCACCAAAAAAGGGTGGGTTGGGGTTGGGTGGGAGGTTAAAGAGCTAAAAAAACTGAATCCTGGCCCCAACCTGCCTCCAACCAGCCCACTTCCGGTTTTAACCAATCTGCTCCCAGGAGATGATTCGCCCATTTAAACGTCATAATGAGGCTTCATGCCTCATGGTGATCCACCATTTCTAATTTAACTGTGGGTGGGCAGGTTTCCCAGGCCTCGCGGAACCTGCCATCTAATGGGAGGCGAGGACTGCTGGATACAGGGAATAAGTGCCTTTCCACTTACCTGCTCGATTCAGCGTTCCTGCCTCGCCAACCCCCCTTAGATCGGACACCCCCCGACCCCTCCAATCTCCCTCCCGACCTCCCCGAGAACTCTGACACCACCCCCATCCCAGCGATGCCTCCCATCTCTGATCCCCCCTCCGGCCTTCGATCCTTGGCCCCCGGTTCCCCCCACTGGCCCCTGACCACCCCCTCCGGCCTCCAAATCCCCTTTCTGGCCTTTTGATCTCCCCCCGCCAGTCCCCGATCCCCCTCCGGACTTCTGACTTCGCGCTCCGACCACCGATCAACCTCCAGCCTTCCGACCTCCCCCCCCTCCAGCCCCGATCACCCTCTAGCCTCACCCAGTTGGCCCCGAACATCTGATCTCCAACACCACCTGCCCCCCCCCACACCCGATCTCTCCCTCCTCTCTGTTGCCTGGTGCCGCAGGCCTATCCGCACAACAGCCAGCAGGTCAGCCTCTCTGGCTGGCTGTGGGTGGGAAACAATGCTTTAAAATGCTAATCAGGTCCTGCCATTAAATTCGACAGGGCCCATGCAAAACCCATTCTTCCCGGTGTCCTGACCGCTTTCCAGCCCCTGCACTCCCTACCCATCTGCAAATTAAAATTACGGCCCTTGTCTTCATCACAATTGTTCCATGGAAAACCACGTCACATCAAGTTAATCATTAACCAGTAGTGCTTTGCAATAATGGTGAAACATGTGAGAAAGCAATTGAAACAAAAAAACTAAACCACACTTGGATAATTGCTGTACTACCCGTGTGTGTTCAAAGTTATGAAGAATTTTGCTAAATAAATATGGAAAAATGATTTCCATTGGTCAGTGAGTCAGTTACCAGAAGGATTAAAGGTGAAATCATGACCAAAAGAATGAAAGCCAAGGTTAGGAGATGTTTTTATGCAAGAGGTTGTTAGGACATGGAATACCAGAAGCAATGGTGGAAACAGATTCCAGAATAGCTTTTAAAAGGAAAGTGGTTAAATATTTGGAAATGAACTAATGGGGTTTAGGGTCTTGCCTTAAATATGCTCTCAGTACAGCTAGGCAGCGCATAAGTGGTCTGAGCTGAGATTAGGTGTTTGCCCGTATTACCCATTAGCTAACTATATAATAACGTAACCCTGGGGTATAACAATAGTATCCTTTTGTAATGCGAGTTGCATATTTGTGTCTTTAACATGTAAGACATGTCTTAAATCTTTTCGAAGACACGAAACAAAACATTTCTAAGATGAAGCCCAACTTGAATCGTGAGGAAAGAAAGACTTGCATTTATATAGCGCTTTTCAACAACAACAACTTGTATTTATATAGCGCTTTTAACATAGTAAAACGTCCCAAGCTGCTTCACAGGATTGTTATCAAACAAAATTTGACACCAAGCTACATAAGGAGCTATTAGGGCAAATGACCAAAAGGTTGGTCAAAGAGGTAGGTTTTAAGGAGCATTTTCAAGGAGGAAAGAGAGGTGGAGAGGTTTAGGGAGGGAATTCCAGAGCTTAGGGCCTTGGCAGCTGAAGGCATGGCTACCAATGGGGATGCTCAAGAGGCCAGAATTAGAGGAGCGCAGATATCTCAGGGGGGGTTGTGGGACTGGTGGAGATTACAGATATAGGGAGGGGCAAGGCCATGGAAGGATTTGAAAGCAAGGTTTGAAGTTTAAAATTGAGGCATTGCTTAATCAGTGAGCAGAGCAGTGATGGGTGAATTGGACACGGGCAGCTGAGTTTTGGATGACCTCAAGTTTATGGAGGGTAGATTGTGGGAGGCCAACCAAGATTGTGTTGGAAAAGTCAAGTCTAGAGGTAACAAAGGCATGGATGAGAGTTTCAGCAGCAGATGAGCTGAGGCAGGGGGGAGATGGGCGATGTTACGGAGGTGAAAATAGGAGGTTTTTGTTATGGCGTGGATGTGTGGTCGAAAGCTCATTTCAGGGTCAAATATGACACCAAGGTTGCGAACAGTCTGGATCAGCCTTAGACAGATGCTAGGGAGAGGGGTGGAGTCGGTGGCTAGGGAACGAAGTTTGTGGCGGGGACCGAAGACAATGGCTTCGGTCTTCCCAATATTTAATTGGAGGAAATTCTGCTATTCCAGTACTGGATGTCGGACAAGCAGTCTGACAATTTAGAGTCAGTGGAGGGGTCAAGAGAAGTGGTGGTGAGGTAGAGCTGGATGTCGTCGGCAGAAATGTGGAAACTGATGCTTTGTTTTCGGATGATGTCGCAGAGGGGCAGCATGTAGATGAGAAAGCCTCAGGACTTCTCAAAGCGCTTTACAGCCAATGAAGTATAGTCGCTGTTGTAATGTTGGCAACACGGCATATGCACACAGCAAGGTCCCACAAACAGCAATGACCAATTAACCTGTTATAGTGATGTTAGTTGTGAGATAAATATTGATCAGGACACTGTGGATAACTGCCCATCTCTTCTTCAAAATATTGTCATGGTAATACTTACATTCACCTGAGAGGGCAGACAGGGCCTCAGTTTAATGACACACCCAAAAGATGGCATCTGCGACAGTGCAGCATTCCTAGAGTACTGCACTGAAGTGACAGCCTGGATTGTGTGCTCAAGTCTGTGGAGTGGGACTTGAACCTACAACCCTCTGACTAACAGGTGAGAATTACACTATTGAGTCACGCTGACACCTCTAAGCTGCTTTAATTCACAGCAATTGACTATATGAAGCAACAGTTATGATTAGACTCACTTAGTTCAATCAATATAACTTTGCATAATACAAAATAATTAAATTGCCATGCTTTCTCACATCAGTGAGCCAGCTAACTTGAGTCCTAACGAAACTCCTGCATTCTCCTGAGCTTTCACAAAGCTCACCCTTACAGCTTTCTGTTTTTTAAAGCTGCTTGACTACCTGTGTCTCTGTCCGTGTTTTATCATCCTATGTTCACAGGCAAAAGGGAAGGTCACAAAGGACCTGGAAATTCCCAATGCAATGGGTGTGAGGTGTTTATCAATTAGTGAGGCAGGTTAATAGATTGCTTATTGGTTACAAGCTTTAGAGAAAGAATGTCAAGGCTCAAACCATTTGCATTTAACCACCTTACACCTTGGTGCTTTTTTAAAATATATGGGAATACTCTTTGATTTAAACGTGACGCTTTTTTCCAAATCCTTTCCCTGGAAAAATGGTCAAAAATTCTGAAACATGATGGAGTATGAGGAAAGCACAGGGGAATACAACTAAATGAATAGCTCTTTTAGAGAGCCAGCACAAACATGATGGCACAAATGATCTGCTCTGTTTTACGAGTTCTGCGATTCTATAAAGTTCCAGATTTGAAGTATTATTATTTAGTCTGTGTATAGAAACCTGGGAGAAAGAAACAAGTGAGTAAATATTCAAACCCTCAAAAGACTTTTATAATAAAAGGTTTTATCACTGTGTGTGGACTACTAGCCAGTCTTGTGCCGAGTGTGTGAAATCAGTTCTTGTGGGTTTGACACTTGTTAGAGTAAAGCAAGTAGATAATTTCACAACAAATAGTCCAAAAGAAAGTAAATCAACAATTTGTTCATATAAAAAGCAAGATCAAAATATTAATACAAAAAAGTGGAATTAAAATACTGCTTTTCTTCTGATTTTGTCACCATTGAGCAGAAGCTGAACAGGGCCGGCCATATCAATGCCAAGAGCAGGGCAGAGACTGGGTACTCTGCAGAGAGTGGCTCACCTCCTGACCAATCAAAGCCTCTCTACCATCTGCAAAGCTCAGGCCAGGAGTGTGAAGGAATAATCACCACTTGCCTGGATGGGTGTTGCAGCAACAACACTCAAGCAGTGTGGTTCCATCCAGGACAGAGCAGTTTGTTTGAGTTGGGTTCCTGCCTTTGGACTCAATATCCCCCCCGCCCGCACCCCCTCCTTCCATCATTGGCACACTGTAGCTGCAGTAAGCACTATCCACAAGATGCACTCACCAAAATTACTTTGACTACACCTCCCTACCATGCAACCTCTACCACTGAGAAAGACAAAAGCAGCAACGCCATGGGAAGGAACACCATTATCTTCGTGTTCCCCTCCAAGTCACACACCATCCTGAATTGGACATATATCAGCATTTATTCACCATCTCTGGGTGAATATTCTGCAAGTCCCTACCTAACACCGCAATGGGCACACTGTCAGCATAAGGACTGCAGTGGTTCAAAGAGAAGGCGCACCACCACCTTTTAAGGGAAGCTGGGGATGGGTAATAAATGCAGCCTTGCCAGTGTTGCCTACATCCCAAGAACAAATAAAAGTGATAATGGACTTTTCTTTTGACAGGCCAACTTTAAAAACACACTAATTACAAACAGCATTCCTGTTTCGGAAGAAGTCCTGAAAAACGCCCCAAAAAACATATTGGCCCGGATTTTGCAGTAAGAATAAAGGTGAGGCTATCAGCGCTCACCGTTATTATGGAATAAATCGGACAGCAATTTCTGGCATCCCCACATGTGCAGTGAAACACGGAAATCCGGAAGTTGCTGTCCGATTTGCCTTGTTCCTCCACAAGCTGCGCTATACTGGGGTATCTTGCCGAGAGACGCAGCATTGAATTACATGTAAGGGCATGAACCTGTACATCTTACCCACTAGATCCCCACTAAACACATCAGAAAAAGTTCGGCTTGTCCCTTCAAGTGTAAGTGAATTTATAACAGCGTGATAAGTCTTAATTACTTCCAAACAACCTCTGTGGCACTGAAAATTTACTTTCACAAGTATGGATTGCCATTCCGTCAGATTTTAAATATTGTTCAAGATTTTTGTTTAATTGAAAATTAAAATAAATTTTCTTTTTACTTTTTCTTTCTGTCTCTTTTATCTCTCTCTCTTAATCCCATCTTTCTTTCCCTCTCTTTATTTCACTCTCTGTACATTATTTTACATTGAATTAAATACGCTAATTTACACTTCCTGGTTTTGGCTCTGCAGCCTAAAATTTCAATGTTGCAGCGCAGGCCATTAAGGCCAGTTTTGTAGAAAAAATGGTGGCCGTCTCACTTCTGCCCGCTTCAGGCATGGGACACGGCGGTCGCCATTTTGGTAAGGGCATAGTTCTGCCGTTGACAGCGCTGGCCTCTCAAATTTAAATAAGCAGCTCGTGGCGTCAATCATCGTGCAACACCTGATTTGATGCCATGACTGCTAATTGAACATTCTTGCTCTCCATAACGCTGTGTTCTGAATACACTCAGAAAAGTGGTGTGAAGCAGCCCTGCAGAGACGCTGTCAGCGCTTCTTAAAGGGACACACACATCTTTCAAGCAAGTTTGGGTTCCAGCTTTTGGACTTTTTTTTAACATTTTACTGAAGTAGTGGCTTGGTGCAATAGATATAAAAAGTTGTTAAAGTGTGCAGGGAGTGCTGCTGGAGGCTTGCAGGGCTTCAGATGGTAAAGGAAGGCCTCTGAGTAGACAGATAATGCTGGAAATACTCAGCAGGTCAGGCAGCATCCATGGAGAGAGAAACAGAGATAACAGCCGCTATTTTACTGACCTCGGTGGGTCCGTGGCGGGCAACTTCAGTGACGGGACATGACCCCACTGCTGGCTCCAGGCCGCTGTCCAAAATGAATTTCCCTGGATGGGGCTTGTTAAGCCTGCCCAGCGCATTTCCCGGCCAATTAGAGGAAGCGGGTCTGGTGATGTTATTTGATGATGCGTCATCAGCCAGTTTCCTTAAAGGAACCATGTCCAAATTTATTTTGACATTGGTGCTGTCAGTGTTCTACAGCATTAAGGTGCTGCAAACACTGGCAATCAATGCACAAAGACACAGGGCTGTGTCCAGGCTCTCCCATGACTCCCTCCATATGCTTAAGTCTGCTTTGTCAAACATTGAAACCTTTATTTTCAACAGTTTGCATTCTTGGACAGATTGGAGTGCATGTTTGGAAGTGGCTTAGTGAGTTGCAGTGAATGGTGAGATGTAACAGTAGCCCCTGCAATGGTCATGAGTGTGAAAGGAATGACTTGGGCATTGTAGGGATGCTTTATGGTGTTGGTGTGGTGTGGTGCCAACCTGGCGCATTGTGTGGCAGCCAGGGTGTACTTCATCAAGTGAAGTAAATGTGGCCATGCTGAGGCCATCCCTGGCCTCCCATGCAGAAATGTGAGAGGGTGCTGATGCCCTGTGCCCTGTGCAGCATCAGGTGATTGCGGAGAAGTTTGGTGGTGTTGTTGTTGGTGCTGCTGGTGTGCCTAGTGCTGCTGGTGTTACATAGATACATAGAAGATAGGAGCAGGAGTAGGCCATTCGGCCCTTCGTGCCTGCTCCGCCATTCGATGAGATCATGGCTGATCCTTTAATTCAGTATCCCGTCCCCGCCTTCTCTCCGTAACCCTTAACCCCTTTTGCCCGTAGAAATATATCTAATTCCCTCTTAAATATATTTAATGAGCTGGCGTACACTGCCCTCTGTGGCAATGAGTTCCACAGGTTCACCACTCTCTGAGTGAAGAAATTCCCCCTCATCTCTGTCCTAAATGGTTTAGCCCTTATCCTTAAATTATGTCCTCTAGTTCTGTTCTCACCCGCCAAGGGAAACATTCCTTCTGCATCCAGTCTGTCTAGACCTGTCAGAATTTTATACACTTCTATGAGGTCCCCTCTCAATCTTCTAAACTCCAGTGTGTACATCCCTAAACTACATAGTCTCTCCTCATAGGTCATTCCCGCCATTCCTGGTATCAGCCTGGTGAATCGCCGCTGCACCCCCTCCATGGCAAGAACATCCTTCCTCAGATGAGGCGACCAAAACTGTACACAGTACTCGAGGTGTGGTCTCACCAGTGCCCTGTACAGCTGCAGCAAGGTATCCCTGTTCCTGTATTCTAACCCTTTTGCTATGAAGGCCAGCATACCGTTTGCCTTCTTGACCGCCTGTTGCACCTGCATGCTCGCCTTCAGTGACTGGTGTACAAGAACACCCAGGTCTCTCTGTACTTCCCCCTCTCCCAATCTATTGCCATTTAAATAATAATTTGCCCTCCCGTTCCTGCACCCAAGGTGGATAACTTCGCACTTGTCCACATTATAGTGCATCTGCCATTTATCCGCCCAATCGCCCAGTCTGTCCAAATCGCTCTGGAGCTTCCTGGTCTCTTCCTCTGAGCCCACCCCCCCTCCTAGTTTAGTGTCGTCTGCAAATTTGGAAATGCTGCATCCGACTCCCTGATCCAGGTCATTAATGTAAATTGTGAACAGCTGGGGGCCCAGGACAGATCCCTGTGGTACCCCACTTGTTACTGCCTGCCATTCAGAAAATGAGCCGTTTATTCCAACTCTCTGTTTTCTATCTGACAGCCAGTTCCCTATCCACGCCAAAACTTTCCCCTTTATCCCATGAGCCTCAATTTTCCATGCTAATCTTTTATGTGGGACCTTATCGAAGGCCTTTTGGAAGTCCAGGTACACCACATCTACTGGCTCTCCCCCATCTATTCTACCAGTTACTCCCTCAAAAAATTCCAATAGATTAGTCAAGCACGATTTACCCTTTGTAAATCCATGTTGACTCTGTCCTATCCTGTCCCCATTTGCTAAGTGCTCCGCTATTTCATCCTTAATGATGGACTCCAGCATTTTGCCCACAACTGATGTAAGGCTTACAGGTCTGTAATTACCTGCTTTTTCCCTACCCCCCTTTTTGAATAGTGGGGTAACGTTAGCTACCCTCCAATCCATCGGCACTGTTCCCGAGTCTAATGAATTCTGAAAAATCATCCTTAGTGCATCCGCTATCTCTAGGGCCACCTCCTTCAGTACCCTAGGATGCATGTTATCAGGCCCTGGGGATTTGTCCACCTTCAATCCCTTTAGCTTCCTTAACACCATATCCTTAGAGATATTGATTTGCGTCAGTTCCTCCTTTGCCAATGTCCCTATTTTTCCCGATATCCCAGGGAGGTTTTTTGTGTCTTCCTTCGTAAAGACTGACCCAAAGTATGCATTTAGTTGATCTGCCATTTCCTTATTTCCCATTATATATTCCCCCGTATCTGACTGCAATGGACCAACTTTGGTTTTCACCAGTCTTTTCCTTTTGATATATTTATAAAAGCTTTTGGAGTTAGTTTTTATATTTTCCGCCAGCTTGTTTTCGTAAGCTATTTTGCCCCTCTTGATCATGCCCTTTGCCCTCCTTTGCTCTATCTTAAACTGTTCCCAATCTTCCGCTCTGGCGCTTTTTTTGGCTATTTTATACGCCCTATCTTTGGATTTTATGCTGTCTCTAATTTCCCCTGTTATCCACGGTTGAGTCACCTTTTTAGATTTCCTTTTATGCCAGATTGGTATAAACAATTTTTGCAATTTTGTCATTCTATCTTTAAATGTTTGCCATTGTTTATCTACCTCCAGTCCTCCCAGGAACGTTGTCCAATCAGACCTACTCAGTTCCCGTCTCATGGCATCATAATTCCCCTTGTTTAAATTCAGGACCTTAGTCTCTGAGTCAATTTCTTCGCTCTCCATTTCGAGTGAGAAATCGATCATGTTATGATCGCTCTGACCCAAGGGTCCCCGTACAACAAGATTACTGATTAGTCCCTTCTCATTGCACAGTACCCAGTCCAATATAGCCTGTTCCCGAGTTGGTTCCTCGCCATATTGATCCAGATAACCATCCCTTAAACACTCAAGGAATTCCTCCTCCTCATTATTTTTACTGATTAGGCTAGTCCAATCTATATGTAAGTTAAAGTCACCTATGATGACAGCTGTGCTCTTATTGCACGCTTCTCTAATTTCCCTCGTGATGCCCTCCCTAACCTCTATTTTACTATTTGGAGGCCTATATACCACTCCTATTAATGTTTTTCGCCCCTCGCTATTTCTTAGCTCCACCCATATAGATTCTGTATTAACTGAGTTAATATCCTTCTTTTCAATTGCATTTATCCCCTCTTTTACTAGCAATGCTACCCCTCCTCCCTTTCTTTTTTGTCGATCCTTCCTAAATACTGAATACCCCTGTATGTTAAGCTCCCAGCCCTGCTCACCCTGCAACCATGTTTCCGTAATCCCAATTAGATCATAATTATTAACCTCTATTTCCACAGCTAATTCATCTACCTTGTTCCTGATGCTTCTCGCATTAAGGTATAAAACCCTCAGGCTTTTTTTATGCTCACATTTTTTATGAATTAGTTTGGCCCTTTGTTTTTTGTTCCTCACCCTTTTACCATTTATTTCTGTCTGCCTTTCACTTTCCTCTATTTCACTACATAGGTTTCTAGTGGGGCTGATCGTGGTGGGATTCGGACGACCATGGTGAGAGAGTAAAAAGGGCACCCATACTGATGGAGCAGATGGCAGGTGAAGTAGAGACGACAGAAGTAATCTGTTAATGGTGAGAGAAATAATGAGATCCGATTGGATGGAGGCTTGTGTAAAGACTTTCAGTATGGTGAATCTGTTGTGGAAATGCAGTGAGGAAGAACTTGTGGCTGAGGGAAGATATTTCTGTAACTTTGACATTTACTTGACATTTGAAGCTGTCAACTCATCAGCTGATGCAATGGCCACTGACCTCTCACCTCAGCTTCAGAGGCGTGGTCTAGCAACAGCGTGAAACTGTGAGCAAGCTGTCAAGTTCAGAAGGTCAGTTTAAAACCATTGTTAAGTGGCTGTAAACAAGCCACAAATCATTTAAATCAGTTCCCCCGCCGCTGCGTGTCGGGTCTGGTCAGCGCTCACAGACGCGACACCAGGAAAGTCACGTGGCGGCAGGTTCACAGCGGGGGTCCCGACCCGCTGGGGGAAAAAAACTTTCCCACCCGACCCGCCACCCCTTGGCAAATCTTGGCCAATGTCTCAGGTCGAGATGCTGTCTGACCTGCTGAGTATTTCCAGCACTTTTGCTTTTATTTCAGATTTCCAGCAACCGCAGTGTTTTGCCTCTGAGATGACCACTTGCTCACAGCCCTGGGGGGCACATGGAGATGAAGCCGAGGCAGGAAAGGGGACACACTGCTCGCAGAAGAGGAAGAAGCAGAAGAGGATTAAAGAGAAGGAAGGATGCAACCCAAACAGTTCCTTTCTGGCCGGGATATCCAGGATGGAATCACCCACCTACGGCACGAATGAGCACAACCTGAATTCCCCTTTCAACATTTGTCCCACACCTTACCTTCCCTCTGTTACTGATCATCACAGCGTCCTCTTGACCACAATGCTGAAATAAAACCCACCACAAAGCAAACTTTCCAATCCAACTTTTTCCACGTATGCATCCAATATGACACCAAGAAATCAACTAATCACCCTTTTGCATTCCCTTAGTGACTGTCTTGTGTGTCCCTTTGCCTATCTTAGTGATGTCATGCAGTGCTACCCCTGTGGCTGCAGCATGGCTGGTGGAAGGCTGCTGACTTTCAGTGGGGGACACTGCAAATGGTATTGCAGGACAACCTTGAGGAGCTGGTGGCTGGAAGTGTCAAATCAAGTGATGGTGTTTCCTCTTCTTCACGCTCCTCTCCCTCTTCTTGGTCACCCATTGGCTGGGCAGGCTGCATTTCGTGGGTGTCTGAAATGAGGAATGCATAAGGGTAGAGTTGTGGTGAGGGGCGGGTGGGAAATCAGGAGCTCCAAGCTTACACCATGTATACCTTGCAAATCAGAAGATATTGTGGGATGAGGGGGCAATGAGGTGTGAGAAGGAGGATAATGAATGAGGATGCCAGCACCTTGTATCATTTCAGCCCTGCTGTTGGCCAAGGTCTCATCCTTGCCCCTGCAAAGAATGGCCAGTGCAATCTCCACTTTGCTACAGATTGTTGGTAGGTGAGTGATTGGCGAGACGTGTGGGAGGAGGTCATGCAATGAGCAGTGGGTGAGGCTAGTGGTGTAGTTGGTAGGAGACAGCTTTTGAAGATGTAATCACTGACCTAGACCACTGGTCTGTGGTCATGAAACTTCTTTGGGCACTGGAGCCAGGTCCTTGGGGCAACATTGCTGGCAGTGATGGCTTCAGGGAACTGGTCCCGCATCCTTCTTTCTGGAGGGCCTCCTGGCCCCCTGTGGATAGAGGACCTCTCTTGCAGTGTTGACCCCTCTGGACAAACCAGGAGTGCTATGTGCAAGACCCTGGGTGACCCTTCTCTGGCTTGTTGAGCCATTTGTGTTAGTGCTGAAGCATTTTGCCATTGTTTACATGCCGATGGCAGTTCAGCTCTACCACTGGTCTTTTTGTGGGCAGCCATTAACCTTGGCCCATGGTGGCACCGCTCATTTTCAGGCTTAATCGAATTTCTAGGCCTGCGTGTCTCAGTTAGGATTCTTCAATCTGAGGAGACACACTGTTGCTTGCTCTGTTCACACAGGTCCCAGATCCCCTGTAGAGGACGTGGCGCTGTTTCAGATGCCCGATGACCGTATGTTGCCACTCAAAAAGCCCTCAACATGCCTGTGGGCAGCCTTAAACGTAATGATCAGCGAGCACTGACAACAAAACCCAGGCCATTAGCAGCAACAGGATACAAAATCTCATACTTCTGAGGTTCAATTCATTAGCTTTGAAAGCAAACTAATGACCCAGATTTTGCTGGAGCATGGCATCTCACGCTGTGCTGTAAGATACCAGAGGGACCCTGGTTTCAAATGATTTGAGGATGACCCATATTGGGGACAGTGATTTAACTTTATTCAGCAGAAGCAAGACTTAATACATTACAGTATTCAAGCAGCAATTTACAGAGAATAATTGAGACTTATATTACCCCGTTATCCTTTGGGTCGAAGCATAAATGTGAATAAGCTGCGCCCTGTGTCTCTTGTCTCCCTTTGTCTCCCTGGTGTCTCCTTGATTCTTCCTGAAATCTTCTATACTTTCTCAAATCTTCTACTCTTTCTGAAATCTTCTACACTTTGTGGCTGTTGAGACCCCCTTCTTATATCCTTACTCTCATTCAAAACCTTTGGAATCTTATTGAATCAATCACTGGCTTACACCCAAAACCCAAACCCAATATCCAATCATAAAGATGCCACATCCACAGCACCTTGGCTTACGCAGGTTCTAGTCTTATGGCCCCCTTATATCATCTGTTTTTGACCATCAAAACTCACATCTAGGGTAGTTATGGCAACACAAGAGGAACATGTCTCCATAGTGTAGAGATATAGCATCCTTGCTGTTCCTGTGAAAGGCCTGTAGGATTCGCAAAATTGAACTTTATATTATAAAGGGTCAAATGGCAGAAGAGACCATGATTTTTAAAGACTGTTTTAAAAGAAGCCCAGAAAAAGGGGCATACAAAATGGCCACCATACCACGTGACCGGCTTATTGGGACATTTAAAAATGGTTCCTGCGAATCCTCAGACGGCTTTGTGGATTCAACCCACAGTAAGTTCTGGAAGCCGTTTCTGAGAGAATGAAACCAGACCCACACATATACATATGGATTAGATGCAGATCCAGTCAAGATCAGCCTGGAGACAGAGGCCATCTAAATGTTGACTCAGACAAAAGGGGACAATTTCATATTCATGAGAACAGCACCAGGGACTAGATAACGAGATCAGCAGGACATTAAAAACAATGAAGGTCATTCCAGACCAGAGATGGGCCTTTACCGGCCATCTAAAATATTTTAAAATATAATAACTACCCCGCTGTGCTCCCAGCCCGCCAAAAGTTAAACAAGGACTAACCTGATTTTGGGCGGGAAGTGGAAGCTTCTGAAGGAAAAGTATAATTGGAAGACTGGGGTAGGAATTCGGCAGTTGTTGAGTTCAGCAGTTGTTGAGTTCGGCAGTTGAATTCAGTTGGTTGAGTTGAGTGGAGTTGAGCAGTGAAGTTAAGTTGGAGTGGAGTCGGAGCTTCTTCGGAGCGGTGGGGTGAGCCTCAGCCTTTCGAGCTCAGCCCTGGAGTGTTGGCAGCCGGTCCAGCTTTTGAGCTGGGTAAAGAGGAGCTGGTTTGGGAGAAGATCAACGAACTCCTCTCCACCATCGGAGGAAGAAGGAGAAGACTAAGCCGCCATCAAGAAGGTCGTTCGAAGCCGGCGTCCTGCCCCGGGGTTATAACTTCGGGAGATCATCGACCAACCCCGGGCCGTTGACGAAAACGAGAGGCCCTCTCCCGGCTCGGGAGAAGAGACAAAATAAAACAACAGAAGCAGCCGATGTCCAGCCGCCCCCGACCCCCACCTCAGGAGAGAGGTGTGGCGCAGCTCGCTGGGGTTCCACAACCCACGAGGAGATGGGACGCCTGAAGGGATCAAAACCCAGACTTGTTTTCAAAACCTGGTACTTCCTAGTTTGATTGGTGAGCATGTTTCTGGCCCTTCACAATCAGATCTAGATAGGTTTAAGCGGGGTGGACTTAAGGGTACAATTAACATGAGTTGTTGTCCCTCGATGTTCCGTGTGTTTCCTTATTTCATGATGATTTTTGTAGAGTATAAGATGCCTGTAGTTGCCTTAGTTAGTATTGTGTCGTTATGATTTGTTTGTGTTTTTCCCTCCCATGTCCTCTTATCCGCTTGCATTTGATTTATTTTTCCTTATGTAATAAAATTTCATTTCGTTTCATCAAACTTGGTCTACAAGAGTTTTCTCTACATTGTAGTTCCTGCCCCAAAGTCCAGAGTATAGAATCTAAGGGGCGAGTGGGTCGAACCACTCAAGGTTTTACTGTGCAAGAGAGAGAGGCCTCTAGAGAGAGAAACCTCTGTGATCTAAAACCCGTTATAGAAAATGGCGACCGCGGCAGGACTCTGGCAGCAGGATTGCAATGTAGTAGATCCGAGTTTGAATGATCGAAATGCAATGGATGAGAGGATAGCAGAGTATGTCTTTGGCAAGGTAAATCTCACGAAGCAGTGGATTTCCGATCTCTTACTGGATGAGCGTCCGGTAGACGCAGCCATCAGGTGGACAGATAGCAAAGAGCATAAGAAGTCAGTGGAGAAGGCAGTGTGGCTGATGTGTTACAAGAAGCAGGTCCAGATCTTAGACTGGGTCGTTGCAGCACAGGCAGCCAAGATCACAGCCCAGGCAGCAGAGATAGAGGAAAAGGCCATGGGAGGGGAAAAACTCATCACAGCGCTTCAAGCGCTAAATCAGGAACGCCAAGTGGTAGCTAGTCAACATCAGGCTAGGATAGAGTACCTGGAGTGCCAGGTTACTGAGGCAAAGATCACTGAAACGAGGATACGGGAGAAAAACGCCCGCCTCGCACAATAGCTAAGAGTGCAGGAGGAGAGAGTAGTGGAGGTTAAGGCAGCTTACAAGCTAGCCCCCGAGCACGGGTTTGAGAGCACAGACCACAGCCCCTGCCAAAAGACCATAGAGGACCTAAGAACGGCCTGGTTAAGGCAAAAGGCATGGTGTGTCTCATCAGCCCGAAAGCCAGTCACATGGACTTTTTAAAGGAATCAAAACAGCCGATTCTAGCTGAAGTAGTTGTGGTACCAGCCACTGAGCCACCAGCACCGCCGAGCTATAGTGAGACTTGGCCGGAAAAACAGGGGGTCGTAAAAGAGGAGGTAGCCGAGGTGGAATGTGAGAAAGAACAACCACCGGTAGCAAAGCCGGGACCGGCATCAATGTGTCCCGCTCGGCACCAGACGTTTGGTCCCAACGCCGCCAATGGCGATGTCGGACCCCACCAGAACCAACTCGTGGTGCCCTACGCTGCCCCGCAATTAAGGTCCATGGTGAGCCACCTCACACGACTCACAGTAAAGGGAGATCCCTCGATTCATTTCAGGGAGATAGAGGAAACAGCAGCCATTAATGACTGTGATGAACAGGAACAGGTGAAACTGTTGCTTTTCTCCCTGGATTGCATAATCCTTCAGTGCCTCTCAGATGAGAGTAAGAGGGGACGGAAAGGGTATGCGGATCTCAGGGAGGAAGTTTTAGAAGTGATGGGAGTGGACGACGGTAGTCCGTTCGACCATGTAGAAGGGACCATGCAGCTATCTGGAAAACCCCCACGGGTTTTCGCAGAAAGGCTGTGGCCAGTGTATCGACGCAGCTGTCCGGGTATGCCTGAACGGGCTGCAATGAGCGACGAACAGTGGGTTCATTGGCTCCGTTGCTTGGTTACCAACAGCTTGCCAGAGATACGGGCCCTAGCCAGGTCGTGGTTTGATCCCCAAGGTCCCGGTGTCATGGAGGAGACAGTGTTCCGTCAGCTCAATGTTGCGTACAAGAATTGTAGAGGTCAGGAAACACCTCCCCAGAAGGGAAAGGTGCATGAGGCAAAACCCGCAGCCCCAAGCAAGAAGGAGTGGCGTCAGGAGGGGAATCGCCCTGTCCAAGCCAAGCTCAATTGCTACGGGTGTGGGAAGGATGGACATTGGCGCAAGGACTGTAGAAATCCGTGGAAGGATAATAAGGGAAAATTTCCCGCAGCCCAAGCCCAAGCCCAGACCGCCGCCCCAGCACCAACCCAAACCCAAGCCGTAGCTCCTGCCCCAGCACAAGGAGCTGGTGCAGTTATGGATCCCGCTGCGATTGAATCAATCATAGAGACAATGCAGTCTCTGATGATTTCGCAGGGGAAGATAGCCGTCACCACTGGTCTTGTCGTTCCCGAAACCCCAACTGCTGTGCCCAAGTGGCTAGAGCCAGAGCAGCCTGTCGACCTGTGTCCTCTAGAAAGACATGCACAGGAAGAGACCTCCTGTAAAATGGAGGAATACCTGCGGTGCCAGGTTGCGGAGGCTAAGTTAGTTGAGCAGGCTTTAAGGGAGGAGAACGCTAGGTTAACAGCGAGGGCTGGCAGTTTAGAGGGTCAGTTAAGGGCTTGTAAATGGTTTCACATCAATCAGTGCAAACTGTTGCGTATGTGCCTTTAAGAGAAGAACTGATTCTATACTGCAGTACCGGCAGTGACCACCCCTGTATATAAAGCCATAGCAGGCTTTGCATTTCAGTCTTGGAATTACTCCCTGTTCAGTAAATACCTGTTTTATTGTTCTCCGGCAGTCTGAGTATTATTGATCCTCGGACACTACACTGGCGACGGGCAGGTTTCAACTCACCTGCAGTACTGCATCATGTCACGGGAAGTAAAGGGAATAAAGGGTTACGGGGAGCGGGCAGGAAATTGGACATGAGTCTGGGTTCGGAATGGTCATGGCCCTGTGGGTAGTGGAGCGGGCCCAGGGGCTGTGTAGCCTTGTTCTGCTCCTACTGTGTTCTAATTCTGTTAGATTTCAGGAGATGGTTTTATTCCTGTTCCTGGCTGGGGTGGAGATCGCCTTTACAGAAGGTAAGTACTGTAGAAAATATAGGGACAGAGTGATCTCCTGGAAGAATTTCGATCGCCTAGATGGGTCGGAGAGGAATTTCCCAGATTTTTTTCTCCCAAATTGGCCATTGGGTCTTTATCTGGTTTTTCGCCTCTCCCGGGAGATCACATGGGTTCGGGTGGATGCAGAGTGATAGAAGATTTGAGGTTAGGATCAGATCAGCCATGATCTTATTGAATGGTGGAGCAGGCTCGAGGGGCCGATTGGCCTACTCCTGCTCCTATTTCTTATGTTCTTATGTTCTTATGTTCTAGAAGCTTCTTGGAGGTCAAAGTCAGAACGGCGGGCGTCGACTGCGGGCAACCGCCCAGGGATCCATCGGAGAGTTGCAGGGGAGGCTGTGGAGAGCTGGGCCTGGCTCCCCAGTCGAGGTGTTCCAGCAAGTCATGCTGGTAGCAGGTAGTGCGCTGACCCTTCTGGATTGCGGCGGGCTCGGGCTCGGGCTCGATCGAGCGGCTCTGCAAAAGGGCCATGCAGCGTTGTCGGGAGGAAGAGAAAGAGAGAGGGTGGAGCGCACAGGGCACGGTCGGTGCTCAAGAACAGGGCAGCGTGGAGAGGATAGAACGCGGGGAAGGAAAAGTGATACGTGCCGAAGCCGCGGGTCGCCGCCATTACGCTGTAGAACACTAGGAGCAGCGTGGCAGCAAGGGGAAGAAGGAAAAGCGTGGGAGGCACCATTTTATTCCATTGGGGAAGAAGGAAAAGTGCGGTAGGCGCCATTTCAATTCATTGGTGAAGAAGAAAAAGCGCGGGAGGCGCCATTTTAAATCACCCAAGATGCCAAAAAGTGGCAGTATCACTGCTTTCGACAACGAGGTAGAAGACTGGACCACGTATGTGGAAAGAATTGAAGTGTACTGCGAGGCAAATGAGGTGGCCAATGGAAAGAAGGCGTCGGTAATATTAAATTTGATGGGCGCGAGAACGTACGGCCTATTGCGGAATTTAATTACCCCAGCTAAACCAATGGAGAAAAGTTTTGAGGAGATTGTTAATATCTTACAGGAACACCTAAACCCTACACCGCTGCAGATAGCAGAAAGATTCAAGTTCCATAAAAGAAGCCAGCACAAAGATGAGAGCAATGCTGACTATCTTACGGAACTACGCAAGTTATCGAAGCACTGCCAGTTCGGAGCAGGACTGGCAGACACCTTGCGGGATAAGTTTGTCTGCGGGCTCCAGAGTGAAGGAACCCAGAAACGACTACTTTCGGAAAAGGAAGCTAGAACAGGCTTTCAGCATGGCAGTATCCTACGAAGCAGCAGCACGGGGAGCTGCGGAAATACAACAGAAACCACAGGAATACAGCGCTAACGAAATGGCGTATGGAGCAGAAAAGTGCTATCGCTGCGGCAGAACAACCCATGATCAGAAGGACTGCTGGGTTAAGGACAAAGTATGCAGGCAATGTGGGAAAATGGGACATATAGCAAGAGTCTGCAGGTCGGGAAAGAAAACCAACACTACAAGAACTACTAAGGAAAAGTACAAGAAAGTAAAGAAATTGACAGACAGCAGTTCGGATGATCAGGAGAGTGATAAGGACTCTGGGAGCAGGAGACTAAATTGTCTAAAGTTACACAACGTGATCGCAAAGAAGGTCACCGAACCATTTGGGTCACCCTCATGATAGCAGGGTCCCCAGTAAAGATGGAATTGGACACAGGATCAGCCCTAACTGTCATGAATCGACGAGACTATGAGCGGCTATTCTCACACATACCCTTGAAGGACACGTCCATTGTATTGAAGACATACACGGGGCAAACGTCTACCCCAGAGGAAAAATAAGGGTGCCAGTTGAATACAACGGCAAGGAAACACAGAAACTGTATCTATATATACTACCAGATGGAGGACCACCATTATTGGGACGTAAATGGATCCGAAAAATACAATTGGATTGGCACTCCATTCAGGCGCTAACTGTGACTGATAAAAAGGATGACGACGTCACACCTGGACGACTGTCAAAAATTCTAACTGATGCGAAAGAGGTGTTCCAACAAGGACTTGGGACTCTAAAAGGAGTACCGGCAACGATAAAAATCGAAGATAACGCTAACCCAATTTTTTTTAAGGCCAGACCGGTACCTTACGCGATCCGCCCAGCCATTGAAGCAGAGCTGGAGAGTCTGGAGCATTCGGGTGTGCTGTCCAAGGTGGACTGGAGCGAGTGGGCCACACCCATTGTTCCTGTAATGAAGAAATCATTGAGCAGCACGCCTGGGGAACCGAAGAAGGTTCGCATCTGTGGGGACTTCAAGGTAACTGTGAACCCAGTCCTGCACACAGTACAATATCCACTTCCACGGACAGAAGATATTTTCGCCTCACTATCTGGAGGGAAACGCTTTACAAAGATTGATCTGGCCCAAGCGTATCTACAAATGGAGGTGGAAGAAGCGTCTAGGAAATACCTCACGATAAGCACTCACAAAGGCCTTTACCAGTACAATCGACTGATATTCGGGGTAGCATCAGCCCCGGCTATTTGGCAGAGGGCGATGGAACAAGTCCTGCAAGGGATCCCGGGGACCCAGTGTTATTTGGACGACATCCTGGTTACGGGTGAAAATGACAGTGAACACCTTGCCAACCTAGAGCAGGTGCTCACGAGATTACAGGAATATGGGCTACGAGCCAACCGCCCCAAATGCGAGTTCTTCAGGAGACAAATCTCGTATTGTGGCCACATGATTGATGAGGAAGGGTTGCATAATTCGCCGGACAAGATTGAGGCTGTAGTCAAGGCTCCAACACCAGAAAATGTGTCGCAACTGAGGTCGTTCCTCGGGTTGGTGAACTACTACCATAAGTTCTTGCCGAATTTATCTACAATTCTGCACCCACTGAACGCCCTACTGCAAACTGGAGTAACATGGAAATGGAGTGATGAGTGTAAGCGTGCCTTTCAGAAATGTAAATGCCTAATCACTTCAAAAGAAGTATTGGCCCACTACAATCCAACACTACTGATTCGATTAGCATGTGATTCGTCTCCCTACGGCATCGGAGCGGTGCAGTCACACAAATTCCCTGACGGTTCAGAGAGGCCAATAGCCTTTGCGTCGCGCTCATTAACCTCAGCAGAGCGTAACTACACCCAGATTGACAGGGGGGCCCTCAGCCTGGTGTGGGTGGTGAAGAAGTTCAATCACTATCTGCACAGGCAGAAATTCACCCTACTGACTGATCATCAGCCCCTGGTCTCCATTTTTAACCCAAAGAAGGGCGTTCCAGTGATGACGGCGCAACGGCTGCAAAGATGGTCACTTTTTCTAGGGGCACATCAGTACGACATAGAGTACAAGGGTACGAAACAGCATGGAAATGCTGATGGGCTGTCGCGCCTACCATTGCCTATGGTAGAGGAAGCACCTGCAGTGGACCCTGTTGAGATATTCCATGTGACCATAGTCGAATGTCTACCTGTTACAAACTCAAGTATAGAGAAGGAAACCCGAAATGACCTGACACTCTCTCGGGTCTATGATTTGACGGTGAAGGGATGGCCAGCACATGGCGACTCACTGTTGCCAGCATTCTTGCCAAGGAGAGAACAGCTGTCAGTGTGCCGGGGGACCTTGATGTGTGGATCCTAAGTGGTAATTCCACCCAAGTTGAGAGATAGAGTGCTCAATGAGCTTCATGAGGGTCATCTGGGAGGGGTACAAATGAAGAGCCTAGCCAGGGCGTTTGTGTGGTGGCCGGGAATCGATAAAGAAATCGGGGATATGACCAAGAGATGCACAGGATGCCAGAAGGTCCAAAACGCTCCACCACAGGCCCCGCTACATCCATGGGAGTGGCCCTCATCTCCATGGCAACGGGTACACATTGATTTTGCTGGTCCATTTATGGACTCAATGTTCCTAATCGCTGTGGACGCCCATTCGAAATGGCCAGAGGTCATCAAAATGTCGTCCACCACCACGGAGAAAACTATTGCAGTCCTACGGACCATCTTCGCCAGGAATGGCTTGCCAGAACAGATTTGCTCCGACAATGGGCCACAGTTTGTGTCAGAGGATTTCCGGAGGTTTCTGAGGAATAATGGGGTGAAGCATTACACATCTGCCCCATATCATCCAGCCACAAATGGATTGGCTGAGAGGTTTGTTCAGACCTTTAAAAAGGCCATAAAGGCAATGCATAATGACGACATACCACTACAACACAAGGTGGATAATTTCTTGTTTGCTTACCGGAATGCGACACATGCAGTCACCAACCAAGCTCCAGCCATAATGTTCTTCAACCGAAGGCTAAGATGTCGCCTGGATTTGCTCAAACCAAACATAAGACGAGATGTTGAGGATAAGCAATTCCAGCACATAAATGAGAAGCCAACCAGGAGCTTCAAGATAGGGCAACCAATCTTGGCCCATGACTACCGAACAGAAAAATGGCAGCCAGGAACGATATGCACACAGCAGGGACCACTAATGTACACAGTGGATGTTGGAGAGAGCATCGTGAGACGCCATGCTGACCAGATTCTAGAGTCACAGGAACAAGCCAAACCCATACCACGAGCAGGTGCACCTGGTCATCAACCCGAAGTACAGATTGCGTCTCCTCAGAAGCAGTGGTATTGGAAGCTGACGAACCAACCAATGACAATGAGCCAGAATCAACTCCACCGCAAGAACAGGATACTCGAGAAAGGCGCTATCCAGTCAGGATCAGGAAGCCTCCTCAAAGACTGAACTTATAAATGATTATTTCAGTTGATGTATATAGTACAGAGAAAATTGTAATTGTAATTAGTTATTATTTAGCTGTTAAATGAATGTTATGTACTGTTTATCTGAAAGGGGAGGAATTGTTGTGTATGTGCCTTTAAGAGAAGTACTGAATCTATACTGCAGTACCGGCAGTGACCACCCCTGTATATAAAGCCATAGCAGGCTTCTTTATTTCAGTCTTGAATTACTCCCTGTTCAGTAAATACCTGTTTTATTGTTCTCCGGCAGTCTGAGTATTATTGATCCTCGGACACTACACAAACTGTTTAAGCCGGGTGCAAAAGTACCAGCAACCGAAGCCAGGTCTGAGGGTAAAGGTCCTCAGCCTGAGGCGTGCGATGAGTCACGGACCACACAAGCTGGCGTTGTAGCCTGCTTGGAAGGAGAAGCTGCCCTGCCCACCTGGGGGGAGGCTTCCCCTATGGCCTGGGACTCGGACGAGGAGGGGCCCAAACAACAAGGTCCCGCCCTCGACACGATTCTGGAGGATGTAGAGTCGGAGGAAGGAGGTCCCGCCCTTGACGCGAGCGTGGGGGAGGTAGAAATTGGGGGCGGAGATCCTCCACCTGTAGGGACAGGTGAGGAGGAGTCATCTGCCACAGACCCAAATCCCAAAGGGGCAGAGCCTGAGGGGAGGGAGCCGAAGCCCACAGTCGTGGAAGAGCCACGGGCTGTGAGAGCTAAAGTCCCACCCGAAGGTCCACGCGCCAAGGGAGCCTGCCCGAATCCCAAAGGGGCGGAGCCTGAGGGGAGGGAGCTGAAGCCCACAGTCGTGGAAGAGCCACGGGCTGTGAGAGCTAAGGTCCCACCCGAAGGTCCACTAGCTAAGGGAGCCACACCCAAAGTACCTTTTCGCAGGTCGACTCGAACGCCTCAGCCAGTAAAACCTTGGCCCGAGTCCCCCGCTCCCAGTAAACGCCGACTTGAGAAATCCCTGACAAAACGCAGTCCCCGATCGACAGCAAAAGGCTGCGGGGAACCCAAGCCACAGGTCACTACAGCCCCACCGCAGGGAGCGGCGAGCTGCAGTCCAATCAGGGATTAGCCAAGCCGCCCGGGGACGGGCGGCGCTGTACATAAGTTAAGTTTAAGTTTTAAGTTTAAGGTGTGTATATATTAAAATGATAAGAGTTATAAGTAGTTTTGGAATCTGCTCAGTATGTGTGTTTTGGATCGAGGCCGAAAGACCCGATCATGCCTTCACCTAAGCTAGAATCTCTCGGGAGCCTGGCGGCATTGTTTAATTTGTTGCAGGAACCAGGAGAAAGATGAGAGGGATCCTCGTCGCGTTCATGATGATCGGATGGAGCTGGGCCTATCGGGGCCGCACTAAGGACTCCACCATTTATGGGTGCTCTGGCAGCAGAGGCCCCATCGCAACTGATGGAACCGGCCCACGGGACGCTGAAGAGACTGCCGTATACTTCCATGAAGGAAGATGGCCAGGCTGGCTGGGGTCGAACTCTACTGAATACTCCAGCCAGATGAGGTTTGCATACAGGGAAACATCTCTGATGTGCCCCAGGGTGAGGGTCATCGCACCCAGGATCAGCGTCACTGCTGGGAGGAAGATTTGCCTTGTTTGCAACGGACAGGTACCTTTAAATCGTTAGTGGTGGCTGCGCAAGTTGAGCAGCAGCATGAAGAACTCCACTGTGGAGTGGGAGAGACTGGGTAACAACACCCATCGGACTATTACGGGAACTCATGGGGGGTTGAGTGTCTGTTGGGACAAATGGTGGAAACCAGATGAGGGGATCTACATCTGTATGTGGGGTTCAGAACGCGCTTGTCCCACAGGCGTCTCCATCTTTTTCCAAAGGCAGTGGCAGGATGCTGGACAAGGAATGAGGTGGGACATCAGCACACGGGCGTGCGGAGTCCCATACTCTCAGATCCCAGTAAACGCCACTGAGCTCATCACCCGACCCCGCAAGCCCCTGCCCACAATTCCGGTAGCTAAAGCCCTCAAGGAAGGGTGCCCCACCACAACAAAGGGACCCGGGAACGGATTGGAATTGGTACCCACAGGTCAGGTGCTGTACTAAGGGGTGCACTAAGCGGTGGCTTCGGTGATTTTAAACCTCACCGAGGTACGATTGCCAGAGTGGTGCCCCAGGGAAATGGAGCAATTATACCAGGTCCTGTTAACAAACATGATTAAACAGTTTTACGAATTCGACTTTGCCGATGTCGACAGAGCCGAATTGTACACCACACCACATGAGGTCTTGGACAGAGTAGGGAGACAAAGAAGGGGTGCAGTAAATGATATTTTCACAGCTTTTAATACAGGAACTTCCGTCATCAATACACTGGATAATGTGGAGCTGCAAACCCAGATCAATGGTTTGAAAACACAGTTGAGAAAGATACTGACTGACGAGAATAAGGTAGTGGGTTCTGAGTTACATGAGGACCAGGCCATGACACTACACTTAAAAGAGATAATAGCTGAGCTGGAGAAACACACCAGAATGGTAAATGCTCTCATCAGGTAAGATCGGAACGCGTCCGATCAGGCTGCGCAGAACGAAGCTTGTGTGCTATACGGGGCGTGGTTACTGGGCGAGGGCCGCAGTAACCTGGAGGATTTGAAACAAGGTTTAGTCCCCTCCTGGATCAGCAACAAGCACCTCACAGCCCTCCACCCTTTTGAGAATGCATTGAGTCCGTGCCAGCTCAGACTAGCTTCAGAGGCCTACCCAGTCGCAGTGGACTGTGGACGGTCTAATCACACCATTATGGGTATAGTGGTAAGAATGCCGGTGATGGGAAAGACAGCTAAACCCACCCCGGTATACAGGGTGGAGAACATTGGAGCCATTCAGGGGGGTGCGCACATTCGCTGCACGGGGGTCCCACCTTACATCATTCGATGGGAGCATGCAATGACGGGTACCGACCTCGCGGGGTGCCGGAGCCGGGGAGCACACATCGTCCTGTGTCCCCAGCACTTGAATGCCCATTCAAAACCACAGTGCAGGTTCAGAACTGCTGGCACGAAGCCTATAAATTGCACCATGGAGGCAATGGCACAAGGCCATGTGCCCCCGCAGGTGGCATATATAGGAGGTGGGACATATTGTGTCACCGCTGCAGCGCCCCACTACCAGAATGGACAGCACAGTTGGTGTCCGGTTAGTGACAGCAGCTTCTGTTTCAAGCCCAGGGCAGAAGTTCAAGTGGCCCAAGAGCAAATTGTCCCCATTCCTGAACCTTCCACTGTTCACATCACTGTTAAAGAGAATTTCACCGATCTGCAGCGATTCGTTGCACATTTAGAATATATCATTCCCCCTCTCCCTGAATACCTCACCAAGATATTAAAAGCCGTTGTTGTTTCACAGAAACACTTCTACACACTGGAGCAGAAGACTTTAGAGATAGGGGCAGACATATTGGACATAGTGACCCCACCGTGGTGGGACCTGTTCACTAATATAGAAGTCCCTTCTTGGATTAGGATAGCCTCCCACATTCTTGTAGTGTGCCAGGTTGTCATTGTAGTTTATTTAATGTTTGTACACTGTAAAAAGGTCAAACATTCACAAAAGTATGAGAATAGAAAGGAATGGAGGGAATATTATGTGCGGGTAGAAGAAGAGACACCCGTTTAGATTTTTGCTGCTTTGTATAAAGTTAAAACTTTCCCTCCCTTCTCTGTATTATTTTTGATATGTATTCATGTGCATTGTAATTTTCGTGTGTGTACTTTATTTTATTATTGAAGTTTATTAGATGTGTTGTTATTATTAAAAGATAGTGTGTATGCACCAGGTGATGTAGGGGTATAAGGCCCCCCTCCACGCCTGGAAGTAAGTTGTCAGATTTTAACTCCAAGGTATTGCCATCTGTAGATGCTCAATGTACACTAGATTTTTTCTGAAATGGGAAATGCATGTGTCGTGGGGTCATAGATAGGTAAATACTGGGGATGGTTTGATTGTGGAAAGTCAGAAAATTTTGCTCACCCAGAATTATGATGCTTCAAGCAAGTTACAGTATCATCAGGGGGGAGTGTAGGATTCACAAAATTGAACTTTATATTATAAAGGGTTAAATGGCAGAAGAGACCATGATTTTTAAAGACTGTTTTAAAAGAAGCCCAGAAAAAGGGGCATACAAAATGGCCACCATATCATGTGACTGGCTTATTGGGACATTTTAAAATGGTTCCTGCGTATCCTCAGACGGCTTTGTGGATTCAACCTACAGTAAGTTCTGGAAGCCATTTTTGAGAGAACGAAACCAGACACCCACATATACATATGGATTAGATGCAGATCCAGTTAAGATCGGCCTGGAGACAGAGGCCATCTAAATGTTGACTCAGACAAAAGGGGACAATTTCATATTCATGAGAACAGCACCAAGGACTAGGTAACGAGATCAGCAGGACATTAAAAACAATGAAGGTCATTCCAGACCAGAGATGGGCCTTTACCGGCCATCTAAAATATTTTAAAATATAATAACTACCCCGCTGTGCTCCCAGCCCGCCAAAAGTTAAACAAAGACTAACCTGATCTTGGGCGGGAAGTGGAAGCTTCTGAAGGAAAAGTATAATTGGAAGACTGGGGTAGGAATTCGGCAGTTGTTGAGTTCAGCAGTTGTTGAGTTCGGCAGTTGAATTCAGTTGGTTGAGTTGAGTGGAGTTGAGCAGTGAAGTTAAGTTGGAGTGGAGTCGGAGCTTCTTCGGAGCGGTGGGGTGAGCCTCAGCCTTTCGATCTCAGCCCTGGAGCGTTGGCAGCTGGTCCAGCTTTTGAGCTGGGTAAAGAGGAGCTGGTTTGGGAGAAGATCAACGAACTCCTCTCCACCATCGGAGGAAGAAGGAGAAGACTAAGCCGCCATCAAGAAGGT
The DNA here is from genome assembly GCF_052327205.1 of Somniosus microcephalus. NCBI lineage: Eukaryota > Metazoa > Chordata > Chondrichthyes > Squaliformes > Somniosidae > Somniosus > Somniosus microcephalus. Next base: position 93,471,533 of record NC_140992.1, on the reverse strand, counting down.
CGTTCGAAGCAGGCGTCCCGCCCCGGGGTTAAAACTTCAGGAGATCATCGACCAACTCCGGGCCATTGACGAAAACGAGAGGCCCTCTCCCGGCTCGGGAGAAGAGACAAAATAAAACAACAGAAGCAGCCGGTGTCCAGCCGCCCCCGACCCCCACCTCAGGAGAGAGGTGTGGCGCAGCTTGCTGGGGTTCCACAACCCACGAGGAGACGGGACGCCTGAAGGGATCAAAACCCAGACTTGTTTTCAAGACCTGGTACTTCCTAGTTGGATTGGTGAGCATGTTTCTGGCCCTTCACAATCAGATCTAGATAGGTTTAAGGAGGGTGGACTTAAGGGTACAATTAACATGAGTTGTTGTCCCTCGATGTTCCGTGTGTTTCCTTATTTCATGATGATTTTTGTAGAGTATAAGATGCCTGTAGTTGCCTTAGTTAGTATTGTGTCGTTATGATTTGTTTGTGTTTTTCCCTCCCATGTACTCTCTTATCTGTTTGCATTTGATTTATTTTTCCTTATGTAATAAAATTTCATTTCGTTTCATCAAACTTGGTCTACAAGAGTTTTCTCTACATTGTAGTTCCTGCCCCAAAGTCCAGAGTATAGAATCTAAGGGGCGAGTGGGTCGAATCACTCAAGGTTTTACTGTGCAAGAGAGAGAGGCCTCTAGAGAGAGAAACCTCTGCGATCTAAAACCCCTTACAAGCCTATGTTTTTTAATTCACTGTAGACATCACAACATTCCAACACAGTGGCAGCTACACCTGATCATGTTTCCCAGGCTATATGCACTCCATGTCTCATCCTTACTGTTGGCTAATATCCAACTTTCTCCTACAGCTTCCCTATTCGACCATAGCAATTCTCTTTCTCACCCCAGTCTGTCTGGTTACAGCTTACTCACAGACATTTAATTATAAGCAATAGGATTACATGTCATATATAATTCAGGTTATCATTTCATACAATTGATGATTACAGACCTTTACATTTAATTCTTACACATTACTGATGATTATAAGATACTGATGATTATTAGATATTAATGATTTTAAGATATTAAAACAAGTATTCTAAACGTCGTTGCCATGTTTGATTTGTTCGTGCACGTTTAGCTTTTTAATTTTTTTGCCCAGAAATTTGCTGGAAGTGCGAGCAGGGAAACAGGGCATCTGGGACCTTGGTGAACAATGGGACAAACAGTGTATCTCCTTAACCAATGAGATTAAGGAATGAGAAATAAACAGAGGAAGGATTGGGGAGGGGGTGAATTAGAGTGGGTGAATTCAATGTTAAATCAGGTACAGAAAGAGAAATAAATGGAGGGAAAGAAAGATTGGATTAAGAGAGAGAAAGAAGAGACAGAATGGAAAGGTAAGAAAAAAAATTTAACATTTAAAATTGACAGTTTTAAAATCTCCAACAATAATTCACAACCTGAAGGAATGAGACTCCACAGTTATACTTGTTCACTTTCTGGGCAAGAGAGGTTGATTGGCAGTCATTAACTAATATCACAGCTGTTAAAAGGGTACTTACGGTGTTAATTACTACAGTAGCTTTCTGTGGCGAGTTTAATGGGCAATTAACGTGCAAATTAATGTGGCAATTCACAGTTCACGGGGTATCTCTTCCTCGCCACTAGTTGCTGGTCAATTTACACCTTAATAACTGCGTGTGTTTTTCACACACTGTGTGTCAAGAACCAGAGGACACAGATTTAAGGTGATTAGCAGAAGAACCAAAGGCGACATGAGCAAAACTTTTTAACGCAGCGAGTGGTTAGGATCTGGATTGCACTGCCTGAGAGGGTGGTAGAGGCAGATTTAATCGTGGCTTTCAAAAGGAAATTGCTGAACAAACAGCCTGCTAAATGTTGCTGGTGGTTTTTATTTAAATACAGTAAACTCTTTTGTATCCGGCACCTACGGGACCAGGATGGTGCCGGCTGATGAAAAATTCTGGATAACAGAGAGGTAGGCAATTTTTAACACAAAAAAAATAAAAAACACTGACTAACTCGGCCACTGCGGGAAACTCAGACTCGGAAAAACGAGTGCTGGATGGATTCGGCAAGATTACTGGTTATTTATTTTGCCGGTTATTAAAGAATTCCGGATGATTAAGTGCCGTTTAAACGAGTTTACTGTATAAACCAATGAAAATTTCTCCATTTCTGATGTTAATATCTATTGTGGTTTGATAGGTTGAAAAAAAACTGAAAGGGAAGGGGAAGCTTCTATTGAGGTCTAGGTTTGCAAGCTTTCACAGTTAGACCACCGCTGAGCAGCAAGTGTATAATTAGGACCTCAGTTCCAATCACACAGCAAAAATGAACCAAATCTTGGCAGGTGGTAAGTTTTTTCTGCAATATTTTAATAGATCGATTGTGTGTCATTTCGGGGGCGATTTTGCAGAGCTATGGGGAAAGGGCAGGGGTGTAGGACTATTTGGACAGTTCTTTCAAAGGGCCTACACAGGCACGATGGGCTGAATGGCCTCCTTCTGTGGTGTATCATTCTATTACGGTGTGGACTGTAGAACTTCAAAATGTAATGCAAAACTGGCACATTTACAGAGCTGGAATTAGGGGGAATGAATTAAAAGGCGAGCGAAATAGATAACTGTAAAATTCACCTGATGGCTATCAACATAGAGGGAACTTTGAGTGAGATTTATGAACGTAAAATGGCAGGCAGATTTAAACGGAAGAGCTGGGATTACTTTGAAGGGTTAAAGACACCAAATCACATTTGGTAAAACAAGAAAATGAGCATGGCTTCTAATGAGTGAGATTTGGAAGTTCCTTTATCTTGATAACAATTCACGTTTTCATTCGGTTTCTTTCAGCAATGAATTGTTCACCAAATATGTCAAACACAGTGGATGATTCTGTGAAGCGATTTCAGTTAATAGTCAATCCGCCGATGTTTATTTTAGGCTTGGTGCTCAACATAATTGCACTGTGGACCCTGTGCTTTAAATTTAGATACATAGAAACATAGCAGATAGGAGCAGGAGTAGGCCATTCGGCCCCTCGAGCCTGCTCCGCCATTCAATGCGATCATGGCTGATCATCCAAATTCAGACCCGGTCCCTGCTTTCTCCCCATACCCCTTGATCCCTTTAGCCTTAAGAAATATATCCAACTCCTTCTTGAATACATTTAATGTATTGGCCTCTACTGCCTTCTGTGGTAGCGAATTCCACAGGTTCACCACTCTCTGGGTGAAGAAATTCCTCCTCATTTCTGTCCTAAATGGCCTACCCCTTATCCTTTTGTGACACCTGGTTCTGGACTCCCCGACCATCGGGAACATCCTTCCTGCATCTAGGCTGTCCAGTCCTGTCAGAATTTTATAAGTTTCAATGAGATCACCTCTCATTCTTCTAAACTCCAGCGAGTACAAGCCCAATCGACCCAATCTCTCCTCATACGTCATTCCTGCTATCCCAGGTATTAGCCTGGTGCATCTTCGCTGAACTCCTTCCATGGCAAGAACATCCTTCCTCAGATAAGGCGACCAAAACTGCACACAATACTCAAGACGTGGTCTCACCAAGGCCCTGTACAACTGCAGCAAGACATCCTTATTCCTGTACTCAAACCCTCTCGCTACGAAGGCCAACATGCCATTTGTCTTCTTAACCGCCTGCTGCACCTGCATGCTTACCTTCAGCGACTGGTGCACAAGGAAACCCAGCTCATTGCACTTGCCCTTCTCCCAATCTATTGCCATTCAGATAATAATCTGCCTTCCTGTTTTTGCCACCAAAGTGGATAACCTCACATTTATCCACATTATATTGCATCTGCCATGCTTTTGCCCAATCACCCAACCTGTCCAAATCATCCTGGAGTTTCTCTGCATCCTCCTCACAGTACACACGCCCACCCAGCTTTGTGTCATCTACAAATTTGGAGATATTACATCTAGTTCCCTTGTCTAGATCATTAATATATATTGTGAATAGCTGGGGCCCAAGGACCAATCCCTGCGGTACCCCACTAGTCACTGCTTGCCACTCAGAAAAAGACCCATTTATTCCAACTCTTTGCTTTCTGTCTGCCAACCAGTTCTCTATCCAAGTAAATACCTTGCCCCAAATCCCACGTGCCTTAACTTTACACGCTAACCTCTTATGCAGGACCTTATCAAAAGCCTTCTGAAAGTCCAAATACACCACATCCACTGGTTCTCCCTTATCTATTTTACCAGTTACATCCTCAAAAAATTCCAGTAGATTAGTCAAGCACGATTTACCTTTTGTAAATCCATGTTGACTTTGTCCGATCCTGTCACTGTTTTCCAAGTGCTCTGCTATTACATCTTTTATAATGGACTCTAGCATTTCCCCACTACCGATGTCAGGCTTACCGGTCTGTAATTCCCCGTTTTCTTTCTACCACCTTTTTTGAATAGTGGGGTAACTTTAGCTACCCTCCAATCCATGGGTACTGTTCCAGATTCCATCGAATGCTGGAAGATGGTCAGCAAAGCATCAACTATTTCTAGGGCCACTTCCTTAAGTACCCTAGGATGTAGATTATCAGGCCCTGGGGATTTATCGGCCTTCAATCCCATCAATTTCCCTAACACCATTTCCCTACAAATACTGATTTCTTTCAGTTCCTCCCTTTCATCAGACCCTATGTTCCTCGACATCTCTGGGAGGTTATTTGTGTCCTCCTTTGTGAAGACAGAACCAAAATATGTATTGAATTGGTCTGCCATTTCTTTGTTCCCCATTATAAATTCCCCTGATTCTGACTGCAAGGGACCTATGCTTGACTTCACCAATCTTTTTCTCTTCACATATCTATAAAAGCTTTTCCCTGCAAACTTACGCTCATATTCTATTTTCCCTTTCTTAATTAATCCCTTTGTCCTCCTTTGTTGAATCATAAATTGCTCCCTATCCTCAGGTTTACTGCTTTTTCTGGCCAATTTATATGTCCTCTCCTTGGATCTTATGCTATCCCTAATTTCCCTTGTTAGCCACGGTTGAGTCACCTTTTTTGTTTTATTTTTATATCAAACTGGGATGAACAAATTCTGTAGTTCATCCATGCGGTCTTTGAATGTTTGCCATTGCCTATCCACCGTCAACCCTTTGAGTGACATTCCCCAATCAATCCTACCCAACTCGCGCCTCAGACCATCGTAGTTTCCTTTATTTAAATTTAGGACCCTAGTCTCTGATTCAACTACTTCATTCTCCATCTTAATGAAGAATTCGATCATATTATGATCGCTCCGACCCAAGGGGCCTCGTACAACAAGATTGCTAATTAATCCTTTCTCGTTACATAATACCCAGTCTAAGATGGGCTGATCTCTGGTTGATTCCTCGACATATTGGTCCAGGAAACCATCCCTTAAACACTCCAGGAATTCCTCCTCCACAGTATTGTTACTAATTTGGTTAGCCCAATCTATATGTAGATTAAAGTCACCCATGATGGCTACTGTGCCCTTATTGCACGCTTCTCTAATTTTCCTTTTAATGCCGTCCCCAACCTCCGCATTACTGTTTGGAGGTCTATATACCACTCCCACTAACGTTTTCTGCCCCTTGGCATTTCTCAGTTCTACCCATACAGATTCCACTTCATCAGAGCTAATATCCTTCCTTACAATTGTGTTAATCCCTCCTTTAACCAGCAATGCTACCCCACCTCCCTTGCCTTTTTGCCTATCTTTCCTAAATATTGAATATCCCTGGATGTTGAGTTCCCAGCCTTGGCCACCCTGGAGCCATGTTTCCGTAATCCCAATCAAATCATATTTGTTTACCTCTATTTGCGCAGCTAATTCATCCACCTTATTACGAATGCTCCTCGCATTAAGACACAAAGCCTTCAGGCTTGTTTTTTTAACGCTCTTACACCTATTAGAATTATTATTTACTGTGGCCATGTTTGATTTAAAAACCGTTGATTTCTCTGACTGCCACTTTTCTTTTTCTCCTTCCTATATTTTGCTTTTATCCTTATTTCCCTTTCCTCTGTCCCCTTGCTCAGGTTCCCAACCCCCTGCCATTTTAGTTTAAACCCTCCCTCAGAGCACTAGCAAACACTCCCCCTACGACATCGGTCCCGGCCCTGCCCAGGTGCAAACCGTCCGGTTTGAACTGGTCCCACCTCCCCCAGAACCGGTTCCAATGTCCCAGGAATTAGAATCCCTCCCCCTTGCACCATTCCTCTCGCCACGTATTCATCTGAAATATCCTTCTATTTCTACTCTGACTAGCACGTGGCACTGGTAGCAATCCTGAGATTACTACCTTTGAGGTCCTATTTTTTAATTTACCTCCTAACTCCCTATATTCCGCTATTAGGACCTCATCCCGCTTTTTACCTATATCGTTAGTACCTATATGTACCACAACAACTGGCTGTTCTCCCTCCCCTTCCAAGATGTTCTGCAGCCGCTCTGAGACATCCTTGACCCTTGCACCAGGGAGGCAACACACCATCTTGGATTCTCATTTGCGGCCGCAGAAACGCCTATCTATTCCCCTTACAATAGAATCCCCTATTACTATAGCTCACCGCCTCTTTTTCCTCCCGTCCTGTGCAGCAGAGCCACCCCTGGTGCCAGGAAGTTGGCTGCTGCTGCCTTCCACTGGTAAGCCATGCCCCCCAACAGCACTCAAAGTGGTTTATCTGTTTGAGAGGGGGATGTCCACAGGGGACCTCTGCACTACCTGCCTGTGCCTGGTACTCTGTCTGTTGGTCACCCATTCCCATTCTGCCTGTCCAACCTTTGCCTGCAGTGTGACCAACTGATCAAACGTGCTAGCCACGACGTCCTCAGCCTCGCAAATGATCCAGTATGAATCCAATCACAGCTCCAGCGCTGCAATGCGGTCTGCCAGTAGCTGCAGCTGGTCACACTTCCTGTACACATAGTTGTCAGGGACACAGGAAGTGTCCCTGAGTTCTCAAATAGCGCAGGAGGAGCGTACAATGGGGCCGGGCTCTCCTGCCATGACTTACCCTTTAATTAATTGCAATTAAATTAAATCAAATCAATCCCACCAATTACACTACTGTTAAATAATATATTTAAGGGCCCTGGTTTATAAACAGTCCCCGCTACACCACAGAGACTTTAGAAACTATAAACCACAGCGTTATAGTTTATAAAGAGAGAAATACTCACCAACCAATCACTTACTTGCTTTCTGGTGACGTCACACTACGATTACTTTTTACTTCTTTCCCTCTGAGATTGTAGTTTGGTACGCTCTGAGGCCTACCTGGTCTCTTGGAGCCTTTTGTACTGCCGCCGCTCCGTGATTCCCGCCGAGATTTAGCCTGCTGACGAAAAGTGGGCAGAGTCCACCATCTACATGACCAACCTGATCGTTTCGGACATCTTGCTGCTTTTCTCCCTGCCTTTCAAAATCTACGCCTGCCAGACTGGGGAGTGGCCCCTGGGTCAGCGATTCTGCAACTTCTTGATGTCGCTGTACTATGTGAACACCTATGTAAGTATCCTGATCATAACGTTCATCTGCGTGGATCGCTATATTGCCATAAAACACCCCTTCTGGCCAAAACCTTCAGATCCCCAAAGAAAGCGGTGATGGCCTGCGCCATAGTTTGGATTGCCATCTGGTCTTGGTGCATCGACTACACATATTTTAAAAATAGCTTGGAAACCTGTTTTTTCAACCATTCTTCATCGGTTTGGAACGTGCCTGTTATTGCATTCGTCCAAATCCTGTTTCTATGCACCGCCCTCCCCATGATCTTCTGCTCCATTCAGATCATCAAAACTCTGCAGAGAAGCGACGCCTTGAAACCCGAGACCAAATCCAGCAGCACGTCTGTGAAGATCGTCCTTTCAAATCTGTTAACTTTCCTTGTGTGTTTCACACCGCAACACCTGGGGATCCTGATGTACTTTTTAGCACGGAATTGCTGGATATCAGAGAGTTACGTGCTGCCTCTGCGCAACTTTCTCCAAATCTGCCTGTGTTTAGCAAATGTAAACTGTGTCCTGGATGCCATCTACTACTATTTTGTCATTAAAGAGTTCTGGAAGTCAAATAAAAGACAAGCAACTGAACCGTGATGGAAGAACACTTTGCTCTGTCTGAAAACAGGTAGATTTCAGTAGCGAACGTCTCTTTTTATGAATGTAGAATCGGTGTATTTTTTTTGAAAACGACAGTTGACAGAACTTAACAAAGACAAAATACTGCGGATGCTGGGAATCTGAAATAAAATCAGAAAATGCTGGAAACACTCAGCAGGTCAGGCAGCATCTGTGGTGAGGGTTTCAGGTCGATGGCCTTTCATCAGAACTGGGAAACGTTAGAGATGATCAGGTTTTAAGCAGTACAGAGCCAGGGAAAAGGGGACAAGAAAAAAACAAAAGGTTTGTGAGAAGGTGGAGGACAGGAGTGATTAAATGAGAAAAGGAAAGGTGCAAGGCAAAAGGAGGTGATAATGAGACAGGTATAGTAACAAAAGATGGGGCCAGCGGAGATGTAAATGGCAACAGCAGAGGAGGCGGGAAGCATGGAAGTTGACAGAATTTTATATTTCTTTACTAAACTAAGATGGAGGCTGGAGTAAATTTATGGAGGTGTTAATTTGCAACACCTGAAGCTCTGATTGGTCCCCTTGGAGGACAAGACACACCCAGCAGTTTCTCTGGAATGTGTAATTAGATCCTCCCTGCCTATGTAATCCGATACTTTGCAAAGTGTAATTCGAGCCATTCCGACTGTTGATTCCAGACAGAACAGAGCTTACTTGGAACAAACTGAAGAAGATAAGAAATAGGAGCAGGAGTAGGCCATTCGGCCCCTCGAGCCTGCTCCGTCATTCAATAAGATCATGGCTGATCTTCTACCACAACTTCACTTTCCTGCACTATCCCCATATCCCTTGATTCCCTTAATATTCAAAAATCTATCGATCTCTGTCTTGAATATACTCAACGTCTGAGCCTCCACAGCCCTCTGGGGTAGAGAATTCCAAAGATTCACCACCCTCTATGAAGAGATTTCTCCTCATTTCAGTCCTAAATGGCTGACCCCTAATTCTGAGACTGTGACCCCTGGTTCTAGACTCCCCAGCCAGGGGAAACATCCTCCCTGCATCTATCCTGTCAAGCCCTGTAAGAATTTTGTATGTTTCAATGAGATCACCTTTCAGTCTTCTAAACTCTAGAGCATATAGGCCTAGTCTACTCAATCTCTCCTCATAGGACAATGCCCCCATCCCAGGAATCAGTCTGGTGAACCTTCGTTGCACTCCCTCTATAGCAAGTATATCCTTCCTTAGGTAAGGAGACCAAAACTGTACACAATACTCCAGGTGTGGTGTCACCAGGGCCCTATATAATTGCAGTAAGATGTCTTTACTCATACTCAAATCCTCTTGTAATAAAGGCCAATATACCATTTGCTTTCCTAATTGTTTGCTGTACCTACATATTAACTTTCAGTGATTTGTGTACAAGGACACCCAGGTCCCTCTTAACACCAATATTTCCCAAACTCTCACCATTTAAAAAATACTCTGCTTTTCTATTTTCCTACCAAAGTGGATAACTTCACATTTCTCCACACTATGGGCTCGATTTTGAGGAGGCGAGATCGGAGGCGTGTGTGTTCACATTTCTCCACATTATATTCCATTTGCCATGTTCATGCCCACTCACTTAGCCTGTCTATATCCCCTTGAAGCCTCTTTGCATCTTCCTCAGAACTTACATTCCCACCCAACTTTGAATCATCTGTAAAGTTGGATATATTACATTTGGTCCCCTCATCCAAATCATTGAAATAGATTGTGAATAGCTGAGGCCCAAGCACAGATCCTTGCGTTACCCCACTAGTTACAGCCTGCCAATCCGAAAATGACCTGTTTATTCCTACTCTCTGTTTTCTGTCCGTTAAGCAATCCTCAATCCATGCTAGTATATTGCCCCCCATACCATGAGCCCTAATTTTGTTTAATAACCACTTGTGTGGTACCTTATTGAATGCCCTCTGAAAATCAAAATACACCACATCCACTGGTTCCCCCTTATCTATTCTGCTGGTTACAACCTCAATAGATTCTAACAGATTTCTCAAACTGATTTCCCTTTCATAAATCCATGTTGACTCTGCCCAGTCCTATTAGTATTTTCTAAGTGCCCTGTTACCACATCCTTAATAATAGATTCTAGCATTTTCCCTACTATTGATGTCAGGCTAACTGATCTGTAGTTCTCCATTTTCTCTCTCCCTCCTTTCTTAAATAGTAGGGTTACATTTGCTACCTTCCAATCTATGGAATTTTGGAAAATGACAAACAATGCATCCAATATTTCTATAGCCACCTCTTTCAAAACCGTAGGGTGTAGGCCATCAGGTCCAGGGGATTTATTGGCTTTCAGTCCCATTAATTTCTCCAGTACTAATTTTTTTACTAATAATAATTTCTTTCAGTTCCTCATTCTCGCTAGACACTTGGTTCTCCACTATTTCCAGGAAGTTTTTTGCGTCTTCTTCCGTGAAGACAGACACAAATGGGGTGATTTTCATTCAGAAGTCGGGAAGGAGGCGGGACTACAACTTTCGGGGTTGTAGTCCTGCCTCCATCGAGATGCAGCCAATCCACACGATTTTAAATTGATTGACCTTGTTGAGTCCGCCCATCGGGCTCAGCAGGCCAATTAAGGGCCACCCGGCAACAGGTGATATCACAGACTGAAATTTCTTCTGTCAAGGTGTTTTGACAGATGAAATATCAGTGTTTCACAGCTGTTTGAAGCTATCAAACACTGACAGTCTTACTGTGGAGAACCAGTGGATGTGGTGTATTTGGACTTTCAGAAGGCTTTCGATAAGGTCCCGCATAAGAGATTCGTGTGTAAAGTTAAGGCATATGGGATTGGGGGCAAGGTACTGACTTGGATGGAGAACTGGTTGGCAGACAGGAAGCAAAGAGTTGGAATAAACGGCTCTTTTTCCGACTGGCAGGCAGTGACTAGTGGGGTACTGCAGGGACCGGTCCTAGGACCCCAGCTATTCACAATATATATAAATGATCTAGACGAGGGAACTAGATATAATATCTCCAAGTTTGCAGAGGACACAAAGCTGGGTGGGCGTGTGTGCTGTGAGGAGGGTGCCGAGAAACTCCAATATGATTTGGACAGGTTGGGTGATTGGGCAGAAGCATGGCAGATGCAGTATAATGTGGATAGCTGCGAGGTTATCCACTTTGGTGGCAAAAACAGGAAGGCAGATTATTATCTGAATGGCAATAGATTGGGAGAAGGGGAAGTGCAACGAGACCTGGGTGTCCTTGTGCACCAGTCCCTGAAGGTAAGCCGGTGCAGCAGGCGGTTAAGAAGGCAAATGGTATGTTGGCTTTCATAGTGAGAGGGTTCGAGTACAGGAACAAGGATGTCTTGCTGCAGTTGTACAAAGCCTTGGTGAGACCACATCTTGAGTATTGTGTGCAGTTTTGGTCGCCTTATCTGAGGAAGGATGTTCTTGCCATGGAGGGTGTGCAGCAAAGATTCACCAGACTGATACCTGGGATGGCAGGAATTACGTATGAGGAGAGATTGGGTTGATTGGGCTTATGCTCGCTGGAGTTTAGAAGAATGAGAGGGGATCTCATTGAAACTTATAAAATTCTAACAGGACTGGACAGACTAGATGCAGGAAGGGTGTTCCCAATGGCCGGGGAGTCCAGAACCAGGGGTCATAGTCTAAGGATAAGGGGTAAGCCACTTAAGACAGAGATGAGGACGAATTTCTTCACCCAGAGAGTGGTGAACCTGTGGAATTCTCTACCACAGAAGGCAGTGGAGGCCAATTCATTAAATGTATTCAAGAAGGAGTTAGATATATTTCTTAAGGCTAAACGGATCAAGGGATATGGGGAGAAGGCAGGGACAGGGTACTGAATTTGGATAATCAGCCATGATCTCATTGAATGGCGGAGCAGGCTCGAGGGGTCGAATGGCCTACTCCTGCTCCTATCTTCTATGTTTCTATGTTTGTTTCTAACCTGAGTCCTTCTACACAGACTCAGTTAGAAATCTCATCGGCACAGAAAGCTGCAGGCTTTCACTTGTGACAGTTCGCAGCCATTCTGCTTTCTGTGCCGGTTAGATGATGGACTCCTGAAACCTAGAGGAAGGAAGGCTGAAAAGGTAAGTACAGGTAATTTAAACTTCTTTACACACTTTAGACACACCAAACACACTTACCTTTGCACTCATGCACCCATCACTCACCTGTACACCGACATCTCGACCTCACCAAGTCCTTCAACCCGACGGCCCGACTCCTCTAACTTGGCGTGGTTTGGAGTCATTGGGAATCCCACATTTCAAGCTTTAAAATAGGGATTAGGCTAAAAACTGCCTGTTAACTACCTGTTAATAGGCAGTTAATTTGCTCTAATCCCTTCCCGCCTCGGGTAGGCGGGTCCCAGTGCGGGGCGGGTACCCACCTCCTTTGAAACTTACATGGAGGCGAGTTGGGGGTGGGATGGAGTCGGGACCCCCAAATTCCGGACTTTAATCCCCCGCACGCCTCAAATCCTGACTCCACGGGTCAATGAAAATCGACTCCAAAGTATTTAATTTTTCTGCCATTTCCCTATTCCCCATTATAATTTTTCCTGTCTCAGCCTGTAAGGGACCCACATTTACTTTTGCTAATCTTTTCCTTTTTACACACCTATAGAAGCTTTTACAGTCTACTTTTATGTCTCTTGCTAGTTTACTCTAATGTTCTATTTTCCCTTTTTCAATTTCTTGGTCCTCCTTTGCTGAATTCTAAAACCCTCCCAATCCTCAGGATTACTCTCATGGGTTAAGACCTTCTCCCAGCCCCCAAACAGGTTCCTGCATCACCCCCCAAGTTCCTGACCTCCCCCCAGACCAAGTTTCTGACATTCTCCACCCTCCCAAGTTCCTGACCTCACCCCCGCCCAAGTTTCAGACATACTCCCCCCACCCAAGTTCCTGACCTCCTAACCGCCCAAGTTCCTGCCCCCATCCAAGTTCCTGACCTCCTCCCCCCACCCAAGTTCCTGACCTCCTCTCCGCGCCCAAGTTCCTGCCCCATCCAAGTTCCTGACCTCCTCCCCCCACCCAAGTTCCTGACCTCCTAACCGCCCAAGTTCCTGCCCCCATCCAAGTTCCTGACCTACTCCCCCCACCCAAGTTCCTGACCTCCTCTCCGCGCCCAAGTTCCTGACCTCCTCCCCCCACCCAAGTTCCTGACTTCCTCCCCGCCCAAGTTCCTGACCTCCTCCTCCCCAGCCCAAGTTCTTGTGCTCCCTCTGCCCAAGTTCCTGACCTGTCTCACCATATTGTTCTACACAAAGGATACACTTTGAACTTGATGAATTAATGTTTGATGTTTGGTTCAGAGACAATGGGCTGGATTTTCATTCAGAAGTCGGGTTGGAGGCGGGACTACAACTTTCAGGTTTGTAGTCCCGCCTCCATCGAGATGTGGCCAATCCACGCGATTTCAACTTGATTGACCTTGTTGAGCCCGCCCAGCGGGCTCAGCAGGCCAATTAAGGGCCACCCGGCAACAGGTGACGTCACAGACTGAAATTTCATCTGTCAAGGCGTTTTGACAGATGAAATATCAGTGTTTCACAGCTGTTTGAAGCTGTCAAACATTGACAGTCTTACTTCTAACGTGAATCCTTCTCCACAGACTCAGTTAGAAATCTCTCTTGCACAGAAAGCTGCAGGCTGTCACTTTTGACAGATCGCAGCCATTCTGCTTTCCGTGCCGGTGAGATGAGGGACTCCCCGAACCTAAAGGAAGGCTGAAAAGGTAAGAAAATATATGTAAAACTTATTTAATCACTTTAGACACAACAAACAGACTTATCTTTGCACTCATGCATACAGCACTCACCTGAATACCGACATCTCGACCCCTCCTAGCCCTTCACCCCGACGGCCCGACTCCTCTAACTTGGCGTGGTTTGGAGCCATCAGGAATCCCACAGTTCAAGCTTAAAAATAGGGATTAGGCTAAAATCTGCCTGTTAACTACCTGTTAACAGGCAGTTAATTAGCACTAATCCCTTCCCGTCTTGGGTAGGCGGGTCCCAGTGTGGGGTGGGTACCCGCCTCCTTTGAAACTGGCATGGAGGCGGGTTGGGGGCGGGATTGGTTCGGGACCCCCGATTTCTGGAATTTAACCCCCTGCACGACTCCAAACCCGACTCCACGACACACTGAAAATTGAGCCCACTTTGTCTGGTGTATATATACTGCAGACTTCCCTCAATAACTTTTGCTCCATTTCAATTAAGTCTAAATTGACAGCTGGATTCTGTGTGGTTGCCTAAAGCTGCCCCTTAACATCATGCCAGAGATTTCTGAAATGTAGTTTCTTCGAACACCTTGCTGATTATTTAACTGTGTAAGAAATATGATCTGAAGAAGACATTTTAATATCTTCTGGAATGATTCAATCTTTATTATTTTCAAACAATTTACATCATCAATAATTTGCTGTATTTTATTGCTTCTGTGTAAATGTATCCTGCTTGTAAAAATGAAAAGGGGATGTTACAAGGTTAAGGTTCTGCCTTAGATATACTTTCAAGTACTGGGGGACTGGTCACTCCCTTCAGTGGTCTTACATTTAGGGGTTGTACGTACTGTCGAAGATCGAACTATACCAAAGCCTATTCCCTTGTGACCTAAGCTGGATATCATGGCTTGGGATTTTCTGAAAACTTGCACAGAAATTACAGCGTAATGCCAATTTTCTGCGTAAAAGATTGGGGAAATTTGGGTGTATCGTAAAACTGGGCGTAAGTCACTTCACTGAAGCTCTATGTCGTTCATTAATATAGCTCCACCCCTTGTAAAAGCGCAGCTCATGTGAATTTCCTGAATTTATGCCAATTCTAATTGGGCTGTAACAGGACACAAAGTCATATTTCTGATGTTTTATGATGAATATTTTAATCAATTTTTAAAATTTCTCCTCAATGAGACCGACAACATAGATTCTGTATTTTGGAAGGAATCTTTATGGTATCTGAATGATTAATATTAAAAATGGAAAAACTTCTACAATTGCATTCTTTATGCCTAATGTGCATAAATGGTGGTTTGATGGCTTCAAACTTTAATTTTCATGCATAAAGAGGGACTCAAAGGAAAATGGTGTAAGTTCGATGATTTCATCAGGCTCTGATTGTTTACCCTGATTTTCACTTTTATGTGCTGGTTTCATGTTCTGGTATATGATAATATAATTTGCAGGAAATTTCGGCATTACTCACTGAAGGGAAGATCGGTGTAAATTTCAGCGCAACTGGCTGATTACACCACTTCAACAAATTGACACATATCTTTTGCACATGTGTTTCTTCAATCTTTTCATAAGAACATAAGAAATAGGAGCAGGAGGAAGCCATATGGCCTTTCAAGCCTGCTCTGCCATTCGTGGCTCAACTCGGACCTCAACTCCACTTTTGCGCCTGATCCCCATATCCCTTGATTTCCTTAGAGTCCAAAAATGTATCGATCGCAGCCTCGAATATATTCAACAATTGAGCATCCACAGCCCTTTGGGGTAGAGGATTCCAAAGATTCACAATCATCTGTGTGAAGAAATTTCTCCTCATCTCAGTCCTAAATGGCCGGCCCTTTATCCTGAGACTATGCTCCCTAGTTCTAGACACTCCAGCCACTGCAAACAGCCTGTCAGCACTTACCCTCTCAGAATCTTATATGTTTCAATGAGATCACTGCAAATTCTTCTAAACTCCAGAGAGTTTTGCCGCTCTATCAAAGGGATTTTCCCTTGATTGGCCTTGTTAAGCCCATCCTGCGGGCTTCCCGGCCAATTAACAGGAAGCAGGTCTGATGATGTCATTTGATGACACGTCATCAGCTGTTTTCCTTAAAGGGACCACAGCCACATTGAGTTTGACAGCATTGAGGTGCTGCAAATAATGACTAGCACTGCACAAAGGTGGACAGTTTCACCCAGGCTCTCCAATGACTCCCTCCATATGCTTATGCAGGGAGTCACAGGAGGTTCTCTTCCCTTCTAAGGACAGAAGAGACTTCCCCAGGAAACCAACGAAGCCTGATTGCACATTGCACAGGAGGGCAAAAGCAGGGATGTCGTCAGGGGTCCCTGGCTGTAGTGGCGCCATCCTTTCAATGATCTCAGTGGAGCATGAAACATTACTGCAAAGTCACACTCCAACTCACCCTGCTGTGCCACTCATCACATCGCCATCACTCTGCCTTCCATACCCTTCTCCTGCACATCCTTACTCACACCAACTTACCTCACACCTCCGCCCATCCCTCTCTATCTACATTATCACTTCCCCATCTCACTAGCCACCACTCACACTCACCCTCTTCCTACTGCAAGTATACCAACTAACAACACACAAGGGTAGGTACTTGAGAGGTTTAGCCAATGTTCATGTGAAGTTTCTGGTGATGTGTTGTCATACTGTGAAATCTATATTTTCAATGCTGGCCCTTATTGGACAGATTTGTGCGCACCTTGAGAAGTGTCTTACTGAGTTCCAGTGAATGTTGAGACATAACTTCCCCCACCCCCGCTATAGTGATGAGTGTGCATGGAATGGCTTGGACATTAAAGGGACGCTTTAAGGTGTTGGTGTGGGATGGTGTCAACCTGGCGCCTCATGTGGCAGCCAGGGTTTACAGCATCAAGTGAAGTAAATCTGGCCATGGTGATGCCATCGCTGGCCTCCCGGGCAGCAATTTTGTCAGAGGCTGATGCCTTGTGTCCTGTGCAGCATCAAGTGACGGCGGAGAAGTTTGTTGGTGCTGCTGGTGTGCCTGGTGATGTTGCTGTTGGGGCTGATCATGAAAGGATTCAGAGGACCAAGGTCTGATTTTTTTCAAGGACACTGATGTTGCTGCAATAGATGGCAGCTGCAGGTGAGATGACAGAAGCGACCTGTCAATGGTGAGAGAGGTTGTTCCAATGAGGTGGCACTGGACCTACAGTTGGCTCTAAACACTTGCAAGATAAAGAAATCTCTATATGTCTTACAAATGCAGTAACCAACAATTTTTGCACTCTGAAACTGACCATCTGCAACATGGCATCCTTTACACCACTTCTGCAGCTGTCAGCTTATCAGATACATCAGAGCAGACTCAACTCACACCAGGGTGAACTGGCGTGTTCCCTGAGCAGCGGGTAACCCATGGGGGAGCACCTAAAATTGGAAGGAAGCCTCAAAATTCCATTAAATTGGCTCTTAACAAGCCATTTAATGAGCTCAATTGTCTCCCCCGCTGCTTGGTGTCAGGTCAGTTCTCCGCTGACTGACCCGACACCTGGGAGACTCGCGTGGAGACGGGTTGACAGCAGATTTCCTACCCACTGTCAATCTTTGCTATTTTGACAGCGGACCCGCCTCCAATCCCGGCCTCTGAACGCTGGCAAAATTCCGGCCTTTGTGTCCTCCTCACAGTTAACTTTTCCACCTAGCTTTGTATCATCAGCAAACTTGGATAAATTACACTCTGTTCTATGCTACTCCATGCTAATACATACTACCCTAACCTCATGAGCCCTTATCTTGTGTAACCACCTTTCGTGTGGCACTTTATCGAATGCCTTTTGAAAATACAAATATACTACATCCACTGGTTTTCCTTTACTCTGCTAGTTGCATCCTTATAAAACTCTAATAGATTTGTCTAAAAGGATTTCCCTTTCATAAAACCATGTTGACTCCGCCTAAACATATTAGGATTTTCTAAGTGCCCTGTTACCACTTCCTTAATAATGGATTCCAGCATTTTCCCGAGGACTGATGTCAGGCTAACTGGCCTGTAGTTCCCTGTTTTCTCTCTGCCTCCTTTCTTGAATAGCGGTGTTACATTTTCTACCTTTCAATCCACTGGGACCATTCCAGAATCTAGGAAAATTTGGAAGATCACCACCAATGCATCCATTATCTCTGCAGCCACTTCTTTTAGAACCCTAGGATGTTGGCCATCAGGTCCAGGGGATTTGTCGGTTATTAGTCCCATTAATTTCTCCAGTACTTTTTCATTACTAATATTAATTACTTTAAGTTCCTCACTCTCATTACAGCCTTGGTTCCCCACTATTTCTGGTATGTTCTTTGTGTCTTCTACTGTGAACACAGACACAAAATATCGGTTTAACATCTCTGCCATTTTCTTATCCCCCATTATAATTTCTCCTGTCTCTGATTTGACCTTATTCAGTGATACACTATTACCATTAAACTCTTTGTCCCTTCCTGTCACAACCTGCTTAACTTTACCAAAATCACTACACTGTTCTATGACTTAGACTTTTCTCTTTAGGCTTATAAATCCCCCCCCACCCCTACTTTTTAGGTTAAAGTCTTACCTACAGCCCAGTTAATCGCATCACCAGGATACTGGACCAGCCCAGTTTCAGTGGAGTCCATCCCAATGGAACAGTTCCCTCTTTCCCTAGTACTGGTGCCAGTGCCGCATGAATCAAAACCCCTGTCTCCAGTGGTGTATGTACCTTTAAGACAGAACTACTTTTACAGCTCCTGTATACTCCAGTACCGGAAGTGACCACACCTGTATATAAGCCTTGCGCATGCCTCTGTACCCCCAGTCTTGAGACTACCCTCCTCCAGTAAATACCTGTTTATTGTTAAGTTACAGCATCCATGTGGTTATTGAAAAACATCATACTCTCAGAATCATGGATCTAACAGTGGCGACGAGTGTCAATTCGAATCTACCTGCAACTCTGCATTTCCCTTCGAGGATTCGCTCCGGGAGGGCGGTGTAAGAAAGTCGAGGCCAGGAACACGGGTGTCGACCACGAGCAACCGCCCAGTCGTCCAGCAGAGAGTGAACATCGCAGGGGAGGCTGTGGAGAGCCGGGCTTGGTTCCCCAGCCACGACGATCAGCAAGAGACTGACGACAGGTCCAGCGCAGACCCTTCCCAGACAGCGGCGGCTGGAGCCAACCAACGGCGGAGAGAAAGCCGAGCAGCGTCGACGGGGTAAGACAGAGGGTGAAGCGCACAGGGCGCAGCCGGGGGTTGAAAACTGAGCGGCGTTGAGAGAAAAAAAACAAAAAAAACAAACCGGAGAGAGAGAGGGTAAAGCAACAGCCGGGTTCAAGACCGAGCGCCGTCGGAAAAAAAAAAAAAAAAAACACGCAGAGCACAGCCAGGGCTCAAGGGCTGAACAGTGTCCACGGGGAGAAGAAGGAAGAACGTGGGAGATGCCATTTTGTGCCAGCGGAGAAGAAGGGGAAGCGCGGGAGACGCCATTTTTGACAGTAAATCACACCCAGGGATGCCGAAGAGTGGCAGTATCTCTACGTTCGACAATGAAGTCGAAGATTGGGCGACATATGTGGAACGTATTGAGGTGTACTGCAGGGCGAATGAAGTGCCAGATGCTAGTAAAGCACTGGTTTTGTTAAATTCCATGGGTGCAAAAACTTATGGGTTACTACGAAATCTAATAACCCCAGAGAAGCCGGTGAACAAGAATTTCGAAAGCATAGTAGAAATCCTACAGGACCACTTAAACCCCACACTGCTGCTGATAGCAGAACGATTTAATTCCATAAAAGGAACCAACACAAAGACGAAAGCAATGCTGAGTACCTAACGGAACTGCACAAGCTAGCGAAGCACTGCCAGTTTGGAGTGGGACTAGCAGATACGTTAAGGGACAAGTTTGTGTGTGGGCTACAAAGTGAAGGAACCCAGAAACGGCTTCTATCAGAAAAGGATCTTACGCTGGACAAGGCTTTCAGTTTGGCAGTATCACACGAAGCAGCCACAAGGGGAGCTGCAGAGATACAACGGAGACCGCAAGAATATGGCACCAATGAAATGTCCTATGGAACGGGGAAGTGCTATCGCTGCGGCAGAACAACACATGACCAGAAAGATTGTTGGTTCAAGGACCAAGCGTGCAGACAGTGTGGAAAAGCAGGACATATAGCAAGAGTCTGCAGGTCTGGGAAGAAAACCAACAGTAAGAAATCTCCACAGGAGAAGTACAAAAAGGCACACCAGGTGATGGACAGTGGTTCAGACGAACAGAAAAGTGACACAGACTCCGGAAGCAAGGAGCTGGGTTGTCTGAAACTACATAAGGTAAACAAAATGGAGGATCACCAGACTATCTGGGTTACACTCAAGATAGACGGAGTCCAAGTGAAAATGGAATTGGACACAGGATCAGCCCTAACAGTCATAAACCAAAGGGACTACAAGCGGCTATTTTCACATATACCCTTGAAAGCTACAGAGATTGTCTTGAAGACGTATACGGGGCAAAAAGTCTATCCCAAAGGAAAAATAAGGGTGAAAGTGATATATAAAGGCCAGGAAATACCTAAAATGGATATATATGTATTGCCAGATGGAAGACCACCACTGCTAGGACGTGAATGGATCCGGAAGATACAATTAGATTGGCATTCCATACAGGCACTGAAGGATGAGGCCAAAAAGGATGACGACGTCACACCTGGACGACTGTCAAAAATGCTAACTGACGCAAAAGAAGTGTTCCAGGAGGGACTCGGAACACTAAAAAGCATAACAGCAACGATTAAAATAGAGGAAAATGCAAGCCCAAAGTTTCTTAAGGCCAGTGCCTTATGCGATCAGACCAGCTGTCGAAGCAGAGTTGGAAGGGTTGGAACGTTCAGGAGTACTGTCCAAAGTGGACTGGAGCGAGTGGGCTACACCCATCGTTCCTGTAATGAAGAGGTCGTTGAGTAATTCACCTGGGGAACCAAAGAAGGTCCGCATCTGTGGGGATTTTAAGGTGACAGTGAACCCAGTCCTTCACACATTGCAATATCCGCTTCCACGAATTGAGGATATTTTCGCCTCGCTATCTGGAGGTAAACGCTTCACCAAAATTGATCTAGCCCAGGCGTACTTGCAAATGGAGGTAGAAGAAGCTTCGAAACAATACCTTACGATTAACACTCATAAAGGTCTCTACCAATACAACCGGCTGGTGTTCGGGGTAGCCTCGGCTCCGGCTATCTGGCAAAGGGCAATGGATCAAGTCCTGCAAGGGATTCCAGGGACCCAGTGTTATTTGGACGACATCTTGGTCATGGGCAAAAATGACAGTGATCACCTCGCCAACTTGGAGAAGGTGCTCACCAGATTAAAGGAGTATGGGCTATCAGCTAATCGCCACAAGTGCGAGTTTTTCCAGAAACAGATCTCGTATTGTGGCCACGTCATCGATGAAGAGGGGTTACATAAGTCCCCTGAAAAGATTGAGGCAGTAGTCAAGGCTCCAGCACCGGAAAATGTGTCACAACTGAGGTCGTTCCTCAGGCTGGTAAACTACCACCACAAGTTCTTACCAAATTTGTCCACGGTATTACACCCACTGAACACCCTACTGCAAACAGGGGTACCATGGAAGTGGAATGACGAACGTAGACAAGCTTTCCAGAAGTGTAAAGAATTGATCACATCAAAAGAGGTGTTGGCCCATTTCAACCCAGCACTACCAATTCGTTTGGCATGTGATGTATCACCCTATGGTATTGGAGCGGTGCTGTCGCACAAATTCCCAGACGGGTTGGAGAGGCCAGTAGCCTTTGCGTCTCGGCCACTAACCTCAGCCAAGCGCAACTACGCCCAGATTGACAGGGAGGCCCTCAGCCTAGTATGGGGAGTAAAAAAATTCAACCACTATCTGCATGGGCAGAAGTTCACCTTGCTGACTGACCACCAACCACTTGTTTCCATCTTTAATCCAAAGAAGGGCGTTCCGGTGATGACTGCACAACGGCTACAAAGATGGTCCCTTTTTCTAGGGGCGAATCAATATGAAATAGAATATAAAGGCATGAAACAGCATGGGAACGCTGATGGGCTATCGCGCCTGCCACTGCCTACTGTGGAGGAAGCACCAGCAGTGGACCCTATCGAGATACTTTATTCATCAATAATTGAATGATTGCCAGTAACAAACGCGGATATAGAGAAGGAGACCCACAATGATCCGACGCTGTCTCAGGTATATGATTTGACGGTGAGGGGATGGCCAACACTGTTGCCAGCATTCTCATCCAGAAGAGAACAGCTGTCAGTATGCCAGGGGACAGTGATGTATGGATCCAGAGTGGTGATTCCACCCAAGTTAAGGGAGAGAGTGCTAAATGAGCTACATGAAGGTCATCTGGGGGGAGTGAAAATGAAAAGCCTTGCTAGGGCTTATGTTTGGTGGCCGGGAATCGATCAACAAATCGAAGACCTAACTAAGAGCTGCTCAGGATGCCAGAAGGCCCAAAATGCACCACCACATGCCCCTCTACACCCATGGGAGTGGCCCTCCTCTCCATGGCAATGGGTGCATATTGATTTCGCTGGTCCATTCATGGACTCAATGTTCTTAATAGCAGTGGATGCTCATTCGAAGTGGCCTGAGGTGATAAAAATGTCCTCAACCACTACAGAGAAAACGACTGCAGTCCTACGGTTTTGCCAGAAACGGTTTGCCAGAGCAGATTTGCTCTGATAATGGACCACAGTTTGTGTCCGAAGAGTTTCGAAAATTTATGAGAAGGAATGTGGTAAGGCATTACACATCCGCCCCGTATCATCCAGCCACAAATGGATTGGCTGAGAGGTTCGTACAAACCTTTAAGAAGGCGATAAAGGCCATGTGCGACGATGAAATTCCACTACAGCATAAGGTGGACAATTTCTTATTAGCCTACCGAAACGTGACACATGCAGTTACCAACCAGACCCCGGCCATGATGTTCTTTAACCGAAGGTTGAGATCTCGTCTGGACTTGCTCAGACCAAATGTGCGAAGAAATGTTGAGGACAAACAATTCCAGCACATTAATGAGAAGCCGACAAGGAGCTTCAATGTAGGACAACCAGTCTTGGCCCGTGACTATCGAACAGAGAAATGGCAACCCGGAACGATATGCACAAGGCAGGGGCCATTAATGTACACAGTGGATGTCGGGGAGAACATTGTGAGATGCCACGTCGATCAGATCTTAGCGTCACAGGAACGAGTTAACCCCATGTCTCGAGTACCTGGGGATGAACCCGACATAACGGTAGCATCTACCTCAGAACCAGTAGCAGTGGAACCCGATGAACTACCCGATGAAAAGGGGCCAGAATCGCCTCTGCACCAAGAACAAGAACCTCAGAAAAGGCGCTATCCTGAAAGGGTCAGGAAGCCGCCCCAAAGACTGAATCTATAAATGGACTATTGTTGTTGAATGTACATGTTAAAGTGTTAATTGTTATTTGAATATTAGGGGTACTACTAATCTAAAAGGGGAGGAATTGTGGTGTATGTACCTTTAAGACAGAACTACTTTTACAGCTCCTGTATACTGTAGTACCGGCAGTGACCACACCTGTATATAAGCCTTGCGCATGCCTCTGTACCCCCAGTCTTGAGACTACCCTCCTCCAGTAAATACCTGTTTATTGTTAAGTTACAGCATCCGTGTGGTTATTGAAAAACATCATACTCTCAGAATCACGGATCTAACATCTCCCACACCACTTCTTGAGCCATACAATCAACTCTCTGATCTGTTTGTCCCTATGCCAATTTGCCCATGGCTCAGCTTGTAATCCAGAGATTATTATCTTTGAGGTTTTACTAATTAATTTGGACCCCAGCTCCTCAAACTCCCTCAGCAGAGCCTCATTCCTGTTATGAGAACTGGATCCACCCCCTCCCACTCCAAGGCTGCAATTTTGCCTACCGAGGCGGGTTCGGGGCGGCCGGGGTTAGTAGCGCAGTCCCAGCCTGTTGCCGGCTCCATCCCGCTCTGTTGAAGTGATTTTATGATGACAGGGCTTGTTAAGCCCGCCCAGCGAGGTTCCCGGCCAATTACAAGGAAGCGAGTCTGATGACATCATTTGATGACGTTTCATCAGCTGGTTCCCTTAATGAAGTGATTATCTGCACGAACATTTTTGCGTCCTTCTGCGTCAACCCCATCCCCTTCTGTGCATGCGCATTGTCACAGATTTCAGGCTGCGCAGGTGCAGCACCCCTACAGTTGCGGCTGCAGTGCAGTGTGGGCCACGCTTTGTTCAGCTCCGTGGGACAAGGCCCGGTAGAAGATTGGATCGAAAGGGGAGAGAGAGGGGGGATCAGAGGGGGAGAGAGGGGATCAGAGAGAGAGAGGGAGGGGGTAGAGTGAAAGGGGATCAGAGGGGGAGAGAGAAAAGGGGAGATCGGAGGTAGAGAAGGGGAGATCGGAGGGTGGGGGAGATTGGAGGGAGAGAGTGGGGGAATCGGAGGGTGGTGGAGAGAGGTCAGGACCTAGTGGGGTAAAGAGCACGGAGAGCACAGTGGGGATGGCGGAAGAATGTGATCCAGGTCTAAAGGGGGAGTTGAGAGCGAGAACGTGATCCAGATGGTAAGACTGGACACAATCCGGAAGTCACGACACTGTCACTGTTCACTTCATACCCAATAAATCAGTTCACAATCCGTGACCCACACACAATGCCCCATGGCAGGGGGTGGGGTGAGGTCATGAATCCATGGGGGAGGAATTTGGGCAGGGGGAGAAGGTCAGTAACCCTGGGGGGGATGGTTGGTGGGGGAAGAAGGTCAGAAACTTTGGCGGTGGGGGGGGCGGGGAGAAGGTCAGGAACTTGGGCTGGGGGGAAAATGTCAGGAGCTTGGGTTGGGGGAGAATGTCAGGAACTTGGGCTGGGGGGGAGGAGGTCAGGAACTTGGGCTGGGGTGGAGCAGCTCAGGAACTTGGGCTGGTGGGGAGGAGGTCAGGGACTTGGGTTGGGGGGGAGGAGTTCAGGAACTTGGGCTGGGGTGGAGGAGGTCCGGAACTTGGGCTGGGGGTGAGGAGGTCAGGAACTTGGGCTGGGGGGAGGAGGTCAGGAACTTGTGCTGGGGAGGAGGAGGTCAGGAACTTGGGCTGGGGCGAGGAGGTCAGGCACTTGGGCTGGTGGGCAGGAGGTCAGGAACTTGGGCTGGGGTGGAGCAGCTCAGGAACTTGGGCTGGGGGGGAGGAGGTCAGGGACTTGGGCTGGGGGAAGGAGGTCAGGAACTTGGGCTGGGGGAGGAGGTCAGGAACTTGGGCTGGGGGGGAGGAAGTCAGGAATTTGGGCTGGGGAGAGGAGCTCAGGAACTTGGGCTGCGGGGAGGAGGTCAGGAACTTGGGTGGGGGGAGAATGTCAGGAACTTGGGCTGGCGGGGAGGAGGTCAGGAACTTGGGCTGGGGTGGAGGAGGTCAGGAACTTGGGCTGGGGAGGAGGAGGTCAGGAACTTGGGCTGGGGCGAGGAGGTCAGACACCTGGGCTGGTGGGCAGGAGGTCAGGGACTTGGGCTGGGGGAAGGAGGTCAGGAACTTGGGCTGGGGGGAGGAGGTCAGGAACTTGGGCTGGGGGGGAGGAAGTCAGGAATTTGGGCTGGGGAGAGGAGCTCAGGAACTTGGGCTGGGGTGGAGGAGGTCAGGAACTTGGGCTAGGGGAGAGGAGCTCAGGAACTTGGGCTGCGGGGAGGAGGTCAGGAACTTGGGTGGGGGGAGAATGTCAGGAACTTGGGCTGGCGGGGAGGAGGTCAGGAACTTGGGCTGGGGTGGAGGAGGTCAGGAACTTGGGCTGGGGTGGAGGAGGTCAGGAACTTGGGCTGGGGTGGAGGAGGTCAGGAACTTGGGCTGGGGGAGGTGCTCAGGAACTTGGGCTGCGGGGAGGAGGTCAGGAACTTGGGTGGGGGGAGAATGTTAGAAACTTGGGCTAGGGGGAGGAGGTCAGGAACTGGGGGGTGGGGGCAGGAACTTGTTTGGGGGGTGGGCAAATGTCTTAACCCGTGAGTGTGAGCCCTGTCTGTTCCAGGTAAGCTGTGTTCTGTCTGGAGTAGGCAGTCAGAATGACTCGAATTACACTGTCACTGAATATGTAGGCAGGGAGGATCTAATTACACATTCTAGTGATACGGTTGGTTGTGTCTTGTCCTCCATGGGGACCAATCTGCAATCAGGACTTGTCATCAAGGGAGCCCAATAAGAGTTTTAGGTGTTGCAACTTAACGTTGCTTATGGAGGGAGTCACAGCATGCAGGAAGGTTCTCTTCCCTTCCCATAGGCGGAAGAGACCTCCCCAGGAGACCAACGCAGCCTGGTTGCACATTGCACAGGAGGGCACAAGCAGGGATCTCATCAGGAGGACCTGGCTGCAATGATGCAAACCTTTCAATTATCTCAGTAGATCACAAAATGACCACACTCAACCTCATCCTGCTTTGCCACTCATCACATCCCATCACTCTGCCTTCCCTACCCTACTCCTGCACATCCTTACTCACACCAACTTACCTTGCTCCTCCACCCATCCCTCTCTCTCTATCTACATTATCACATCCCCATCTCACTAGCCACCCCTCACATTCACTCTCATCCTGGTGCAATCATACCAACTAACAACACACAAGGGTAGGCACTTGGGTGTTTTATCCAATGTTCATGTAAAGTTTCTATTAATGTGTTGTCAAACATTGAAACCTTTATTTTCAACACTTTGCATTCTTGGACAGATTTGTGTGCACCTTTGGAAGTGGCTTAGTGAGTTGCAGTGAATGGTGAGACATAATGGTATCTCCCGCAATAGTGATGAGTGTGAAAGGAATGGTGAAGGCATTGTAGTGATGTAAGCCCCCAAAGTGCGGACCAAGTGATATACAAGGTTGACGTCACTGGCTTGTTGAAAGAAAGACAGGCCCAATAATTGAAGTCAAAATGGTTTATTCAGGCCTGGGGAGAAATTTCTTGTGTCCCTACACAAGACTCAAACTCCAACGAGCCTCTCAAAGTCCACACAGTTATACAAAAATTAAGGCCCTGCCCTAGGGGCGGGGTAAGCTTATCAGCATATACAGAGGTATAGCTAAATTGTAATTATAAAACCGTGACAGTTCATCTTCTTGCCGCCCCCAATCCCCACATTTCGTTATCAGTTGGTCCCGTCACCTCTTGTGACCATGGGCCTCATCTTAATTACTTTACAACCATCCATTTGCCCGTAGTCAAATGGTTTTGCTTGTTAAGTGTTTTCTTAAGATACTGGCCCTTGTTAAGGCGTGCAAAACACAGACTTTCAGTCTCATTTTGGGTCATATCTGCAAAGCAAACACATTCTAGTTAGCCCCACTATACTTTGAAGAATGGAACCCTGTTGTGATTTACAATAAATGAATTCTTAGGTGCATATGTGTCGCCCCGCTTGACCAAACACACATCCTCCTCAATCTTCCCATGGGTTGTTCTGCAGTTTAATCTCTCAGCATTTTAAGTCACTTAATCATGTTTAAAACTTAGCTGGGTAAATGCAATATACAGACCTCTCTTGTTCAAATCAGAGTATGAATTAACCCATTAAGTCCACTGTGTACATTGGTGTTGCAATTGAATCCTGGTTGTCTTGCCCTGTTATACCCAATTTTTAAATATCTTACTTCAGTAGGGATGATTTATGGTGCTGATGTGGAGTGGTGCCAACCTGGCGCATCATGTGGCAGCCAGGGAGTAGAGTATCAAGTGAAGTAAATCTGGCCTTGGTGAAGCCATCCCTGGCCTCCCAGGCAGCAATGTGGTCAAGTGCTGATGCCCTGTGTCCTGTGCAGCATCAGTTGATTGCGGAGATGTTTGGTGTTGCTGTTGGTACGGCTGGTGTGCCTGGTGATGCTGGTGTACCTGGTGATGTTGGTTTTGGGGCTGATCGTGGTGGGATTCTGAGGACCAAGGTGAGATTTTTTCAAGAGCACCGATGTTGATGGACTAGATGGCAGGTGAGGTTGAGATGACAGAAGCGATCTGTCAATGGTGAGAGAAGTTGTTCCAAGGAGGTGACAGTGGATAGGAAGTTTACTCCAAACACTTCCAACCTGCATAAAACACAAGTGTGTCTTCCAAAGCCTGAAGGCTCCAGCTTCTGAGATTGGAAAATGAACAGCTGTGAAATGATAGCTTTTATACCACATTTGCAGCTGTCAACTATTCCGAAGAATGGATATTGATGGAACTCCCGACCTACTTACCTGACTTGATCCCCGAGCATAATGAACCTCATCAAAAAGCTGGAAATATGGTAAGTACGGCACACAATGGTGTTTAATTGCCTTTTACCAACCTCATAATAATCTAAATTGCCTCCCCCGCCGCTTGGTGTCGGGTTTGTTCAGCGCTGACAGATCCTAACCCTGAGAGACTAGCGTGGAGGCGGGTTGACAGCGGGCGCCCGACCCGCTGTCAATCATTTCAATTTTGACAGCTGACCCACCTCCAATCCCACCCTCTCAGCGCTGGTAAGATTCCAGTCCAACTTCTTCTCCAGCTGCGAGGAGATGTCCTTAACGCTGGCACCGGGCAGGCAACACAACTTTCGGAACTCCCAGTCATGGCTGCAGAGAACGGTATCTATCCTCTTGACTGTGCTGTCCCCTAATATAGTTAAAGAAAACAATTGGTGAGATGAGGCCAAATATGAATTGTTAAGCTATTTTATTTCACATCAAGTGAACATATAGAGCAACAGTTATGATCCGACTCAGTTTAATCAGTATGACTTGTCTTTATGTAATGATATAAAATAACAAACATACCAAGAGGTCCCACATTAATGGGTCATTTTTATTTGACTGAAATAAAATAATTCCTAATTAAACAACTGCATTCAGCTTGTGAGCCTATGCAAAGCTTGCTCTTGCAGCATTCTGTTTTCAAAACCTGATTGATTGCCTTCCGTGCCTCTGTCTCGGTTTTTAACACCCTGTGTTCATATCCAGAAGGGAAGGCCTGACAGACCACCCCTGTCAAGTGCCCAGGACTAGAGATGTCCCAACAGAATGCGTACAAGGTATTGACTTCTGCAACAGGTGGAGAGATTGTTTACTGTTTACAGTGCTTTGGGGAACAATATTAAAGCTTAGCTAATTAGTACTTTTATCACCTTTCAGCTCAGTGACAAAACCTAACATTTAGAAGTATATAGGCCCCAAAATGGCCCTAACCAAAGCCATGAATGACATTCTATGTGATTGTGACCATGGTGCACAATCCCTCCTCATCCTCTGTGTAACATGATTGACCACACCACCTCCAATATATCTCCTGTTGTCCAGCTCAGTGAGACTTCCCTCACTTGGTTCCACTCTTACCTATTCAATTATACTCAGAACATATCTAGAAGTGATCACACTGCCTCAGAAAATGTAAGCAATGTGTCCAGGAGACCAACAACCTCCAAGCATTTTAATAGTGCATATTCGACATTGTCATAAGGTAGAAATAACAGATTTATCTATTGCTAACATTAGGTAGAGTAATTTTTATTCAAGGTAATTTTCAGTAATGGCTTGCTTTTAAAATGCTCCAACCACAGCTTGAGGTGGCAGAAGATAAAAGGAGCCATGTCAGGATATCAGCTGACACCACTGTTGGACTGACCATCACCACCATTATGTCACCAATTACAATCCCACTCCCAGTGGGCGTTACCTCAATTTAAATATTGTAATGAGGCTGGAAGCTTCTTTTTCCCTGTCCATTTTGCATTTAACTGCCTGAGTTTCACATAATTCATGAAACCTGGCAGTTAAATAGAGACGGGGACTTCTGCATCCAGGAGGTAAATGGCTTTATACCTACCTCCTGGATCGAGGGTCCCTAAGGTAACCACTCCCCGTGATCGGAGACCCCAACGAGGCCTCTGACCACCTCTTCAGGCCTCCCCGCCCCCTCCCAGGCCTCCTCCCCAAAGATAACAATATGGCCGACCCGGATTCTCTCTCGCCTACCGAACCCCAGCCGATCCCCCCGTTCCCCAGCCGACCCCACCCCGATCCCCAGCTGACCGCCCCCACCTGATTCCTGGCCACACCCACCTCCCCCCGGCCCGTATACGACCCGATTGCCCCCCCCCCCGATCCACGACACCTGGCGATCCTCTCCCCCCATCCCCCAATCCCCAACCAATTGCCGACCCCCCTCCCACGATCCCTCCCCCGGAATGGTCTGAGGCCTACCTGCCCGCAGCCCGCCAGCCTCTTAATCTGGCTGGCATCGGGCGGGAATCTGAGGCCTCACATTCAAATCAGGCCCTGCTGTTAAATTTGGCATGGCCTGCGGGAAACCTAACCTCCCGGGTTTCCCGCCTGCCTCAGAGGCTCCCCTCCCCAATCCACCTCCCTTGAGAAAATTCCAGCCATTGCATTTATATTGTACCTTTCATGTCCTCAAAATGTCCCAAAGTGCTTCACAGCCACTGATTTAGTCTTTAAGTGTAGTCACTGTTGAACAGAAAGTGGATCCACTGCATCAGAAATACTGGACCACGGAGGCAGCACTCACAATGATTTCTCTCCATGGCAGTCATCTGTGCCAGCCTTCTTTAAAGGTGAAGGATAGTTCCTCAGAGAACTAGGCTACCTTCTTTATCCCTGGCTAATGGTATTCCTGGGCTAACCAAGCACACGAAGCAGAGTGCAGAAATAACAGTGACTGCACAGTTACCAGGAGCATTATGGAGCATACCATTGGCATCTTGAAGCAGCATTTTAGATATTTTAATGGATCAGAGGATAACTTCCAGTATAGCCTCAGCAGGGTTTCCAAAATCATTGTCCATTGTCTGCTGCATAACTGCAATAGAAAGAGACTTAAATATGGAGGACGAGGAGACAACAACAACAACTTGTATTTACATAGCGCTTTTAACATAGTAAAACGTCCCAAGGGGCTTCACAGGAGCGTTATCAAACAAAATTTGACACCAAGCTACATAAGGAGATATTAGGGCAGATGACCAAAAGCTTGTTCAAAGAGGTAGGTTTTAAGGAGCGTCTTAAAGGAGGAAAGAGAGGTAGAGAGGTGGAGAGGTTTAGGGAGAGAATTCCAGAGTTTAGGGCCTTGGCAGCTGAAGGCACGGCCGCCAATGGTGGAGCGATTAAAATAGGGAATGTGCAAGAGGCCAGAATTGGAGGAGCGCAGATATCTCAGGTCTTGTAGGTCTGGAGGAGATTACAATGTTAGGGAGGAACAAGGCCATGGAGGAATTTGAAAACAAGGATGAGAATTTAAAAATCAAGGCGCTACTTAACCAGGAGCCAATGTAGGTCAGCAAGCACAGGGGTTATGGGTGAATGGGACTTGTTGCGAGGTAGGACACAGGGAGCAGAGTATTGGATGAACTCAAGTTTACTGAGGATAGAACGTGGGAGGCCAGCCAGGAGTGCATTAGAATAGTTAACTCTAGTGGTAACAAAGGCATGGATGAGGGTTTCAGCAGCAGGCCACCCTGCAACTCAGGTCAGAGCAGGCTGCAGGCACTGATCAAAATGATGGTGCTGCAGAAATACCTGTGCAGCCATGAAGACTATTGGAGCATGTGCTCATACAAGAGAATTGGGCTAAGTGCCTGAGCCCCCTCCATCCCACTTAATGGGCAGGAATTTAACTCAGGACTCGGGTTGGGGGCGGGACTACAACTTTCAGGGTTGTAGTCCCGCCTCCATCGAGATACGGCCAATCCATGCGATTTTAACTTGATTGACCTTGTTGAGCCCACCCAGCGGGCTCAGTAGGCCAAATAAGGGCCACCCAGCAACAGGTGACATCACAGACTGAAATTTCATCTGTCAAGAGCTTTTGACAGATGAAATATCATTGTTTCACAGCTGTTTGAAGCTGTCAAACACTGATGGGGAGAAATTCGGTATCGCCCATTTTGAGGCGCAAATATTGTCCAGGCGCAAAGTTTAGCGCCCGGCGCAAATTATCACCGACTGCAAACTTGGCTTTTATCGTCCCTGAAGGTGATTGGAGTGCTAAATCAGGCGCTTCGCACCTGCCTTAAGCCACAAAGGCCGAGGAACGAGGCGTTACTTCAGAGCGTTGGCGAAGCCCATGTGATGTCAGTCAGCAATGGAATACAGACACACTGGCGCTGGCCAGTTCTTAAAGGGGAGTTCTGACGAAAGGTCATCGACCTGAAACGGTAACTCTGTTTCTCTCTTCACAGATGCTGCTTGACCTGCTGAGTTTCTCCAGCATTTTCTGTTTTTTTTTAAAGGGGAGGGTTGATTTTGCTCTCAATCCACATCCTTCTCATTGCAGCCTTGAATCTCAGCCTGGAGAGTCCTGTACATCAAATCTGCTGGAAAGAACAATGGAGAGACCCAGGGAAAGAGCTCACAGTGCAGCCCCCACAGTCTCTTCTAAATCGATACAAGGAAGGGCAAATCAAAATGAACCTGCAAAGTGCTGCTCAGTACCCAAAACTCCTTCACACAGCATTGAATATCTCCAGAAGTCTCTCTCTCTCTCTCTCTCTCAGAATGCGTGGTGCAAAAATGTCACCAACAAAAAAAGGCAGGAAGCGGTTGCCTTTAAATAGCACTCCCCCAGTCCCTTTCTGACTGCAAAACGCTCCCCTCAACCTGTCGTTGCTAGCGGCAGGTGGTAAGGCAGGGGGCGCTACTCAATATCTGGTCCGGGGCGCTACCGGGGCATTGCGCACTCGACTGATGTCACAATCTGCCGGCGCAGGAGATCGTGGTGGTAGTGTTTAGCGCCATTGCAAAATGTCTAGTTAATTTCGTGAGCGGCACAAACATCGCTGCGCCCGGGCGCTAGTTGCTTTGTGCCCCATTAGCGCCCCCTTAAGGCACTAACGGGAGGCGCAAATCAACTGAATTTCCCCCCCCTAGAAACCTAACTATGAAAAAGCTGTGAAAGTGTTCTGGCTATTGAGATAAGATAGTTGTTGACACTGAATCAATAATCTTATTGAAACAGAAGGTTAAAGGCTCCGGCAGGCTGAACCTTTTGGAATGAAACAATGGTTCACCCTGGACTAGGTGTTCTAATTTACACTTCGTAAAGAAGCATATAAAAGTAAGAAACATCTGCCTTCGTAAAAATGATATCAAGTTAAAAACACACCTGTCGTAATACCGTTTTTTATGGTAAACTTAGAACACCTAGAGAAGAGACATAATTATGTAATGCTATCAGCTGAGGTGACTGTAAGAATTGTAGGGGTCAGCAGAAAAATGACTAGAGATAATTAGCTTACATCAGCAGAAAACCTTAAAGGAAATACCACTGGAAATGGGTATAAATATTGAACACTCAAATGGGATAACAGACTCGCTTTAAAGGGGCAAAGCGATTCTCGGCTTCAGAGGCAGCTCTGTAAGTCTCCAAATCTTTGTGCCTCGGGGAATCAAAGGTATTTGATTTTGGTGGATATCCTGAATAGAACTTTAAGAACTGTAAAACTGTAGCGAAGGTAGGATTT
Source organism: Somniosus microcephalus (assembly GCF_052327205.1). Classification (NCBI taxonomy): domain Eukaryota; kingdom Metazoa; phylum Chordata; class Chondrichthyes; order Squaliformes; family Somniosidae; genus Somniosus; species Somniosus microcephalus. Next base: position 93,438,184 of record NC_140992.1, on the reverse strand, counting down.
GAGAGTAAGGTTCTCTGATAATAGAATTGTAAGCTTTCTCTTTTTGGAACTGTTACTGTTGCGATTGACTCACCAAATGTAAATTATATGTCGGTTCTTTAATAAATCTATATATTTTTAGAATTGTCTCACATAAGACTTCTGTATCAAACTAGCAAACTCAATCTCTGTACACCCTTTGGTGCGGAGTTGCAAAATTCTGGGGGAGTTTTCCGGACCCTCATAATATCTGGAAGGTTACAGTTTAGCTAAACTTATTAAAAGTGCTATCTGGATGATGGTAACATTTTCAGATTGTTCCTTTCCTTTAGGGAGAGATAGTCCGGACCTTTAGACCCAATTAAGCATCTTTAGGATTCAGCTACCTCAAACTTTAGTTGAAAGTGAACGTCTGAGGAATACGCCTGATCCGGGGTAGCACTAAAGGGCTAGGACTAGTAATTATCCCTTCAAGGAGAGCCCAGCATCATGGGTGCCATCAAAACCCTACCTGTATACATCCTGTCAGAGGGTAGACAGACCAAATAAGACATACCTGGATTTCTCACACAGGCAGTATCAACTTGCCCTTCCAGGAATTTGTAACCCAAAACGAATTGGAGCTAAAGAGTGAGGAAAAAATTACTACTCAGGTCGCTCACCAGGAGATGCACCATTCCAGCAAATTCTGGGCCATTAATTTAACATTTCATCAAACTTTCAGCCAAAAATGTAATTTAAGCACCACCTTGTGGTAGTATTCTGTACCATGTCCATTTTTATAAGCCTTGCTTTTTATATAGAATCATGGGGGGAAAATTGGGTTGATTTGTGTCTGTTGCCCTAGTGCCCGGGCGCAGCGCCGCTAGTGCCGCCTGTGAGATTCAGTGGGAGCTGGTAGCGCCCCGTGGCGCTGCGCCGCAGGTGATGACGTCATCACCGTGCACAGCGCCCCGCTTGCGCCCAGGCCACAAACTTCCCTTGCTACCCTTGACCTCTTGTCGGAGGATATGTCCGACAGGATCAGGAGGCATTTTTGCAGCGGCGCCGGCGATAGTTAAAGGGGCATGTGACGAGCGGACATTTTTATTTTGGCCGACTGTTAGCACCTGCACCCTTTCACTTCTTTATGCATTATGCCGGCCACGATCGCTCAGCCCGGCACTCCTCTTGAGTGCCGGGCTGTTTTCATGGCACCCCGCTCCCCGGTGGTCCAGCCGGGCCCCGGTGCAAGCAGCGCTAGGCTCCTCCCCTTTAATTAGGGAAGGAGGCCTGCAACGACGTGGCGCTACATGACGGGTGGCGCAGCTGCACGTACCGCCGTCAAATTCAGTATTAGTGCCCCAAGCAGGAGGTGGAATGCGCTCCAGTTTACTCTCCTGAATTTACGGCGCAGGGGTGCAAATTATTCAGGGTGCTAAAATTAGCGCCCCAGCGAAGTTAGCATCCCAAAAGGGGCGCCACCCAATTTCCCCCCCATAGAATCATAGAATGGTTACAGCACAGAAGGAGGCCATTTGGCCCATCAAACCTGTGCCGGCTCTCTGCAAGAGCACTTCAGCAAGTCCCACTCACCAACCCTTTCCTCGTAGCACTGCAAAATTCCCCTTTAAAAGCCACGATTGAGTCTGCCTCCACCACCCATTCAGGCAGTGCATTCCAGATCCTAACCACTCGCTGGGTACACCCAAGTCCAAGTCATTAATATATATCAAGAAAAGTAGTGGTCCTAGAACCGACTCCTGGGGAACACCACGGTATACCTTCCTCCAGTCCAAAAAACAACCGTTCACTGCTACTCTCTGTTTCCTGTCACTTATCCAATTTTGTATCCATGCTGCCATTGTCCCTTTTTATGCCATGGGCTTCAACTTTGCTGGCAAGCCTATTATGTGGCACTTTATCAAACGCCTTTTGGAAGTCCATGCACACCATGTCAACCACATTGCCCTCATCAACCCTCTCTGGTACCTCATCAAAAAACTCGATCAATTTAGTTAAACACAATTTGCCTTTAACAAATCCGTGCTGGTTTTCCTTAATTAATCCACACATGTCCAAGTGATTTTTAATTTTGTCCCTGATTATCATTTCTAAAAGCTTCCCCACTACCGAGGTTAAACTGACTGGCCTATAGTTGCTGGGTTTATCCTTCTCCATTTTTTGAACAAGGGTGTAACATTTGCAATTCTCCAGTCCTCTGGTACCACTCCCATATCTAAGGAGGATTGGAAGATTACGGCCAGTGCCGCCGCGATTTCAACCTTAACTTCCCTCAGCATCCTAGGATGCATCCCATCCGGTCCTGGTGACTTATCTACTTTTAGTACAGTCAGCCTGTCTCGTACCTCCTCTTTATCAATTTTTATCCCAACCAGTATCTCAACTACCTCCTCTTTCACTATGACTTTGGCAGTATCTTCTTCCTTGGTGAAGACAGATGCAAAGTACACATTTAATAGCTCAGACTCCATGTGTAGGTCTCCTTTTTGGTCACTAATTGGCCTCACCCCTCCTCTTACTACCCGTTTTCTATTTATATGCCGTTCAAAGACTTTTGAATTCCCTTTTATGCTGCCAATCTATTCTCATACTCTCTCTTTGCTCCTCTTATTTTCTTTGTCACTTCCCTCTGTACTTTTTATATTCAGCCTGATTATCACTTGTATTCTCAACCTGACATCTGTTATACATGCTCTTTTTCTGCTTCATCTTACTCTCTATCTTTTTCGTCATCCAGAGAGCTCTGACTTTGGTTGCCCTACCTTTCCCCCTTGTGGGAATGTACCTCAACTGTACCTGAACCATCGCCTCTTTAAATGCAGCCCATTGTTCGGTTACAGTTTTGCCTGCCAATCTTTGATTCCAATTTACCTGGGCCAGGTCCGTTCTCAACCCACTGAAGTTGGCCTTCCTCCAAACAAGTATTTTTTTTACTGTAGATTGCTCCCTGTCCTTTTCCATAGCTAATCTAAACATTATGATACTATGATCACTGTTCCCTAAATGTTCCCCTACTGACACTTGCTCCACTTGCCCCACCTCATTCCCCAGAACCCAATCCAGCAATGCTTCCTTCCTCATTGGACCAGAAATGTACTGATCAAGAAAGTTCTCCTGAACACACTTCCTCCTCTCTGCCCTTTACACTATTACAATCCCAGTCTATATTAGGTTAGTTGAAGTCGCACATTGTCACTACTCTATAGTTCTTGCACCTCTCTGTAATTTCTGTGCAAATTTGCTCCTCTATATCTCCAGCCAAATAGATTCTGTCCTGGAACCCTCCAGGACATCCTGTCTCTCCTCCTTTCTTTCCTTCCCTATCTTTCCTGAACACCATCCAGAAATATTTAATACCCAATCCTGCACTTTTTTGAGCTATGTCTTTGTGGTGTGGGCCATCTTGCGGCGTGCAGCATTAGTTTGCCTTTTTCCTGCACCTTTCAGCTCGAATATATATTGCGCCATAACTTGCTGGAAGTGCGAACTGATAATGATGCTTTGAGGGCACCAGGGCATCTGGAACCTTAGTGAATGACTGGACCAACAGTGTATCTCCTTAACCAATGAAATTTAAGGATTGAGAAAGAAACCGAGGATTGAGGGAGAAAGGCGTTCAATTAGAGTGGGTGAATTAAAGTTAGATCAGATACAGAAAGAGAAATAGAGAGGGAAAAGAAAGATTGGATTAAGAGAGAGTGAAAAAAGAGACAAAGCAAAAATAAGGAAAAAAAATTTAAAGAAAATTTGGAAAGTTTTAAAATGTCTGATAGAATGAGACTCAACAGTATAAATTGTCCCCCTTATGGACTGGAGAGATTGATTGGCATAGCATTAACTATTATTATGTCATTGAAAGGGTACTTATGCTGTAAAATGTAAAATGTAAACTTTTTGCAGCAAGTTTATTGGGCAATTAATTTGCAAATCCAGAAAGTTCTTAAAATTAGCGGGGAGGCTAAGGGCAAGATATTATTTATGCGAGGCAAACAGCAGAGCGGCATAAATCAACTAGCAAGTTCTGGAGATTCGCAACTCACGGCATATTTCTTCTTCCCCTGAACTTGCTGGCCGATTCACGCATTAATAACGGCGTGCGTCATGAACTTGCTGTTATTTATCCACGAAGATTGGGCTCATTGATTTAAATAACATGCCCATGCACACATGTGAGAATATTATATGAAAACTGTTTGAAGAAAAGGTATGATCTTATATTGGCCTCGAAATTCGTCGCAGGCAATGGAACTGAATATCAGGCGATGAGTATAATAGGGGCTGATCTGAGACCGCCCGTTTTGCTCCACAGCCCGAGACCAATTTCTAGGCCAATGTCTTTTGAATCGCTGGTAATAGCTCTCAACTAAAAACACTTGATGTATATGTTCTGGTAAAGATAACTTTCTGTCAAATGATTTGAGATACTCTACAGAAAGAGCCATGGCATTGATTGTTATTTTATTAACTGGATTTTGCCTTTAATCCTAGTTTTATACAGAATATGACATAACCAACAAGATCCAGTTTCAATTCCTTTTGCCAAATATGTGCAATTTAACAAACACAAGGTAGAACAGCACTGCTGAATTTGCGAGGTTCTTTGACTTGGCAGTCGATTTACTAACGTTTATTCTTAAACTGACATTCAATTCAGAAACACTGTAGATTTTATGCCATAAAAGTGGGTGTCATTTATTATCTACATGCTCAGCCTCATTGTTTCAACTATATTTCTCCTTTCCTTCTTGCTTTTCAAAACCAACGCCTACTAACTCATCTTCAGGTTAGACATGAAATTGCAAATTGTGCGTAACCAATTGGAAATTTGCATAGAATCATAGAATTCTGGAATCATAGAATCTCACAGCACAGAAGGGGGCCATTCGGCCGTTCGTGCCTGTGTCGACGCTTTGAAAGAGCTGTCCAATTTAGGCCCACATGTCCAATCGCCTTTTGAAAATGTCTATGAAATCTGATTTCACCACACTTTCCGGTAGTGCGTTCCAGATCATAACAAACATCTGTGTGAAATAATTTCTCCACATTTTCCCTCTAGTTCTTTTGCCAATTATTTAAAATCTATATACAAAAGCAAAATACTGCAGATGCTGGAAATATGACATAAAAACAGAAAATGCTGGAATTACTCAGCAGGTCAGGCAGCATCTGTGGAGAGAGAAACAGAATTAACATTTCAGGTCGATGACCTTTCGTCAGAGCTGGAAAAAGTTAGAGATGTAACAGACATTAAGCAAGTGCAGGGGCAGGGAAATGGGGGAGGGGAAGGAAAGAACAAAAGTGAAGGTCTGTGATAGGGTGGAAAGCAGGAGAGATTAAAAAACAAAAGGTGTGATTGTACAAAGTAAAAGGAGATGGTAATGGGACAAGTAAAGAAACAAAAGATGGGTCTAGAAGAGGTATAAATGGGGATGGCAGAATCATCAACAGCTGCCATGTGAATAAACAGGGGCAGAGGTTATGGTCTGAAATTGTTGAACTCGATGTTGATTCCAGAAGGCTGTAAAGTACCTAGTTGAAAGATGAGGTGCTTCTTTGGAACAGTGTAAGTGGTCGAGGACAGAGACCTCAAAGTGGGAGTGGAGTGGAGAATTAATGTGCTAGGCGACTGGAAGCTTGGGGTCACCCTTACAGTCTGAATGTAGGTGTTCTGCAAAGTGGTCACCCAATCTGCGTTTGGTCTCCCAAATGTGGAGCACCTGAGCAGCGAATACATTATACTAAATTGCAAGAAGTACAAGGAAATCGCTGTTTCACCTGGGGGCCCTGGACATTGGGAAGGAAAGAGGTAGAAGGGCAGGTGTTGCATTTCCTGTGCTTGTACGGGAAGGTGCTGTGGAAAGGGGAAGGGGTGTTGGGGGTGATTGAGGAGTGGGCCAGGGTGTAGCAGAGGGAGCAGTCCCTTCAGAATGCTGAAAGGGGAGGGGAAGATGTGTTTGGTGGCGGGATCAGGCTGGAGGTGGCGGAAATGGTGGAGGATGATCCATTGAATGTGGAGGCTGGTGGGGTGAAAGTTGAGGACAAGTGGAACCCTATTGTGGTTCTGGGAGGGAAGGGAAGGGGTGAGAGCAAAAGTGCGGGTAATGGAACCAACATGATTGAGGGCCATGTCAACTACAGTAGAGGGAAATCCTCTGTTGTGGAAAAAGGAAGATGTTATGAATCTTATGATCCATGAAGAAAGACTCATGAAATAACACTGGACGGCCAGCTGGTGGCGCCATCAAAGGAGTATAAATACTTGGGTGTGGGCCCAGCTTGCCCAGGACATTTTGTAAACAGGAACTAGTGAAAGATAACTAGACCTCCATGTTTTGAAACAAGTTGATTAAAGCCTTGCTTACTCGAACGAAGTGCGTAGTGAGTTTTATTACGTCAGAAGACATATCGGAAGTACGGGTATGGAAGGTGGCATCATCAGAACAGATGTGACTGTCAGTGACCTCATCTCCGCTGAAGATCTTCCCTCCATGGCCGCCAACCACATAGTCCCCCAACCCCGCACAGCCCACTTCTACCTCTCGCCCAAGATCCACAAACAGGACTGCCCTGGTACACCCATCATTTCAGCCAGTTCTTGCCCCATAGAACTGATTTCTTCCTATCTTGACTCTATTTTTTCTCCTCTTGTCCAATCTCTTCCCATCTTCACCCGCGACACTTCCGATGCCCTCCACCATTTTAACAGTTTCCAGTTTCCTGGCCACAACAGTCTCCTTTTCACTATGGACGTCCAATCCCTCTATAACTCCATCCCCCAACAGCACGGCCTGAGGGCGCTCTGCTCCTTCCTTGAACAGAGGCCCAACCAGTCCACATCCACCACTACGCTATCCTGACTGAACTTGTTCTCACATTGAACAACTTCTCCTTGAACAACTTCTCCTTTGACTCCACTCACTTCCCCCAAATTAAAGGTGTTGCTGTGGAAACCTGCATGGGTCCTAGTTATGCCTGACCTTTTGTGGGATATGTGGAACATTCTTTGTTCCAGTCCTACTCAGGTCCCCTGCCTCACCTCTTTTTCTGGTACACTGATGACTGTATTGGTGCCGTTTCCTGCTCTCGCCCCGAACTGGAAAATGTCCTCAACTTTGCTTCCAATTAACACCCTTTCTTCACCTTTACATGGTCCATCTTCGACTCTTCCCTTCCCTTCCTCGACTTCTCTGTCTCCATTTCTGGGGATAGCCTATCAACAAATATCCACTGTAAGCCCACTGACTGCCACAGCTACCTGGACTACACTTCCTCCCACCCCGCTTCCTGTAAGGACTCTATTCCATTCTCCCAGTTTCTCTATCTCCGTCGCATCTGTTCTGACGATGCCAACTTCCATACTAGTGCTTTGGATATGTCTTCCTTTTTCCTCAACCGAGGATTCCCCTCTACCATGGTTGACATGGCCCTCAACCATGTCCGTTCCATTTCCGGCACTTCAGCTCTCACCCCTTCCCCTCCCTCCCAGAACCAGGATAAGAATGTAAGAGCATAAGAAATAGGAGCAGGAGTAGGGCATTCGGCCCCTCGAGCCTGGCCCGCCATTCAATAAGATCATGGCTGATCTGATCTTCACTTCAACGCCACTTTCCCATCCGTTCCCCATAACCCTTGACTCCCTGTAGCTCAAATATCTGTCTATCTCCGCCTTGAATACATTCAATGACTCCGCCTCCACAGCTCTCTGGGGTAGAGAATTTCAAAGATTCACAACCTGCTGAGAGAAGAATTTCCTCCTCATCTCCATTTTAAATGGGCGACCCCCTTATCCTGAAACTGTGCCCCCTAGTTCTAGATCCCCCACAAGGGGAAACATCCTCCCTGTATCTACCCTGTCACGCCCCCTCAGAATCTTATGTTTCAATAAGATCACCTCTCTTTCTTCTAAACTCCAATGAGTACAGGCCCAACCTGCTCAACCTTTCTTCATAAGACAACCCCTTCATCTCAGGAATTAACCTAGTGAACTTTCTCTGAACTGCCTCCGATGCAAGTATATCCCTCCTTAAATAGGGAGACCAAAACTGCATGCAGTACTCCAGGTGAGGTCTCGCCAGCAGCCTGTACAGTTGTAGCAAGACTTCTCTACTTTTATACTCCATCCCCCTTGCAATAAAGGCCAACATTCCATTTGCCTTCCTAATTACTTGCTGTACCTGCATGCTAACTTTTTGTGTTTCATGTACGAGGACCCCCAGATCCCTCTGTACCGCAGCATTATGTAGTCTTTCGCCATTTAAATAATAATTTGCTTTTTTATTTTACAAGGTTCCCCTTATCCTCACCTTTGACCCCACAAGCCTCCACATCCTCTGCCATTTCCGCCACCTCCAGCGTGATCCCAAAACCAAACACATCTTCCCCTCCCCTTTCAGCATTCCAAAGGGACCGTACCCTCGGCGACACCATGTTCCACTCCTCAATCACCTCCAACACATCGTCCCCTTCCCACGGCACCCTCCCGTGCTAGCGCCCTTTTACCTTGTCCCTTTCCAATGTCCAGGGCCCCAAACACTCCTTCCTGGTGAAACTTGTACTTCTTGCAATTTAGTACACTGTATTCGCTGCTCACGATGTGGTCTCCTCCACACTGGGGAGACCAAACGCAGATTGGGTGACCACTTTGAGGAACACCTCCATTCAGTCTGTAAGCATGACCCCGAGCTTCTGGTCGCCTGTCACTTTAATTATCCGCTCCACTCCCACTCTGACCTTTTGTCATTTAATCACTCCTGCTTTCCACCCTATCACAGACCTTCCCTTTTGTTCTTTCCTCCCCTCCCCACCTTTCCCTGCCCCTGCACTTGCTTAAAATCTGTTACATCTCTAACTATTTCCAGTTCTGATGAAAGGTCATCGACCTGAAACATTAACTTTGTTTCCCTCTCCACAGATGTTGCCTGATCTGCTGAGTATTTCCAGAATTTTATTTATTTATTTCAGATTTCTAGCATTTGCAGTATTTTGCTTTTGTAGTTACATGACACAGTTGCCCACTTACATCACAGTGGTGGATTCTACATAGCCCAGGGGTCCCTTAGAGGCTGAGACAGGAGAAATTATAATGGGGAATATGGAAATAGCAGAGACTTTAAACAAATATTTTGTATCTGTCTTCACAGTCGAACTAGGGGGCATAGGATAAGGTGTCGGCCATTTAAGACTGAGACGAGGAGGAATTTCTTTACTCAGAGGGTTGTAAATCTTTGGAATTCTCTACCCAAAAGTGCTGTGAATGCTGAGTCGTTGAGTATATTCAAGGCTGAGATAGATAGATTTTTGTACTCTAAGGGAATCAAGGGATATGGAGATCAGGCGAGAAAGTGGAGTTGAGGTCAAAGATGAGCCATGATCTTATTGAATGGTGGAGCAGACCTTGAGGGGCTGTATGGCCTACTCCTGCTCCTAATTCGTATGTTCTTATGTTTTTATTGATGGCACCCATGTGTGTAACCAGGATCCAGAGACCTCTTTAAGGTTACTGATACCTTCTAGTCACATTTTTGGCCCAGTAGGGACCCAAATAGGCGGCATTTAGAGGAGTTAAATTCCGCTGTGCACTATTTTAACCAAGTTATTAACCTGTTAAACAAATTAATAAGTTAGTTGAAATAAGGAACAGAAGAATTTAACCCAAACCCGTTAACCAATTACAAATGGAACACAGAATAATTTCATCCCATAACTCTTGCTGAATATCTTTTGAATTCAGTTCACTGCAGTTGTATCTGAATGTATTGCTTGTGAATGCATTAGATAAACTACTCATTCAAAAAAAAAGGTATCTTCACAGATTGCATTTTTCCTCTTCTATATGTTGTGGTTTACATTGATGAAACTTCAGTGATACAGGTTAGAAAAGGAAAACAAGACCTCAAGTCATTGGCCAGAATTTTTACATTGCAGAGGGTGTGGGTTCAGGTTGGGTACACGCCTTCATCCAGCCGACTTCTGCATTTAACTCGGGCGCATTTCCCCACGCACCACAGACTCGCTTGGGAGAGGCAGGTGACCTCATTGAAGTACTTAACAGCTTGTTGAGAGACCCTTAAGAGGCTTTTTAATGTGAGGTTTCAGCTTTTACTGCGAGGTTTCAGCTTTTACTGCTTATGTACAGAATTCACGGACTTCCTGAACCTCGCCTGTGAAGGCAAGACGAGCTCATTAAGTGACAGCTGGAAAAAGCACATAAATACAGACACCTTACACCTTGCCTAAGGGAAAGGCTCTGGCTGACACCATTTTGTGTAACAATTTTGCTTTCAGGAGTTTGCAGGTGATTTCTGCAACTTCGGAAGCCACTCTCACTACATTGCTAATCACTCTCACTACTTTGGAGGATTGTGCCTCTGCTCTTTGCTTTACCTGACGTCTATCAGATCAGCATGGGTCCTCAGATTCGGACCAAGATGAGCCCCAGCACCAACAACACCAGCAACACCAGCAGCAGCAGCAACAACAACACAAGCAGCAGCAACAACCACAACTGCAGCCTTCTCCTCAACGAGCTGATGCTCCACAGGAGAGAGGGGATGAGCATAGGCCTGCACCGTGCCGGAGGCGATACCCCCACCACAGGGTATATATGCAGAGGATGAGCTTCCTGGACATGACATAACAGCAGTACTTCAGGAGGCTCAGGCTATCACGCAAGGTTATTGCAGGCATTTGTAGCTTGCTGGAAGAAGAATTGCTGCTGAGAGGACCTGGTCGACATGCCTTACCAGTGGCTGTCAAAATCACCACCGCCCTCAACTTCTTCACATCAGGCTCCTTCCAGGGATCTGCAGCAGACATTTGCAAAATCTCGCAGTTGGCCACCCACAAATGCATCACCCAGGTGACCGATGCCATGTTTCACAAGTCAGGCATTTATGTGAACTTTGCCACTGATGAAGCCAGTGTGACTGAATGTGCGCTCGGCTTTGCGACTCTGGCTGGCTTCCCACAGGTGCAGGGCATCATCGACTGCACACATGTGGCCATCAAGTCACCTCCACATCACCCAGGAGTGTTTGTGAACTGGAAGGGCTAACACTCCCTCAATCTGCAGCTCGTCTGCAACCATAAAAAGATCATCATGCATGTGTGTGCCAGATTCCCAGGGAGCTGTCATGACTCTTTCGTGCTGCGCCAGTCCACCCTCCCTCAGCTCTTCGCGCCTCCGAACAGACTTACTGGCTGGCTGCTTGGAGACAAGGGCTATCCACTGAAGATGTGGCTGATGACACCCTTGAGGAGCATTTTAATGAAAACCACATGGCGACCAAATGTGTCATAGAGCAAGCAATCGGCATGCTGAAGATGCTTTGACAGATCTGGAGGAGCCCTTCAGTACGCACCAGCCAGGGTCTCCAGAATGATCCTCGTATGCTGCACACTGCACAACATAGCACAGCAGCGAGGATTAAAGCTGCAGGAGGAGAGAGGCGCAGAGCGCACAGCCTCTTCGGAGGAGGAGGAGGAACAGGTGGAACACGAGGAGGAGGAGGAGGACGAGGAGGAGAAACCTAAGGTGGATATGGCACCAGCAGTGGCGCATATTGCTGCCCAGGGGGCCTGGGATGGCTTTATAATCACCCAATTTACTTAAGTTGCACCCATCTGGCTCCTAGATGCTGTACCAACTTCCCCCCGCCCTGCCGCCCAACCAACACCATAAAGCAGTCCTAAAATGACCAAACCATTCCTGTCACACACACCCCCATTGCTCAAGGTTAAGTAATGTCTCACCATTCACTCCAAGTGACAAAGCCACTTCCCAGGTAGCAGGAAAAAATGGACAAGATGGGAAAGTGGTGCAAAGAAATAAATTTATGTACGTCATAAAGAGAACTGAAAATTAACACTAACGTTTTGGCAAACACCCATGTGCCTACCCTTGTGCATCTACGATTGTGTCATTTTTCTTTTCCAAGTGCTTCTACGAGGAGAACCTCCTGTGGCTTCAGCAGAGGTAGTGGCAGGCTGCTCATTTCCCTGTTCTGACTGCTGCAACACTTTTGATGGACGTCCTCTGGGTTTTGGAGCCTGTGAGGGCCCTGTCAAAGACTGCTCCTCCTGAAACTGTGCAGGGGCAGACTTGGCCATCGGAATCCGAGGCAGCATGTGGGGCTCTGACTGAGGGTGAGTCAATGGGGGAGAAGTGTGAGCGCTTTGAGCAGAGCACTTCCATGTCCCCTCTCACCATCATCCCTCTCATGGGCCACATGCACTTCCCTGTTAGCAAGGAGCTGGAGAGCACCTTGCTGCACATCAGTGGGGTGCTGAATGCCCAAGTCTATGTTGGTATCCCTCCTAGAGATGAGTTCAATAAGGTTCTGCAAGCTGTTGTTCACAGCAAGCATGTTCTCATTTGACTGATGTTCCATGCAGGTGGCCATCCTTTTCATGGAACAGTACATCGTCCCCATTGCCTGCGATATGGTGCTGCTCATGTTGGAGATGGACTCCTCCAGTCTCCCTACAATCACGCACATCATGGCTGGAAAGGCACATTTGTTGCTGCTCCTCCAAGATCACCCTCTTTGTCAACGGCCCCTGAGGTTCAGCATCTGCATCCAGCTGAGCAGAGCTGGGAGCGTCCTGCATCCTCTGAGGAGGACTCTCCACTGTTGTCCCTGTCTCCAGCATCTGCTCTTGCTCACTTGTGATATGAGACACCTGGTAACAACACTACTCTATCTCTCACAGGACCCACTGATGTGCGTGTATCTGTGCTGGTGTTGGGTGCGCATGGGTCTGGTGATGGTGGACCCTCAGAGACTGCAGCCTCCTCTGAGGAGTCGTCTTCCTCCTCTGGTTGGACAGTGGGGTGGAGGGGGGCGGTGGGGTGGCACTTGATGGACCTGTGGGAGAGTAAAGACATGAATTAGAACTCTTATAATAAGAATGTTTAAAGGTACCTGTCATAAATCGCAACTTCTACAAGAAGTAACTCAGGAAGTACTACTGGACGGCCAGCTGAGGGCGCCGTCTGAGGACTATAAATACTCGGGCGTGGGCCCAACTTGGCCAGAGACAATCTGGAAACAGGAAGCTAGTGACTACTAACTAGACCTCCATGTTTTGTTACAAGTCGATTAAAGCCTTGCTTTATGTTCAACGAAGTGCGTAGTGAGTCTTTATTACGTCAGTACCATTATGCACATCATGATATTTCACTGGCTGCTGACATCAGTCACCATGAGTGACTGTTGTATGCCATGTGGCTGTGTGATACTTATTTCTGTCACCAGGTTGCTGGAAGGGTTCCCTCTCTCTGTCTCCCACCGCCAGCAGCTCTGCCACTCCGCTTAATTCCAGCACCTCCTCCTCTGCAGGCATCAATGTACTATGAATTGGAGGGCCACCTCTGGTTCTCAGTCTCTCCCTGTTATTCTGTGCTCTCTTCTCCTCCAAGAAGGGAAGAAGAGAATTTTGAGTGAGAGTGATGGAATGAGTGTAGGGGATGGATGGGCTACATCTGTAGATGGTGACTATGAGGGAGTGACATGACATTGCCAAATGGCCCCCTTCTGTGGCATTACTTCCTATGATTGCATTAGGATGAGGATGAGTGTCAGTGGTGGTTAGTCAGATGGGATGTGAGTAGGTGCATAGACAGTGAGGAATGGGTGCACCTGCAAGGTAGGTTGGTGTGAGGAGTGATGTGCAGGAGTAGGCTTGGGAAGGCAGAGTGATAGCGTTGGGGTGTCTTGACCATCAGGGTGGAGTTGAATGTGGCACTGCACTCACCTTTCCTGACCTCATTAAATCATACAATTTATGTTGTAGGCATTTGGATCTTCTAGGCACCAGGCTTAGATTGTATTAATTTCTTAATTTAAGACACTTACGGAGAGGACATTATGAGATGAGCACTTGAGGTCATTAATTCTCTTCCTGCATTGAATCCAGGAGCGGCTGACAACACCCCTGCTGTTCATTTCTTGAGCCATGCCCTCTTGGTTTCACCGGCTGGCCCCTTCCTGCCGTTACCAGGGAAGAGGACCTCTTTCCTTGCTCTCACTCCCTGGAGCAGAATGTCCAGGGTGGAATCTGAAAACCTGGGCGCAGCCTTCTGGTGCTGAGACTGCATCGATGCCTCTAAATAATTGCACCCTCACAGTCAAAGTCAAACTGCTAGCTGTAACACTGACAGGCACCTCTTACAAACACCTATGGACCACCTGCAACAACCTGCAACTCTCATCTGTCCACTGCCCCTTTAAATAGGTGAGCTGAAGTCGAGTCATCCATGCCCTCATCAGACACGCTCCGTTTAATTGGCCGGGAAACCCACATGACTCAGTCAAGCGATCTAATGAAGTTAAAGATGCAGTGTAGAGTGCGCTGATGGACCATTCGTGATGGCGACCCTTTACGCGGCCCCCCCGCACCGAAACCCACTCAAAGGTAAAAATCCAGCCCATTGGTTCTGTAGCGAGTGTCTTTCCATCCATTCATGTTAATGGTGGGAAATCACAGTGTGTGGGCTGTGATTGCCCAGCTGCACTCCCTGTGAGTGTCACTGTCCACTGGAAGCACTTGATTGGTGAATTATCACCACTGTCCTTTCACCTCAGGGACCTGAATTGAGCCTCAAGTGCTCATCTCATACTGTCCTCTCCATAAGTGTCTTAAATTAAGAAATTAATACAATCTAAGCCTGGTGCCTGGAAGATCCACATGCCTACAACATAAATTGTACCTTGATACTAAATTGACAGTTTTATTCAAAGAGGGAATGAATACGGCTGATGTCAAAATGGATATATAATTCCTGGCTTAGTGATTTAGGCACAGTAATTGGGCAATATAAAGAGAGCTTTATTCTGTACCTAATTTCTGTATGCTTAACTTGCGGATGATTGATGTTAACACTTGGTGCAAAGAGTAGGGACTTGCTGGTTTGTCCCGGGTGGGTGTGATTGATGGAACCCATGTGAGTCTGTGGGCTTCTGCATCGAGTTTGCCCCTTGAAAAGGTTACTACTCCATTAATGTGCAGCTAGTGTGTGATCACCGGCATAAGATTTTGCAGGTGAATGCCTTGCTCCCTGGCAGCTCATATGATGCCTTCATCCTCAGTCAACCTACCATTCTACCTTTCTTTGAAAAAGGGAAAGAATTGAAGGGCTCGCTGCTAGAGACCTTGGCCACTACCTTTGGCACTTTTTATGTTACCGCTGGGGGCTCCACCTAATGATGTGAAGCAGAGATATACTGCATCCACTAGAGTGATTTTTGACATTCTAAAACAGAGATTTCTGATGGCTGGATTGTACTGAGAGTATCATGCAATCTGGAGAAGGTATCCCAGATCATAATAGCCCGTGGTGTGTAGCAGAAGCCGTTGGGGCTATCACCCAATGACTGCAACAATCTATCACACTCTGAAAGCATTCTTCCTTTGATAGCAAGGCCATGAAGATCTAGGTCCACTGCTTGTGCAGCTGCTGGAGGATGCACTCTCCTCCTCCGAGGGGCTCCTCTTCTTCCTCATTCTGCACCTCTAGCTCCTCTGCTCAGTGATTTCACCTCAGTGCTCTCTCCATAACTGCTATTTAGAACCTTCCAGGTGGATGTAACTTGATCACTGAGGGTTAAGTCTTGGAATGGTGGCAGGGGCCAGGTGAGCTGCTTCTTGTAGTGTCTGTGGAGGGTTCCATACCTTTATGTTGTGACGTTCCTGTGGAGACATAAAGGGGTCAATCAAAAAGTAAATTCTAGAATGAAGTTAAAGTATACTCATCTGCCCATATCTTAATTTTTATCTTCCAGGGAAAGTTTTCAGAGTTGAAGGTAATGGAATGATGCACCCTCAGCCCATCTGCTTCTACCTTTCCTGCCAAGTTCCATTCTTGCACCTCCAGTCCATAGCTCTTTCTTCAAACCCGCTACGCAAACATGTTTTTGTTTAAAAAAGCCATAAAAGTTAATTGTTCTATACAAAACATTGTTCAATAAACTTACTTAGAGAATGCAATACAAATATGATGTTGTAATTAAAAGGAATTCAAAATGCACCATTGTCAGTTTTCTAGTTCCATTCTAGTTATTGACAAGTAACTGGTAACTCTATAATGCATACAAGTTTTATATGTTGAATTAGGAATAGAGTAACCTTGCATAACTCTAAAGGTACAGATAAGATTGAAGTAAGCAAGCTGTTTAACTTGGGCTGTGAGCATAAAACCATGACTTAAATACAAAATTTGCAAACTTCAAGCAATAGAGATTAGATAAACATTTTTACCTATGTGATCATAAACATGTGACAGCTACTTTCTGTCTTTGTGTGCTGGGCAAGCATATCAGAAATTCAGCTGCAGCTGTGCATGTTTCGATTGCACAGTTTCGAGCACGAAGTCAGGAAATTACCCCTGTGAAACAAACTCTTAGAAGTGGTTGATTTGGGGTTATCTTTAAAAGCATGCTGAATTATCAACTGCAGAGAAAGGACATTGAGGGTTGTAGGCCTTGTTTTTTTCTTTCTAAATTGGTTACTTTAGTCACTTTCTACTTTCATTATTCATTGAGTAACAAATCACATTGTGTAAAACCTTTTTCCCCATTTTCACTTTTCTTCCCAATCACACTCCACAAACAAAACTACACAATTGTATTCTACCAGAAAAAAAGTTCAATCCAATTAGATTCCAGCAAAGAAAACTGAGATACAGCTGCCATGGAAATTGCTCATCCACACCACTATTAACCCACAGATAAAAATCTTTCCACATAAAACACTCACAAACTTGCCTACAAACTTGGCTCCAATAATTTCCGCATGCCTTTCGTCTTATTTCATTACACAGCACAAGATACCCATCAGGCCTGTCAACATCCAGTACACCTTTTCCCCCCATATTTTATGATCCTCACACAGGCAGCTGACTCCTCCCATTCAGAGCCCTGCCACTGCTGACCCCTACATCAGGTTAGCGGCTTCTTCTGATGCGTTTCCCCAAATAGTGTGTTATTCCCAGCAACTGTTGTGCAGATGGAACAACAAAGCTTGTAAAGAATCAAGTGCCTTTCTTCATATAAAAATAACAGCGCATTTTATTTGAATTTTATTAGCCAACATTTTCAGTTTCTGACTGTATCCATTATCACTGGTGTAACCACTGCTTGGGATTTTCCCAAACAACATTTTTGTTCCCAATGGGCTCGATTTTGCCAGGCCCGAGGAGGCGGAATTGGAGGCGTGTAAGGTGGTAAAATCGCAAAAAATGGTGGGCGGGGATCACGCCTCCATCCCGCCTCCGAGCAATTTTCCCAAATGCGTGTTTTCTGACCCCGTTTCCATCCCACCTCCAAGAGGCAGGATAGGCCCTTAAGGCCTTTAAGAACCAGTTAAGTGCCTCTATAATCCCATTTTGAGAGGCCTTTCTGATTTTACCACTTTTCCCACGTCCTACACATCTCCTCTGGAACACGCCAGTGAATCCTAGCGGCCTCACAAGTGGACTGCTTACTAACAGCTGCACCTCCACCATTAAAAAGGAGTTTTCAGCAATCATCATTTGCAGGTGGCAGAACTTTGTTGTCTCAGGTCTAGGGGAACTTTTAGCAGGCATACCCATTGTTGTGGAATTTTGGAGCGTGACACCCATCTCCAGTGTGACCTCCTGGGAAACCCCTCTCGCCACCTTGACTGAGCGCTTCCTCAACTGAGGCATATACCAGAAGCATGGGAACCATATATTTCCTTTCCTCCTGGACATCAGATTCGGACGAAGTCCAGCCGTGGCAGCAGCAAAACCATGAACAACAGCACCACCAACAGCAGCAGCAACAACAGGAGCGCCAAGCTGCTGCTCACCCACCTGAAGCTGCACAGGCCAGAAGGCGCCAGCGCACGACCACATTGCTGCCCGGGATGTAAGGGATGCACTCACCTTGGCCAGATTTTCTTAGCCTGCACAATCAAACACTTTTGCCTCGCACCTTCTTATCAGACCATCGACAATGGCCAAGAACCTGTGGATTCCTATCACTCGGACCACCCTACTGACAATTGCAAGTCGCCCTAAGCCCTCAATGTGGAAGTCCCATTAGCGAAATGACACACGCCACAACTGCAACAGTTTGCTATCAGAATTTTTTATGACAATAAGCAACTGATGGCTTTTCAAAATTAAACACAACATTAAACCCAAGTGACAACCCTTGTGACTACTTGTGCATTATCTTCCTCTTATGCGTGCTCCTATGTGGTGCTTCCCCTGTGGCTTCAGCAGATGTGGAGGCCCCTTGCTCACTTTCTTGCTGCTCCTGTCTCAACACCTTTGGCGGGCATCCTCTGGGGTTGCGAACCTGTGGGGGCTCGGCAACAGTCTGCTGCTCCTGTGGCTGTGCAGGGGTTGAGACGCGGATCTCAGTTGGGTAGGGACTCTGGTGGGGCTCTGACCGAGGGCTCTGCAGTGGCATGGTTGTGTGAGCGCTTGGAGAGGAGCCCGACTTCCTTGTTGTATGCCACCAACATCCCTCTCATGGGTCAGCCCCACTTCAGAGCTAGCAAGTGGCTGGGCAGCACCTTGCTGCACTGCAGGGGGGCCATGAGGACCCGTTTCTGCACTGGAAGTCTTACTCCAGAGGACTTGCATGAAGGTCTGGTTTGTTTGCTCAATAGCTGACCATCGCTCCTCAAGAGATATCAATCTATTCTGAACAATTACCATGTTTTCCATACCCTGGCGACTAAGCTCCTCCATGGACGTAGCCATCCTCTCCTCTACTGTAGCCATCCTCTCCTCTATGGTAGCCAACCTAACCATGGAGGTAGCCTTCCTTTCCAAGGAGGTTGCCATCCTTTCCGTGGTGATGCGTTCATGCACCAATGCCTCCACAAAGGCTCTGCTCATGTTAGCGATGGACTCCTCCATTTGCTTCACACTCGCAGCGACCCTGGAGACAAAACCTGCCAGAGACTCTTGCACCTGTTCCTGGAGTTCCAGCACCGCTCTCCTTCTGGATGAACCCGGAGGCACAGAGTCGACATGCAGCGGAGCTGAGCTGGGAGCGTCCTCTCCACTGCGACGAGGACTTTCCACTGCTGTCCCTGTCTCCACCATCCACTGATGCTCACTTGTGAGCTGTGATACACCAGGTGACAACTCTACTCTATGTCCCGAAGGTCCCACCAAGGTGTGAGTGTCTGCGCTGGTGCAGGGTGCGCTTAATTCTGCTGACGGAGCACCCTCAGAGGTTGCAGCTTCCTCTTCTTCCTGGACAGTGGGGACAGGGGCTCTCGATGGTCCTGTGGGGGAGTAATGGAAAGAGTTAGAGATGTGAGGTAAAGGTTGCATGCACATTGAATTGTGCAGATGATCATAAGTCAATCTATTAGAGCATCAAAATCATTATCAGTCACTCATGCAATGTCAATGAGAGAGATGCCAAACTATTTTGTTACCAGCTTGCTGTGATGCGCCCGACTGTCTGTCCCCCACTTCGGAATTCTCTTCGATCCCGGCAATTTCCAGGGCCGCCTCCTCCGAGGTGGTGAGCTGGGCTACTGAGGGTGGCCCTCCTCCTGTCCTCGCTCTTTCCCTCTTATTGTGGACTCTCTTTTCCTGCAATGAGGGACACAAGTGGAGTTTGAGTGAGAATGAAGGACTGAGTGTAGAGAATCCATAGCATAGATGCTTAGAAGGAGACAAAAGGCCCTCCCTGTGTGTTGTAAGTTGTTGTCATTTCGTCACAATGATAGGGAGTGTGAGGGCTGCATTGTCGAATAGTGTGGTAAACCACTTTTATCGTTACACTATAGTTATCACTGTTGTATTGTTATCACCGTTATCACTGTTGTATCACGATACGAGGTCGCCTCTTGTCGCGCTGTTATACCTGGGCTGACCACCTCCGACTCCGCCCATGGCTCCACCTACCTGCCCAGGTATAAAGGTAGTCGACTGGCTGGTATTCCTCCTTGTTGGACCCGATCACCCACGAGGGTGGGCTCTGTTATTTAGTCAATAAAAACCTTTAGTTACGTTCCTAACTCGTCGCTTTTTATTGGACGAATTGATAGGTATATCAATTTTATTGACTAAATTTTAAAGATGTCTACTACTGACCAGCCAGGAGCCCTCCCAGAAGCACAGCCACAGCAGCTTTCAGACACCGGGCTACACCAGCCACACCAGCCGGCTTGGCTGCAAGCCCTCAAACCACCGTACCTGGATCTAAACCCACAGGCAGCAAACTCAGCCCTCAACTTCAAACACTGGCTGGACTGCTTCGAATCCTACCTGGAAGAATCCGGCGCCCCGCAGAGATCCAAACTAAGACTTCTGAACGCCCAAGCGAGCCCGAGAGTATACGCACTCATCCAGGATACGACTACATACGAGGCCGCTATCAACCTACTGAAACAGCAGTACCGCAGCCCGGTAAATTACATGTACACCAGGCACCTCCTAAGATCCCGCCCGCAACAGCCAGGAGAGTCTGTAGCTGAATTTTTACGGGCGCTAAGAGCACTCGGCAGGAACTGTGACTTTAAAGCGGTGACGGCTGTTGAAAATACGGAAGATAATATCCGCGATGCCTTTGTGAAAGGCCTACGGTCCGACTACTCACGGCAAAGACTGCTTGAAGCTAAAGACCTCGACCTGGACAAAGCTGAAGCCCTCGCTCTCTCCCTGGAGGTGGCCCATCAGGACCAGGAGGCGTTTTCCAGGTACTGCTCGCGACCCTGGGACTCGGGCCCGACCCCTACCGCAATACCCTTCGCAGCGCCGCCCCCGGGACCTACCTCAGCGTCGGCGTCCCGGACCCGACCGGGCCCGCCACCCCCGGTACCAGCTCCGACATCGGGCACCCGCGATCGGGCCGCCGGCTGCTTCTTTTGCGGCCAGGAGAAGCACCCGAGGTCGCGCTGCCCAGCCAGGAACTCTACCTGCTCAACCTGCAGGAAGAAAGGCCACTTCTCTAAGGCCTGCAGGAGCGGATCTTCAGAGGCCAGCAGTGCCTCATGCGAACTGTGGGGGCGGCCATCTTCTTTCACGGCAACTGAGGCCAGTATCCCCACACGTGAGTCATGGGGGCGGCCATCTTTGATCAAGGCAACCGACCCCAATAGTGCCTCATGTGAGTTATGGGGGCAGCCATCTTCTCCGCCATTTTGTCCTACCTCGTGGGAGACGCCATTTTACCCACCACGCCCGACTGCCACCGGGCCCCCGGACCCGACGACCGCCTCGCCCGCAGACGACAACGACTCGCTTACCTACACACTAGCCTCCGTCACTCTGGATCAAGCCCGCCCACACCACCTGTCCAAGTCGATGATGGACATCAAAGTAAACGGCCACGCCACGACCTGCCTGTTCGACAGCGGAAGCACGGAGAGCTTCATCCACCCAGACACGGTGAGCCACTACTCCCTCCCTGTCCTGCCAACGCGCAACCGAATCTCGATGGCATCGAGGTCCCACGCCATGGACATTAGCGGCTACTGTGCTGTGACCTTGTCGGTTAAGGGTACAGAGTATAAAAACTTTAAACTCCTCGTCCTCCCCCAGCTCTGCGCTGCCGTCCTACTAGGGCTGGACTTCCAATCCCACCTCCAAAGTGTAACCCTAGCATACGGTGGACCCCTCCCCCCACTCACAGTCGACAACCAGCGAAGGTTAAACCGCCCACCGCGTAACACCTGCAGCCTATCCACCCTCAAGGTGCCGCCACCTTCCCTGTTCGCTAACCTCACCCCCGACTGCAAACCCGTCGCTACCAAGAGCAGGCGGTACAGCGCTGGGGACAGAGCTTTCATTAGCTCTGAGGTGCAGCGTCTCCTGAAGGAGGGCATCATCGAGGGGAGCAACAGCCCCTGGCGTGCCCAGGTCGTGGTCGTTAAGACCGGCGATAAAAATCGCCTGGTCATCGACTACAGCCAGACCATAAACAGATACACCCAGCTGGACGCATACCCCCTTCCCCGCATATCTGACATGGTCAATCAGATTGCACAATACCGCGTATTCTCGACCATCGACCTTAAGTCGGCCTACCACCAACTCCCTATCCACCCCGAGGACCGCCAGTACACCGCCTTCGAGGCGAATGGGCGCCTATACCACTTCCTTAGGGTCCCCTTCGGTGTCACCAACGGGGTCTCGGTCTTCCAAAGGGAGATGGACCGGATGGTTGACCAGAACGGACTGCAGGCCACATTCCCCTACCTAGATAACGTCACCATCTGCGGCCGCGACCGGCAGGACCACGACGTGAATCTGGAGAAATTCCTCCGTACAGCCCAACGGCTGAACCTCACCTACAATAAGGAGAAATGTGTGTTTAACACCTCGCGCCTTGCCATCCTTGGCTGTGTAGTAGAGAACGGACTCATCGGCCCCGACCCCGAAAGAATGCGCCCCCTCATGGAGCTACCCCTCCCCCACTGCCCTAAGGCACTTAAGAGAACCCTGGGGCTCTTCGCCTACTATGCCCAATGGGTGCCCAATTATGCGGACAAAGCCAGACCCCTCATGAAGTCCACATCCTTCCCCCTTACGGAGGAAGCGTGCGCAGCCTTCTCCCTCATTAAGGGAGACATTGCCAAGGCCACTATGCACGCAGTGGATGAGTCCATCCCCTTCCAAGTCGAGAGCGATGCATCCGACTTCGCCCTAGCCGCCACCCTTAACCAGGAGGGGAGACCGGTGGCCTTCTTCTCAAGGACCCTACAGGGCCCTGAGATCCGACACTCGTCGGTCGAGAAGGAGGCCCAGGCGATTGTGGAGGCGGTACGACGCTGGAGGCACTACCTGGCAGGCAAACGATTTACCCTCCTTACCGACCAACGTTCGGTCGCTTTTATGTTTAATAACAAGCTGAGGGGCAAAATCAAGAATGACAAGATCTTGAGGTGGAGAATCGAGCTATCCACCTACGATTATGATATCTTGTACCGGCCAGGTAAGCTGAACGAACCCCCCGATGCTCTGTCACGAATTACATGTGCCAGCGCGCAAAGTGATAGACTTCAGACCCTCCACAACGACCTCTGCCACCCCGGGGTCACCAGACTTTACCACTTCATTAAGGCCCGCAACCTGCCCTACTCCATCGAGGAGGTCAGGACCATAACCAGGAACTGCCAGACCTGTGCCGAGTGCAAACCGCACTTCTTTAGGCCGGACAGAGCAAGCCTGATCAAGGCCACCCACCCCTTCGAGCGCCTGAGCATCGACTTTAAGGGGCCCCTCCCGTCCTCTGACCGTAATGTGTACTTCCTCAACATTGTTGATGAGTACTCCCGTTTCCCCTTTGCCTTCCCCTGCCCAGACATGACCAGTACCACGGTCATTAAATGCCTGAACGACCTCTTCGCCTTGTTCGGGTTCCCAAACTATATACATAGTGACCGGGGCTCCTCTTTCATGAGCGAGGAACTCCGTCAGTTCCTACTAGCGAGAGGTATTGCAGCAAGTAGGACCACCAGCTACAACCCCCGAGGGAACGGCCAGGTGGAAAGAGAGAACGCGACGGTATGGAAGGCCGTCCTCTTAGCCTTAAAGTCTAAGGGCCTCCCAACCTCCCGCTGGCAGGAAGTCCTCCCGACAGCGCTGCACTCCATCCGGTCACTACTTTGCACTGCCGTTAACGCCACCCCCCATGAACGAATGTTTGTTTTCCCCAGGAAGTCAACTACGGGAACCACTCTACCAACCTGGCTGACCTCCCCGGGGCCCGTCTTGCTGCGAAAGCACGTGAGGGCCCATAAAACAGACCCCCTGGTCGAGAGGGTGAACCTCCTGCACGCCAACCCCCAGTACGCCTACGTGGCTTACCCAGACGGGCGGGAGGACACTGTCTCCTTACGAGACCTCGCACCCTCGGGCACTCCGGAGACATCACCTTTACCCCCCCCCACCACCCCCCCAATTCCAGCCCAGGTAGACGGCATGCCGGAACCCCACGAGCCTTCGCCGACCACGCAGACACCAGCACTAACACCGGATAATGCAGCACCGCCGCTGCGACGATCGGAGAGGCTTACGAGGCCTCCGGACAGACTGACATACCAGAACTGGTAGTACACTTCACCCCGCCGGACTCAAATCTAAACAAGGGGTGAATGTGGTAAACCACTTTTATCGTTACACTATAGTTATCACTGTTGTATTGTTATCACCGTTATCACTGTTGTATCACGATACGAGGTCGCCTCTTGTCGCGCTGTTATACCTGGGCTGACCACCTCCGACTCCGCCCATGGCTCCACCTACCTGCCCAGGTATAAAGGTAGTCGACTGGCTGGTATTCCTCCTTGTTGGACCCGATCACCCACGAGGGTGGGCTCTGTTATTTAGTCAATAAAAACCTTTAGTTACGTTCCTAACTCGTCGCTTTTTATTGGACGAATTGATAGGTATATCAAATAGTTAAGTGAATGTGACCATAGAGAGAGAGGGAATGGGTAAGGGTGCAGGGATGTCAGTGTCAAGTGGGATGTGGAGGAAGAGGTTAGCAAAGCTGAGTGCTGGTGAGGAGAGGCGATGGGGATCAGATTGAGGGTGATGGGAAAGTCATACTCACTATTCCTGTGTGAAGAAGGTCACAAAACCTCTTCCTGCACTGCAGCCAGGTTCTGCAACACATAGAGATGGCATTGACCTCCTGGGTCACTTGCAGCCACACAGCTTTGGTCTGCTGTGGTGGCTTTTTTCTCCCTGAGGAAGGGAAGAGCACCTCCTTATTAGATCTAGCTCCCTGCACCAGAGCTTGGAGGGAGGGCTCATCAAAGCGAGGTGCACACTTTTGCTTGCTGGTGGACATGGTCGGTAAATTAAGTCCTTCATACAATGTCCAAAGCGTTTCCAGTCTCCAGTAGAATCAAGGCTGCTTGCAGGTCTTAAATCCAACAGCATTGATGACGTCATCGGAGGCGACTTTCTGTATGAAAAGACTCATTAGGCCAGTGGTTCCCACATGCAGGAAATCAGTTGCCCAATTAGGGAAAAATCCCACTTTTTCAACACATCACTTAGGAGTCGGGGTCCTGACACGATTTCCACCTGACACGCCCCAGCCCGCCCACACTGACAAAATCCAGCCCATAGTCTCTTACTTGTGTTCGATTTGAAACTGTTTAAATGTGCACATGGAAATGTGCTTTCCAAAGTCATTTTTAGTGATTTGCTGACTATATGAATGCCTGGTACACATTATAGGCTAACATTTCTGACCAGCAAGATATTCCCAGCTGTCCTTAGTGTCAGTATATAGATTTACGCAAATGATTCATTAATCATGCATCCTGCATGGAAATAAGGACCTATACATAAAAGTCAGGATTTCCTGATCTTCAGGCAGAATCCTGCCTGGCATTCAATATCCCTGCTGACATGGGCATTAAAGGTAAGCTGTATGCAGGAGGGAGCTCTTAAAAGAATAGAGACACTTTTGGCAAGTCAATTTAAAATTAATGATGGGGTTTGCTTTTAAAGTGCCCCAATGTTGGTTATTATTTATTGAAGTGGTACAAGATGAAAGAAAGCGTGATGATTAGTTGATGCCAAAGCTGAATTTTACCCACCCATCAATATACCACCTACACATCCTGCCACACCTAACTGGCAATGACCAAGAGCAGGTGCCTCTGCAGGCTCTGGGTCAGCACAGAAGCCGTTCCAGATATGTACCATTTGCTGTATGGACACATGCAGATAATCTCCACCACAGGGATAGATGAGGCAGTTAAGGTCACTACTACCCTCAGCAGTTAATCTTCCACCTCCTTCTAGGTTCACTTGCAAACTGATTTTCTGACCAGAGATGCTTCCCAAGCACCGGTTATCTTACTTTCATTCTAATGCTATCCTTTGTGCCTAGCTTCTTTGAAGGTGAAGGCAGACTTGAAGGATTGCTCTGGCAGGAGTTGGCAGTCAGGGACAACATTATGTACAATATCTTCAGAACCTGGGAATAAATATGATAGGAGATGGCAGACCTTAAGGGGACTATCAAGGAAAGACTACCCAATACTGCCATTTACTAGGTAGGTAACCACAACTGCATGTCACAAAATGTACTCGGTCAGCCTGCTGCACATTTAGTACTGGCCCATGGGCTTTTTTTCTCAGCCAGTTATTTTTTCCATCCAGGTATTTTTTGCATTCTGCTTTCGGCCACTGACCTTTGAGTGTCTGCTTGCCTCTAAGTAGCTACTGCATCCCTTTAAGTCCTGCACCTGCATTGGTAATCTCTCTCCTCCTGCCCATTGCCCCCTTCAAAATAAGCTTCCAATGGAAGTTGGATTCCACTAAGGGAGATCGCATTGAAAGATAATTATACAAGCCTGGAGACTTTGGTGGGGAGTCATGCAGGGTGAGGTCCAATGCATATCCTGCTGTGTATTGTTCCAATTGCCAACCATAGAAAATTTGCCCCTACATATACTTCTCCTGGACACTGTACTAGCTCATCTCTGGTGGGCAACCCAGGTGTTGCGTGCTTTTCCTGTGGTAAATAAACACGGTTCCCAATGTTATCTATTCCAGTCCAACTCCAGGACTTGAGCGCATAATCTAGGCGGACAATTCATTACAGTACTTGAAAGAGTGCTGCATTGTCAAAGGTGCCATCTTTCAGATATTAAACTGAGGCGCTGTCTGCTGTTCAGGTCGGCATGAAAGATCCCATGACACTTTTTCAAAGAGCATAAACACGGCAGACCAGGAGATGAGGAGCTTTGCCAGTGAAGAAGGAACTGTATCCAGTGAGCCCAATAATATAGGACCAATAACTTACACTCGAGCACAGTAACCCACACCTCATATTAGTTGTGTCGATGGGCTCTTCATGGTTGATTATCACAAGGCACTGTCTAAATACATGTAGATTGCCATGAAATAAGGGGCAACTTGGGTGGTTGGTATATCTGCTGATCGTAAGCAGTGTTTAGGGCAGATTTCTGTTGCTGCTGACAGCATGATGACAGTTAATATAGCAGACTTCTGAGTAGTGAAAGAGCTGGGGTGTACTGAAATCACCCCAACCCTATTATGTTTGTGCAGCTCAATGGTGCCTTCATGTAGGAGGAGCAAGAATTGTCACAGAGTCATAGAATCATAACGGCACAGAAGGAGGCCATTCAGCCAATCGTGTCCATGCCGGCTCTCTGTAGAGCAATCCAGTCAGACCCATTGCCCCGCTCTATCCCCATAGCCCTGAAAGTTTATTTCCCTCAAGTGCCTATCCAGTCTCCCCTTGAAAACATTGAGTGACCGCTTCCACCACTTCTGTCACAGCGAGTTCCAGGTCTTCACCACTTGCTGCGTAAAAAAGTTTTCCCTCACGTCCTCCCTGTATCTCTTGCCCAAAACCTTAAATCTGTGTCCCCTAGTCCTTGTACCATCAACTAGTGGGAACAGCCTTTCCCCGTCTAGCATATCCAAACCCATCATAATCTTGTACACCTCTATCAAATCACCCTGCAACCTCCTTTGCTCTAATGAAAACAAATCCAGCTTCTCCAACCTGTCCTTGTAGCTAAGATCCCTCATCCCCTAGGCATTCTTATAAATCTCCTCTGCACCCTCACCAGAGCCTTCACATCCTTCCTAAAGTGTGGTGACCAGAACTGGATGCAATACTCCAGTTGTGGCCTAACCAGCGCTTTATAAAGGTTCTGCATAACTTCTCTACTTTTGTACTCAATACCTCTATTTATGAAGCTTTGCTAACCACTCTCTCAATATGTCCCGCCACCTTCAGGGACCTATGCACATTAACTCCCAGGTCCCTCTGTCCCTGCACACTCTTTAAAACTGTGCCATTAAGTGTATATTGCCTCTCCCTGTTCCTTCTGCCAAAATGCATCACCTCACACTTCTCTGTATTAAATTCCATTTACCACTTGTCTGTCCATTCTGCTAGCCTTTCTATGTCCTGTTGCAGTCGATTGGTATCATCATCACTGTTTGCCAGACCCCCAAGTTTGGTATCATCGGCAAATTTAGAAATTCTACTCTGTATTCCAATATCCAGGTCATTTATATATATCAAAAAAAGCAGTGGCCCCTGCACTGACCCTTGGGGAACACCGCTGTCTACCATTCTCCAGTCTGAAAAATAGCCATTTACCACAAGTCGCTGTTTTCTGTCCTTAAGCCAATTCCTTACCCAAGCTGCCACTGACCCACCTATTCCATGAGCCTCAATTTTCTTAACCAGCCTTCTATGTGGTACTTTGTCAAACGCCTTCTGAAAATCCATGTAGACAACATCCATTGCATTCCCTTCATCAATCATAGAGTCATAGAGTCATAGAGTAATACAGCACGGATAGAGGCCCTTCGGCCCATCGTGTCCGCGCCGGCCATCAAGCCCTGTCTAATCTAATCCCATATTCCAGCATTTGGCCCGTAGCCCTTGTATGCTATGGCATTTCAAGTGCACATCCAAATGCTTCTTAAATGTTGTGAGGGTTTCTGCCTCCACAACCCTTTCAGGCAGTGAGTTCCAGACTCCAACCACCCTCTGGGTGAAAAAGTTCTTTCTCAAATCCCCTCTAAACCTCCCGCCCTTTACCTTGAATCTATGCCCCCTAGTTATTGACCCCTCTACTAAGGGAAAAAGCTCCTCAGCATCCATCCTATCTATGCCCCTCATAATTTTGTACACCTCAATCATGTCCCCCCTCAGCCTCCTCAGCTCCAAGGAAAACAAACCCAACCTGCCCAGTCTCTCTTCATAGCTGAAGCGCTCCAGCCCTGGTAACATCCTGGTGAACCTCCTCTGCACCCTCTCTAACGCGATCACATCCTTCCTGTAGTGTGGCGACCAGAACTGCACACAATATTCCAGCTGTGGCCTAACCAGTGTTTTATACAGCTCCATCATAACCTCCTTGCTCTTATATTCAATGCCTCGGCTAATGAAGGCAAGTATCCCATATGCCTTTTTTACCACCTTATCCACCTGTTCCGCCGCCTTCAGGGATCTGTGTACTTGCACACCCAGATCCCTCTGACCCTCCGTCTTGCCTAGGGTCTTTCCATTCATTGTGTATTCCTTTGCCTTGTTAGTCCCCCCAAAGTGCATCACCTCGCACTTTTCCGGGTTAAATTCCATTTGCCACTGTTCCGCCCATCTGACCATCCCATCTATATCGTCCTGCAGACTGAGGCTACCCTCCTCGCTATTTACCACCCTACCAATTTTTGTATCATCCGCGAACTTACTGATCATACCCTTTACATTCATATCCAAGTCATTAATGTAGACCACAAACAGCAAGGGACCCAGCACCGATCCCTGTGGTACCCCACTGGCCACAGGCTTCCAGTCACAAAAACAACCTTCGACCATCACCCTCTGCCTTCTGCCACTAAGCCAGTTTTGTATCCAATGTGCCAAGGCACCCTGGATTCCATGGGCTCTTACCTTCTTGACCAGTCTCCTGTGCGGGACTTTATCGAAGGCCTTACTGAAATCCATGTATACCACATCCACTGCGTTACCCTCATCCACACACCTAGTCACCCCCTCAAAAAATTCAATCAAATTAGTCAGACATGATCTTCCCTTGACAAAGCCATGTTGACTATCCCTGATTAATCCTTGCCTCTCCAAGTGGAGACAAATTTTGTCCCTCAGGATTTTTTCCAATAATTTTCCTACCACTGATGTTAGGCTCACTGGCCTGTAGTTCCCTGGTTTTTCCCTACTACCCTTCTTGAATAATGGTACTACATTAGCGGTTCTCCAGTCCTCTGGCACATCCCCTGTGGCCAGAGAGGTCCTGAATATATGTGTTAGAGCCCCCGCAATCTCCTCCTTTGCCTCACACAGCAGCCTGGGATACATTTCATCCGGGCCTGGGGATTTATCCATTTTTAGGCCAACTAAAACCGCCAATACCTCCTCCCTCTCGATGTTAATATGTTCGAGCATATCACAGTCCCCCCGCCCTATTTCTATGTCTACATCGTCCTTCTCCATAGTGAAAACAGATGCAAAAAATTCATTTAGAACCCCTCCTACATCTTCCGGCTCCACACACAGATTGCCACTTTTGTCCCTAATGGGCCCTATTTTTTCCCTAGTTATCCTCTTACCCTTAATATACTTATAAAACATCTTCGGATTTTCCTTTATTTTGCTTGCCAGTGTTATTTCATGGCCCCTCCTTGATCTCCTAATTTCTTTTTTAAGTATCCCCCTGCACTTTTTGTACTCCTCTAGGGCTTCCTCCGTCTTTAGCCTTTTGTATCTACCAAAAGCCCTCCTTTTTTTCCTAATCCATTCTCGTATATCCCCTGACATCCAAGGTTCCCTGTGGTTTTTGGAACCACCCTTGACCTTTACGGGAACATGTTGCCATTGTATGATCTCAATCTCCCTTCTGAAAGCCTCCCATTGCTCCGATGCGGATTTTCCTACAAGTAGCTGATCCCAGTCCATTTTGGCCAGATCCTGCCTTATCCTATTAAAATCGGCCTTCCCCCAATTTAGAACCTTTATTTCCGGCCCATCCCTGTCCTTTTCCATGGCCACCTTAAATCTTACCATATTATGGTCACTATCACCAAAGTGCTCACCTACTAGCACTTTTTCCACTTGGCCGGCCACATTCCCTAGAATTAGGTCCAGTACCGCCCCCTCTCTTGTAGGACTTTCTACATGCTGGCTCAAAAAGCTCTCCTGGATGCACTTTAAGAATTCTACACCCTCTGAGCCTTTCACACTCTGACTATCCCAGTTAATATTGGGGAAGTTGAAATCCCCCATTATTATTACCCTATTATTTGCACATTTCTCTAAGATTTGCCTACATATCTGTTCCTCTATCTCCCCCTGACTGTTTGGAGGCCTATAGTACACTCCCAGCAAAGTGCTTGCCCCCTTTTTGTTTTTAAGCTCCACCCATATGGCCTCATTAGAGGACCCTGCTAATATATCATCCCTCCTTACTGCAGTAATTGACTCCTTAATTAATATTGCGACACCCCCTCCTCTTATACCTCCCCCTCTGTCTCGCCTGAAGATTCTGTACCCCGGAATATTGAGCTGCCAGTCTTGCCCTTCCCTCAACCATGTCTCCGTGATAGCAACAATATCATACTCCCATGTGTTTATCAACACCTTCAGTTCATCCACCTTATTTGCAAGACTCCTTGCATTAAAATAGATGCCATCCAGCCTTGCCCTTATATATTTGCCCTGTCTACCAAGCTGACTTGTTTTTTTCTCTATAATTGGCAGCACATCCCCCCCTATTTCAGCTCCCCTCTGTATCCCATCCCCCTGCCAAGTTAGTTTAAACCCCCCCCAACAGTGCTAGCAAACCTCCCCGCAAGGATATTTGTCCCGCTCTGGTTCAGGTGCAACCCGTCCGACTTGTACAAGTCCCACCTTTCCCAGAAGCAGGCCCAGTGATCCAGGAAAGTAAAACCCTCCCCCCTACACCAACTCTTTAGCCACGCATTCATCTGCTCTATCCTCCCATTCCTATACTTACTAGCACGTGGCACTGGGAGTAATCCAGAGATTACAACCTTTGAGGTCCTGCTCTTTAATCTGTTACCTAGCTCCCTAAATTCTTGATGCAGGACCTCATCCCTCTTTTTACCTATGTCGTTGGTACCAATGTGGACCACGACCATTGGCTGTTCACCCTCCCCCTCCAGAATGCCCTGCAGCCGCTCAGTGACATCCTTGACCCTGGCACCAGGGAGGCAACAAACCATCCTGGATTCACGTCTACGGCCACAGAAACGCCTATCTGTTCCCCTTACTATAGAATCCCCTACCACTATTGCTCTCCCACTCTTTTTCCCCCCTTCCCGGGCAGCAGGAGCACCCCCAGTGCCAGGAAGTTGGCTGCTGCTGCCTTCCCCTGGTGAGTCATCCCCCTCAACAGTATCCAAAGCGGTATACTTGTTTGAAAGGGGGATGCCCGCAGGGGTTCCCTGCACTACCTGCCTGCCTTTGTTGCTCCGCCTGATGGTCACCCCCTGTGCTGCCCTGCCCTGAGGCGTGAACAACTCGCTAAACGTGCTATCCACGAGCCTCTCAGCATCGCGCATGCTCCAAAATTCATCCACCTGCAGCTCGAGCGCCGCAATGCGGTCTGCAAGTAGCTGCAGCTGGATGCATTTCCCGCACACATGGTCGTCAGGGACACTGGCAGCGTCCCTGATTTCCCACATGGAGCAAGAGGAGCAGAACACGGGTCTGAGCTCTCCTCCCATGACTTACTCCTTTAATTAATTAAAACATTTATTCAATACCCCAGTTACAGGTATACTCTAGGGCGCTTTATTTACCAACTGTCCCCACTACACCATCCCTGTTACTTCATCAAAAAATTGGCTAAGCAGTTAACAAGCAAAAGGTATTGGTGGTAGCGAGCTAAACTGATTCGTTTGAGAATCATCACTCACAGCAGGGACAATACATACAGCCCATGTAGCTGACA
Organism: Somniosus microcephalus; assembly: GCF_052327205.1. Lineage (NCBI taxonomy): Eukaryota > Metazoa > Chordata > Chondrichthyes > Squaliformes > Somniosidae > Somniosus > Somniosus microcephalus. The sequence continues at coordinate 93,405,763 of NC_140992.1, read as the reverse complement.
GGTGAAGTCCAGCACATTGCATTGTCACTCACATTATTCAGTTGTGGGTGTGGAGAGAGAAAATTTGTTGGCAGTAATTCGGGAGGAGAGACATCCTGTTAATCAGAAAGGGACAAAGAGGGGTTCCTTGTAGGGATCTGCGATCTCTAGGTCTGTTGGGACTATGAGGTTCAGTTAATACTGGGGGTTTAGAGAGCCAATGCTATAAAACTGGGTATAATGTGAGCAATAAAGACTTACGAACTTAATACAGGTCAGCTATTATGTTACACAGCCGGTGCCACAAGATAAGCAGATCACCGCGAGTAGAACTAACCAGGTTACTTTTCACAGTACAATAAACTTGCTTTTTGTTCGCGGGAAAATAAAACGAATTTCCTAATTCGGGATCAACAAACTGTTTCGGGCGCATCTCAGGGCTGGTTTTAGTGAGCGCTGACACTCACACACAGGGCGCCCATGGCTTTAGTTTCCATTCTCTGCTGCGATGCAGATACCACGGAAGTTGCTCGTCCACCGCAATAGTGACACGAACACAGAGACAAACCAACACACTGAAATGTTTCCAATTATGATGGCAGGAAATTATTTGTAAAAAATGCTAATGTTGTAACTGCAAGGTTTTCAAAAGACCATGTTCCTTTTTTTGGGGGGGGGGGTTATTTGCTGTAAACCGATTGCAGGCAGAGGCGAAGGGAACAACAAGTGAAACTTTAGTTTTCATCAGCGAAGTAACCGAATTGAATAGAGGCACAAGCCCAACAATCAACTGAGGGTAGAAATGAATGAATGCCTTGGTACTTCCACGGCATTTTACAGTTGGCTATTGGACCTGAGCCCAATAGGAGAGGGAGGAAGGAATTGCAGAAAGCGCCATTGAGAAGTAGGCATTAAGAAGGGTCTTGAAGAGATGGGGTGGGGGAGATGTAACAACAGGAAAGGGGTTTAGGGAGAAAGTTCCAGAGTGTGGGGCAAGATGGCCGAAGGCTGTGCCACTCAGTGGTGGGGGGTTGGGGGGAGGGGGTGGAGAGATGGGGGTAGGGGCATTTGATTAAAGTTAGAAACCGGAGAGTGATGGCAGGGTTTTGGGGCTGGAAGACATTGCAGATGTAGGAAGGGATAAGGCCATAGAGGGATTGAACATGAGGATGCGGATTTTAAAATTGAGGCACTAAGATAAAGGAAGCCAATGAAGGCCGGCAAAGGTCAGGGTTATAGGTAAGTTGGATTTTGTGCAGGGTAGAAATAGGGTGGTGGAGTTCTGTATAAATTGGAGGTTATTTAGAGTGATGCTTGAGAGGCCAATAATGGCCAATAATTTGTAGATGCGCAATTAAATCCTGCTTTGGGAGCATATCAAAATTGCTTACAGGACCAAGTGGTTGCTGAGGGTTATAGTGTGGGCACTACACAAGTAAAGTGATTCAAGATGGTATTATTGCTTGTTGAGGTATTAGTTCCCTATTTTCCAGAGTTTCCATAATTCTTATTTCAAATGGGCACTGCAGTAGTACCTGAAAACTCGCTAGTTTCAGTACCAAACAGTCGTTGCGGTAAAAAGATGTTCACTACTTGAACTTGCAAAATATTGAGAATGGGAATTGGGTTTAGTGCAGCTCCTAGCCTGCACTTGGTGGAGGAGGATGAAGAACAGGAAAAGACAGCCACGCTGTCAGGTGGCACACAAGGTGCACAGTGCTTTCCCGCTGCTACAAAGTGCAGCAGATATACCAGCAAGCAGAACTAGCTGGGAATGTTGGAGGAACAGTATCTTAGGAGACTCAGGCTAAGCTGTGTGCAGTGGCAGAGGCCTTCCATTTCTGTACAAGAAAAGAGGGCAAAGTGTCAATATGTAGAGTCATGGAAGCCCATTGCGTACTCAATTACTTCGCTGTATACCACTAAAATACATTTGTGCTACAGTGCTGGACATGAGCATAATAATAGCTCTAGCAATCAGTTCTGTGGTAGCCTCCAAGTTCAGCACCCCAATTCCCTATATGTTCTCCTCCAATGATATACAGGATGGCCTCGCTGAATGTGTTCAGAGATCTGTATTCCTATGCTTTTCCTCAGTATGGATTTCCTGCCTCCTGCTGGATACCTTCTTGTCTTGCAAGTGAACGATAGTCATGAGAGAGGGCAAAGGTGAGAAAACAATAGCAATATCAAGGAGATGCACAGTTTGTAATCATTGTAATGGCATTGTAATGTTATATGTGCATGGTCAGGATAATGATGAATAAGGTTTTAGTTGGAGAGGGTCTTGATATGCCTATAGCATGCGAGTGTAATAAGCAGGTTCATTGAACAACTTGACTATCGCCATTCAAGGAATTCCCTCAATAATCTACAGTCCTTCTGCCAGCAGTGCAATGGTTAATACCGTAATAACTGCCACGCATGCAGTAGCAACAAGATCAATGGGGTTAGTCAAAGATCATTTATACTGGTAAGTGACACTTGCAGTGTATAGCTAATAATCCTCGGCAATAGCTTTGCCTGAGGCCGTCCTCTTACTTAAATCACTTCATGTCCTGGAGTTCTGGACTCCGAATTCACCAACTCAACTATTTCTTCTGCTTTCGGGTAAACTTAGTGCTGTGGGGATAGAGCATAACCCCCCTCCCTTCCACAATTAATTTCCCTCCATTCGTGCACACGCTGCACTAGTACCTCTAAAGTCATCAACCCTCTTCCAATGAAACACTAAAGTTTCATATTTAAGCAGGTGCTCCTGTTTTGGGTGGATCACTGGCTGCCCGCCTGCTTTGGGTGGCACACTGCCCGACTGTTTTGGGTGGATCACTGCCCACCTGTTTTGGGTGGGATACTTCCCAGCTGTTTTGGGTGGTGTACCGCCCACCTGTTTGGTGTGGGGTACTGCCTGCCAGGTTTGGGTGGGGTACTGCCCTCCTGTTTCATGACCTGCTCCAAAACCAGCTGGTTGTTGGCAGAAACAGTATGGCCAGGGATGCACCACAATTTGAGGCACATTATCGTTCCATTCCTGCTCAAATAGAGACAAAAACAACCTCCTTGGGGGTAAATTTGACTGTGGGCGATAGTGTAAAAAGCCGATATCAGGTCAGCCACCCATTATTCATAACTCCTTATTTTCATTTTCATTGGCCCCGAAATTCAACACCTTAGCGCCAGTAGATACGGCCGTTTAAAAAAGAAATTGTTGTCCACCTCGCTTCCGCCCACTTCCGGCACGGCCTGCATTGTTCACCATCTTAGTGAGGGCAATAGCGTGGGCGGTATGTGCATGCGCTGGCATTATACAGAGTAGGCAAATCGTGTAAATCTGATTTGATGCACAATCTGCCATTTTTGATGTCAACGTTCCATTCAACGCACTTTCCTAGACATGCACAGCTGAACATGCGGTCAGCTGCACGAGGGACTCCCTTCCCCCCAACCCCACCAGTGTTATTTAAAGGGATACATCCAACTTGCAAGTAAATTGATTGTTGCTATTGTACTTGCTCTTGCAGAGTTTATACTGGGTTGCTGAAAGACATTTAAAAAGTTTTTTAAAAAGTTTACAGGGAGTACTGCTTGATGTTGGAAAAGCATTGGCTGCTGATGGAATGGCTCTGAGTACACCACCTGCACCCAGTCATGGGGGCTCTAGTTACAGTCCCCCTCGCGCTGCAGCATGACAGGGAGATGGAGCAGAGGCAGCAAAGAGAAGCTGCTCGCAGAGGGAGGAGGAGATGGGTGAGGAGGGCTCTCAGCAGGAGGCCTTAACCACCTAGGGTCTTCAGGGAGCACTTCACCCACCTGCACCTAAGCCAGGAGCAGCGTGTTCATCGGCTCCGCTTCACCGAGGAGGTGGCCCCAGAACTCTGCCAGCTCTTGGAACCAGACCTGCAGCCTCAGAGCAGGGCGGTGACGGCTCTGCCACTGGCCCTCAAGGTGACCTTGGCATTTAATATTTTCACCAGTGGATCCTTCCAAGCTGGAACAGGCGACATAGAAAACATTTCACAGTTTGCCATCCATCAATGCATCCGGGATGTCACTGAGGCTCTACTCCAGGAGAAGGGACTTCATTCTCCTTTCTCTAAACAGAGGAAAACAGGAGGAGCGCATGTGGCTTTGCCAGGATATCGGGCTTCCCCATGGTGCAGGGCACCATCGACTGAACTTCGTTGGCTTTGCGGGCACCGCAACTCAATGATGAGATGTTCCATAACCGCAAAGGCTACCATTCACTTAATGTACAGTTGGTGTGCGACCATGCCCAGCTCATCATGATGGCGTCACTTTAATTCCCCACTCCATTCCCACTCTGACCTCTCGGTCCTCGGCCTCTTACACTGTTCCAATGAAGATCAACGTAAGCTTGAGGAACAGCACCTCATCTTTTGATTAGGCACTTTACAGCCTTCTGGACTCAACATCGAGTTCAACAATTTCAGACCATAACCTCTGCCCCTATTTTTTCACATGGCATCTGTTGATGATTCTGCCATTTCCATTTCCACCTCTTCTAGACTCATCTTTTATTTCCTTACTTGTCCCATTACCATCTCCTTTTGCTTTGTACTATCATACCCCATTACAACAGTGAGTACACGTGAAAAGTACTTAATTGGCTGTAAAGCGCTTTGAGAGTCTGGTGGTCGTGAAAGGCGCGATATAAATGCAAGACTTTCTTTCTTTCTTTCTTTCTTTCTTTCTTTTGTCATTTAATCATTCCTGCCTTCCACCCTATCACAGACCTTCTCTTTTGTTCTTTCCTCCCTTCCCCCCTTTCCCTGCCCCTGCATTTGCTTAAAATCTGTTACATCTCCAACTTTTTCCAGTTCTGACTTAAGGTCATCGACCTGAAACATTAACTCTGTTTCTCTCTCCACAGATGCTGCCTGACCTGCTGAGTATTTCCAGCATTTTTTGTTTTTATTTCAGATTTTCAGCATCCACAGTATTTTGCTTTTGTACATCATGATGGTGAATGCCCACTAAACTGGCAGCAGTCATGATTCCTTCATCTTGCGCCAGTCCGGTGTGCCAGCAATCTTTCAGCCACCATTTTGAACCTGAGGGTGACTGCTAGGCGACAAAGGCTATCCGCTCTACATCTGGCTGATGACGCCCCTCAGCAACCCCACCACTCCTGGCCAGCAGTCATATAATGACAGACATGCTGCCACAAGGAATGCCATCAAGCAGACCATTGGGGTGCTCAAACAACATTTCTGCTGCCTTAACCATTCGGGAGGAGCCCTCCAGTACTCACTGGGATGGGTGTTCTAATTTGTGGTGGTCTGCTGCATCCACCACAACTTGGCTATCATGAGGGCACAGCCCTTGCCACCACAGGTTCCACGATCACCTGAGGAGGAGGAGGAGGAGGAAGGGAGGAGGCAGCATGCAAATCCACATTCTGGATGGGTTGTCTGGATGAGTCATCAGACTCCACTTCCCCTGACTAAAACCCCAGATCCTTGTTGCTCAACATTTCCCCACCTTATCATCACTCTGTCACAGAACATCACAGCCTCCTCTTGGCCACAATGCTGAAATGAAAACTAGCACCAAACAAACATTCCAAACCTAATTTATAAATCATTCAATCTAATACTACATAACAAAGTCAACTAATCACCCTTGTGCATCCCCTTAATGCTTGTCTGTCATGTGCCTTTTCCTAGTGCTCCTACGATGTGCTGCCCCAATGGCTGCAGCATGGCTGGTGGAAGGCTGCTGACTTTCAGTGGGGAAACTGCAGATGGCCTTGCAGGATGACCGCGAGCAGCTCTGGGCCTAGAATGCCCGGCTGTAGACTGCACCACCTGGGCGGCAGCAGTTTGGCTGGCTGGCTGACCGGCAACAGCAAGTGCACTGGAGGAGTGGTAGTGGTGGGAGGACAAATACAGTCATCCTGAGAGTGTAAAGGAAATAGCCATATTCCAAGAAATACACCATCCTATGAACAGAATTCTGACTTTATTAAAACATGAAAACTGGGTTTAAAAATCTAAAAGCCTCCACGACACAAGCTGTAAACAGAATACAGGCTTTTGAGATAAGATCAGTTGTTAACACAAAGCTGTAAACACCATACAAGCTTTTGAAATGGGAATTGGTTGTTAATACTAAAACAATGGCCCTATTGAAGAAGCAAAGAGTTGCTTCCAGAAAGTCTGCAGTTTGGGAGAAACACAATACCATTACCCAGTTTAAAGTGTTAAAAACTAACACTTCGAACAGAAACACAGAACATTAAAGGAACATGTGCCTTTGTAAAAGTAATATCAAATGAAAGACAGGAGACATAATTCTTGATAGAACCAATTGAAGTAGCTAAGAAATGCATAGAACACCCGAGTTGAAGTGTTTTTGATTTACATGTTGTAAAAGATACCAACAGAAGACTTTGTAAATATTACATCAATAGATGCACCAAGCAATCACATTGTGTTTGTGTTGAAAATGGAACATTTAGGAGACACAACATCTGCTTACAGCCAGCTAGGTGATTTAAGAATTGAATTGAAGACCTTCATAAGAATGGCATCAAATAAATACATCTGTTATAACCGTTTTTTATGATAAGCTTTGAACACCTAAAGGTACAGACAGGATTCTGCAAGTTAACAGCTGAACTGACAGTAAGATTAGAAAGAAGTCAACAGAAAGAATGACTGAGATAATTAGCTTACATCAGCAGAAAACTTCAAAGGATATACCACTGAGAAAGAGTATAAAATATAGAACTTTCAGATAGAAAGTCAGAAGTTGCTGGAAGGGGTAAGCGATTCTCAACTTCAGAGGCAGGCTCTGTAAGTTTTCAACTCCTTAAGTCTCCGGGATCCAAAGGTACTTTTATTTGATTTTGATGGATATCCTGGATTAGAAATAATAAGAAATGTAAAAATGTAACAAAGTTAAGATTTGAGAATAATGATCTCTGAGAATAAGAATTGTAAGCTATTTTATATCTTGAACTGTTAAAGTTGCGATTAAATCACCAGCTGTTAACTACATGGTGGTTCTTTAATACATTTTTATATTTTTAGAATTGTCTCACATAGTATTTCTGCATCAAACTCGTGAACTCAATTTCTGTACACTCTTTTGTGAGGAGTTGCAGAATTCTGGGGGAGTATTCCGGACCCTCATAATATCCGGAAGGTTACAGTCTAGTTAAACTTATTAAAAGTGCTATCTGGAGGATGGTAACATTTTCAAGTCATTCCTTTCCTTTAGAGAGAGATAGCCTGGATCTTTAGACCCAATTAAGCATCTTATAGAATTTGTCTATCTCTAACTTTAGTTGAAGGTGAATGTCTGGGGAATACACCTGATCTGGGGTAGCCCGAAAAGGGCTAGGACTAGTAATTATCCCTTCAAGAGGTGACTGCTGGTTCATACTCCATGGGGCCACTGGCACTCCCCCGGGGCAGCACCTCAGTAATCCTAGTAATAGAGTCATAGAGTCATAGAGTCATAGAGTAATACAGCACGGATAGAGGCCCTTCGGCCTCTGGTGGAGGACAGATTGCTGGACTGCTGTGAGACCCTGCAAGCCCCTTTCCATACTGTTAAATACAGCCACAATAACAGCAGTCTGAACTTGCGTGACGGCAAGCTGAGCCTGTGTGAGAGCAATGTGAGCTTACGTGGCAGCAAGCTGAGCTTGCATGACAGAAGTCTGAGCTTCCACTGGAGTACTCAGACTTTAGGTCGCTTCTACTTTTTAAAAAAATCATTGATGGGATGTGGGCGTCGCTGGCTAGGCCTGCATTTAAGTGCCCATCCCTAATTGCCCTTGAGAAGATGGTGGTGAGCCGCCTTCTTGAACCGCTGCAATCCATATGGTGTAGGTACACCCACAATGCTGTTAGGAAGGGAGTTCCAGGATTTTGGCCCAGCGACAGTGAAGGAACGGCGATACAGGTCCAAGTCAGGATGGTGTGTGGCTTGGAGGGGAACTTGTAGGTGGTGATGTTCCCATGCATCTGCTACCCTTATCCTTCTAAGTGGTAGAGGTCGCGGGTTTGGAAGGTGCTGTTGAAGGAGCTTTGGCGAGTTGCTGCAGTGCATCTTGTAGATGGTACACACTGCAGCCACAGTGTGCCGGTGGTGGAGGGAGTGAATGTTGAAGGTGGTGGATGGAGTGCCAATCAAGCGGGCTGCTTTATCCTGAATGGTGTCGAGCTTCTTGAGTGTTGTTGGAGCTGCACTCATCCAGGCAAGTGGAGAGTATTCCATCACACTCCTGACTTGTGCCTTGTAGATGGTGGAAAGGCTTTGGGGAGTCAGGAGGTGAGACACTCACCGCAGAATTCCCAGCCTCTGGCCTGCTCTGTGCTGCAATGGAAGCTGAGACATCGCCCATCAGATGCTGCATCATGATTGGGTCCACAAGTGCTCTAATGAAGTTGCCCATCACTTCCATCCTGGAAACCATGGGCTCTAAGCTCTGTGCAAAGCCCTGTCCCAAGTTGGAGTCAGACTCCTCCATGCTCCTTGACAGTGACAACAGGCTCTCTGGCAGGCCTGCCAATGCACCAAGCATGTCTGTGTGCATGGCCATCACCCTTCTTCTGAAGGCTGCCCCATCGAAGTCCTCATCTGAGTCCTCTGCAGCAGAACTTGTGTGTGCCCTCGTCCTCTGGGAAGCCGGCACCTGTGCTACCCTTTCTCCCTGCCCTGGCTGCAGGCCACTCATGTCCGGTGACTCACCACATGCAGATCCCACCTCTATACTACCCTCTAAAGTATGCGCAGTGCCATTTTCTGAGGTGGTGCTTGTGGGTGTCAGATCGAGTGACGGTGTCTCTTCTCCATCACTATCTGCTTCTTCTTGGCTGGGAAGCTTGAAGTTATTGGGTATCTGAAAGGAGAAAGGCACAAGGGTAGGATTGTGGTGCGGGGAGGGGGGAAAGCAAGCTGTGCATGCTTACACCATCAGCAGCTTGTAAGTGAGACGAGATTGTGGGATGAGATGGAAGTGGGATGTGAGAAGAAGGATTCGGTATGAGCATACGTTATCCTCAATGGTTTTAGCCTCACCGATCACCACGACCTCAGTGACGGCTCATCGAATGATGTCTAGTACAGTCTCCTCCAGCTGGGTCAGGATATGCAGCCATGCTGCTGTCTGTGTTTGTGAGCCAGCTTGGCCTGCGAGAGAAAGGGAAGTGTGTCAGTGAGTGTGGGGCAATGTGTTTGGGTGATGCCGTGTGCTGCCAACATTACTTTCAATGGGTGCTGGCGGGTCATGCATCCTGAGCCCATGTCCGTTTTCAGGCCTTATCGAATGTTTAGCCCATTGAGTTTAACCATGTTCAAAATAAAACCTGTTTTTAAAACTGATTTTCTACAAATTTTCCCAGGCTTTTTGGGGTCCAATATTTTCACACTGATTTTCTGTTGGGTTTTTTCCACTTAAAAAACTGTACAAATGTATTTAGAAATCTTAAATTGACAATAAAAAATGTCTTTAATCCATAATATTTTTTAAATAGAATTATAATTTGATTGTGAAATCATTATTAATTATTTATCATATCTTTAGCAACGAGGAAGAGGAAGAGGTCAATTCAACAAATTGCACAGAAGACCAACCTCCAAGTCATTTTGCACATCCTCCCTACCTGTAAGTGCCGCGCTGTCTGACGGCACCACCTCATGAAACTTTCGGCTCGTTCTTTGGAAAGTCCTTTACTGCTGACGATATCCGCTTCTCGCATCAGTGTCTTTGGTACATGTTAGAATCATACAGCACAGAAGGAGACCATTCGGCCCATCGTGTCTGAGCCAAAACCAGTCTCCATCCCATGTTAAGAAAACTACTTGGCAAAACGGGAGATATTAGGAGCGGCACCATTCAGCTCGTATGGAACCGCTCGTCCAACTCGGGTGATTTTTTTTATTTCTGAGAGGAGGCTTGCATTTACTGTGTCATTTTTAGGCACACTCGGCGGACAGATCCGACTTCGGGTGGTGAGTGCTTCAACAGCAGTTGCTTATCGATGGTGTCTGGGACGGTGCGGACAGGGTGTAACACGTGGGGAAAAGAAAGAACTTGCATTTGCGTAGCGCCTTGCACGACCCAAGGACGCCCCAAAGCGCTTTTACAGACCAATGCAGTGCTTCTGAAGTGTAGTCACCCTTGCAATGAAGGGAAACAATCATTTGATTTGAAAGCCTGTCTTGACCCTGCCATCATACTGTTCTATTTCGGTTTCTTTCAGCGATGACTTGTGAAGTCAATGGCTCGCGGAACCAGACTGATTTGTCACATCAGGTGATTCTGCTTGTATTTACTTTGCCAACGATTGTTGTCGGGTCAACATTGAACGGAGTAACATTGTGCATAATCTGCTGTCGAATGAAGGCGCGGACGAAACCGCTCATCTACATGGCCAACCTCGTCATCTCAGATGTCTTTCTGCTCTTCGCCTTGCCTTTCAAAATCTACGGCTACTATGTCCGCAAGGAGTGGTCCCAGAGGCTGGGGAAGGGGTTCTGCCAGTTTCTGGAGTCCTTGTGCTTCGTGAACACCTACGCCAGCATCCTGCTGATAACCCTGATCTGTGCGGATCGCTACCTCGCCATAAAACATCCTTTCGTGGCCAGAGCCATCTCGTCTCCGAAGAGAACCGCGCTCATCTGCGCTGCCATCTGGCTGGTCGTGTGGTCAGGAAGCATCTACATCTATATAACCAGTGACTCGGATTCCTGCTTTTACGATCTCTCGTCAACTGTTTTGCGAATGGCTTTCATTGCCCCCCTGGAAATACTATTTTTTATATGTGCGCTTACAATGATTTTCTGCTCCCTGCAGACCGTCCATAGCCTGAAAGTTAAAGGCAGCGAGACACAGAGCAGAGGGACGGATAAATCCGCCAAGATCATCCTTTCAAATTTGCTCACCTTCCTGATCTGCTTCACGCCCTATCACACCGGGCTGCTGCTGTACTCATTAACCATCAATGGTTCCCTCTCCAAAAGCTACTGCGAACACCTGCGCAGCGCTCTGCATTTCTGCCTGTACTTGGCCAATGTAAACTGTTGCCTGGACGCAATCTACTATTTCTACGGCATCAAAGAATTGTGTCAGTCAAACTCGGGGAGCAGGCAGATGCCAGAGTCGAGCACCCACATGGGTATCTGCGAGACATTAGCGGATTCGTCCGCCGACCATCCGCTCAACTCTCAGTCACGTTAACCTTCACCCCAACACTGCTGTAGTTTTCTGCAGCAATGGGGTAGTTTTGCACCTGTTTTTAAATAAAAGGACATCTATCGCCGCTGCACCACATACAACTTTCTGTGCGATGCGGGTACTGCTAGAGGTTATAGCATGGATCTAACTCCCTGGAACAATTGGTAAATAATTATACTGGAAAATTAAAACTTTGATATCAAAAATATGTTCGTGGATCAGAAAGATGAGGTAGTGCACACAAAATAAACACGGATGTGAAAACAGAACATTTTTATGTGGTGGCTGTCTATCCCTTAATGAAAGGTATTAAGGGATATGGGGCAAAGGCAGGTATATGGAGTTAGGCCATTGAACCTCATTGAATGGCGGAACAGACTCGAGGGGCTCAAAGGCCGACTCCTGCTCCTATCTTCCTATGTACTGAATGCCTCTGTCCCACGGTAATGCACAGATGTACAATAAGGGGCTCAAGCTGAAGACATTTTTCTCGATTTTTCTAGATTTAATGCTTTTATAGAACTAAAATTTCTTGTGTGAATATATTAAATCGCCTTTTTAAATATATATTCAAAATTACTCTGAAAAAATCTCAATTAGTGACTTCAATATCTAATTCCATTTGTATAGATAGCAAACCACAAAAGCACTGGCACCAGTTAAAACATTTAGTACATGTGGTCAATGTGACTAGATATGCTATTTTAGCATGTGAGTGATGAATATATATTTGGTTCCACTATTCCATGCAAAAGAACATTTAATCTGAATATGCAATACAAGGTTAATTGACTAGGCTTGTATTCCCTTGAATATAGAAGATTAAGGGATGATTTCATTGAGGCATTTAAGATTATGAACTAATTTGATGGGGTAGATAGAGAGAAACAATTTCCTCTGGTGGAAGAGTTCACAACAAGGGGGCAGAACCTTAACATTAGAGCTAGGCCATTCAGGGCTGATGTCAGAAAGCACTTTGTCACACAGAAGGTAGTGAAAATCTGGAATAACAACAGAAAATGCTGGAAATACTCAGCAGGCCAGGCAGCATCCATGGAGAGAGAAACAGAGTTAACGTTTCAAGTCTGGGACCCTTCATCAGAACTGGAAAAAGCTGGAGATGTAACAGATATTAAGCAGGTGCAGAGACGGGGGGGTGGTTAGGAGGGGAGGAAGGAATAGAAAGAACATCCTGTACTTTTGTAAGAGGCAGGAAAGATAAAATGTTGCAAATGGGAATGGCAAAAATCATACTGCATGAAAAATGGGGGCAGGGATTATTATCTGAAATTGTTGAACTCAATGTTGAGTCCGGCAGGCTGTAAAGTGCCCAATCGAAAGATGAGGTGCTGTTCCTCAAGCTTACGTTGAGCTTCATTGGAACAATGCAATAGCCCGAGGACAGAGAGATCAGAGTGGGAGTGAAGCGGTGAATTAAAGTGACAGGCGACCGGAAGCTCAGGGTCACCCATACGGACTGAACGGAGGTGTTCCACAAAGCGGTTGCCCAATCTGCAGTTGGTCTCCCCAATGTAGAGGAGACCGCATCATGAGCAGCGAATACAGTATATTAAATTGCAAGAAGTACAAGTAAATTGCTGTTTCACCTGGAAGGGGTGTTTGGTGCCCTGGACAGTGGGAAGGGAGGAGGTAAAAGGGCATGTGTTGCATCTCCTGCGCTTGCACGGGAAGGTGCCAGGTGAAGGAGCAGGCTGTTGGGGGTGATTGAGGAGTGGACCAGGGTGTCGCGGAGGGAGCGGTCCCTTCGGAATGCTGAAAGGGGAGGTGAGGGGAAGATGTGTTTGGTGGTGGGATCACGTTGGAGGTGGCGGAAATGGTGGAGGATGATCCGTTGAATGTGGAGGCTAGTGGGGTGAAAGGTGAGGACAAGGGGAACCCTATCGTGGTTCTGGGAGGGAGGGGCAGGGGTGAGAGCAGAAGTGCGGGAAATAGAACGGACACGGTCAAGGGCCGTGTCAACCATGGTAGAGGGGAATCCTCGGTTGAGGAAAAAGGAAGACATGTCAGAAGCACTAGTATGGAAGGTGGCATCATCAGAACAGATGCGGCGGAGATGGAGAAACTGGGAGAATGGAATAGAGTCCTTACAGGAAGCAGGGTGGGAGGAAGTGTAGTCCAGGTAGCTGTGGGAGTCGGTGGGCTTGTAGTGGATGTTTGTTGAAAGCCGATCGCCAGAAATGGAGACGGAGAAGTCAAGGAAGGGAAGGGAAGATTCGGAGATGGACCAGCACGGTGGCATAGTGGTTAGCACTGTTGCCTCACAGCGCCAGGGACCCGGGTTCGAATCCGGCCTCGGGTGACTGTCTGTGTGGAGTTTGTACATTCTCCCCGTGTTTGTGTGGGTTTCCTCCGGGTGCTCCGGTTTCCTCCCACAGTCCAAAGATGTGCGGGTTAGGTTGATTGGCTATGATAAATTGACCCTTAGTGTTAGTGGGGTTACTGGGATAGGGTGGGATATGTGTTGATGTAGGGGTTAAGGGGATCGGGTGGGATATGTGTCGGTGCAGGCTCGATGGGCCGAAATGGCCTCTATCTGCACTGTGGGGTTTCTGTGATTTCTGTGATGTGAAAGTGAGGGAAGGGTGGAAATTGGAAGTAAAGTGAATGAACTTATCTAGTTCAGGGCGAGAGCAGGGAACGGCACCAATACAGTCATCGATGTACCGGAAAAAGAGGTGAGGGAGGGGACCTGAGTAGGACTGGAACAAAGAATGTTCCACATATCCCATGAACAGGCAGGCATAGCTAGGGCCCATGCAGGTTCCCATAGCAACACCTTTAATTTGGAGCTCTCTTCCTTCAATTGAACATTTAAAAACTGAGATTGGTAGAATTTTGTTAAGCATGGGGTTATGGAATGAAAGCGGGTTGATGGAGTTAAGATACAGATCAACCGTGATCTAATTGAATGACAGAACAGGCTCAAGGGGCTGAAAGGCCTATTCCTGTTCCTATGTTCCTATGCCAGTTAGAAGTAACATTAGTTAGCTGTAGGGGAGAAATGGAAATATATTAAATTGTGAAGAAATTGGGAGGTAATAATCAAATGACAAACTGGTATACATCATGAATTTGTAATCTATGATATTCAGAGCAAAATCTGTTTTGTTTTCAGCAATTCTTACCCATGAGCGGAGTTACCTGGACCAGCACATTAAGATGTCACAACTGGGGTGAAATGATTAAAAGATCCCCGATCCTCTAATCGCTTCAAAGCATATAGCATTAGAACAATGAATGACTGATACTGGGTCGTATGCAGTTGTTTCCTATTATAACATTTAGTATTATGTGCTCAATCAGTGAAATACAGTTTTGTTTAAAATATTTGGATGTAGCACATCTCCAAATATGTCCAAAAAGAAGTTGTTAACAGAGTCAATTTAGAATTGGGACAAATTAAAGTTTAAATAAATTTGGGTGGAAATTTGTGACAGTAAAAAAAAATCTCTATCAATCACTACTGTTGTTCAAAAGAGAAATTGATAATTAATTTGGTAAATGCACAGTTGAAAGTTGAACTGAGACATACAGATCAGAAAGGTTCCAGGTTGTGAGCTTTGGTCTGTGCCAAGTTAGCTGATCCCAATTGAAATTATGGAAGTGGTGCTATAATCCGTTTAGCAGGCCACGATTTTTATTACCTCGGTGGGTCTGTGGCGGGCAATGTCTGTGGTGGGTCCTGGCCCCGCTGCTGGCTCCATCCCGCTCTGTGAAATTAATTTCCCTTGATTGGGCTTGTTAAGCCCATCCAATGCTTTCCCAGCCAATTAGAGAAAGCGGGTCTGGTGACATCATTTGATGACATGTCATCAACCAGTTTCCTTAAAGGGACCATGTCCAAATTTATTCTGACATTTGTGCTGTCAGTGTTTTACAGCCTTGAGGTGCTGCAAACATTGGTAATGCTACACAAAGGCACAGGGCTGCACCCAGGCGCTCCCATGACTCCCACCATATGCTTATGGAGGGAGTCACAGCACGCAGGGAGGTCTTCTTCCCTTCCCATCGGCGGAAGAGACCTCCCCAGGACACAGCCTGGTTGCACATTGCACAGGAGGGCACAGCAGGGATGTGGTCAGGAGGACCTGGGTCAGTGCCACAAACATTTCAATGATCTCAGTATATCACAAAACATTAGTACAAAGCCACACTCAACGTTATCCTAATGTCATCACATCCCCATCACTCTGCCTTCCGCACCCTACTCCTGCACATCCTTACTAACATCAACTTACCTTGCACCTCCACTCATCCCTCTCTATCTATATTATCACATCCCCATCTCACTAGCCACCCCTCACACTCACCCTCATCCTTGTGCAATCATACCAACTAACAACACACAAGGGTAGGCACGTGGGTGTTTCATGCAATGTTCATGTAAAGTTTCTGTTAATGTGGTGTCAAATATTGAAGCCTTTATTTTCAACACTTTGTGTTCT
Organism: Somniosus microcephalus; assembly: GCF_052327205.1. Taxonomy (NCBI): domain Eukaryota; kingdom Metazoa; phylum Chordata; class Chondrichthyes; order Squaliformes; family Somniosidae; genus Somniosus; species Somniosus microcephalus. The sequence continues at coordinate 93,390,106 of NC_140992.1, read as the reverse complement.
TGGACAGATTTGTGTGCACCTTTGGAAGTGCATTAGTGAGTTGCAGTGAATGGTGAGACATAATGGTACTCCCCATAATGGTCATGAGCGTGAAAAGAATGGCTTGGGCATTGTAGGGATGCTTTATGGTGTTGGTGTGGGGTGGTACCAACCTGGCACATCATGTGGCAACCAGGGTATACAGCGTCAATTGAAGTAAATCTGGCCATGGTGAGGCCGTCCCTGGCCTCCCAGGCAGCAATGTGATCGGGTGCTGATGTCCTCTGTCCTGTGCAGCATCAGTTGATTGTGGAGAAGGTCGGTGTTGTTGATAGTGCTGCTGGTGTGCCTGGTACTGCTGGTGTTGGGGTTGATTGTGGTGCGATTCTGAGGACCAAGGTGAGAGAGTATAAAGGGCACCCATGCTGATGGAATAGATGGCAGGTGAAGTAGAGATGACAGAAGTGATCTGTCAATAGCAAGAGAGGTAATGAGGCCAGACTGGATGGAGACTTGTGTAAAGACTTGCAGCATGGTGAATCTGTTGTGGAAATGCAATGAGGAAGAGCTTGTGGCTGAGGGAAGATATCTCTGTAAGGTGGGAGCTTTTACTGTACATTTGAAGCTGTCAACTCAACAGCTGATTCAATGGCCACTGAACTGTCACCTCAGCTTGACAGACATGGTCCACCACCAGCGTGGACCCCGTGCAAAAAGTAAACTGAAAATCATTCTTAAGTGGCTCTAAACAAGCCACTAATTACCTGAATTGGGTCGCCCGCCACTGCTTGTCGAGTCTGCTCAGCACTGACATACCCGACATCGGGAAAGGCGCATGGAAGCGAGTTGACAGCAGGTTCCTGATCCGCTGTCAAAAATATCAAATTTACCACCCGACCCACCACCAATCCTGCCCGCTGACCCCCCGGAAAATTCCAGCCTTTGTTGGACAGATATTTTAAATCAACTCCAAGCTATAGGACAGGCACCAAAGGTGCAAGAAATGTATCTGTTACAGGGTCTATTCCCATTATCTGTTTCTTAAAGATTCATGCCTCTGTGGATAACGACATAGGTAGAACTAGGAATGAAGTTCTGCAGAGGGAATTTGAGGAGCTAGGATTCAAATTAAAAAGCAGAACCTCAAAGGTAATAATCTCTGGATTGTTAACTAGGCCATGCGCAAATTTTCATAGGGACAAACAGATTAGAGGTTTAAATGTGTGGCTCAAAGAGTGGTGTGAGAGGAAAGGGTTTCAGTTCATGGGGCACTGGCACCAGTACTGGGAAAGAGGGAGTTGTTCCATTGGGACGGGCTCCACTTAAACCAGGTTGGGATCAGTATCTTGGTGAACCAAATAACTAGGACCGTAGACAGAGCTTTAAACTAATGAAGGGGGGTGGGAGGATTCAGGAAAGAGTAAATTTAAAAGCAATGCGAGAAATGTCGAGGCTCTCGAGCAGAGTAGAGTTTTGGGTAAACATAAGCAGAGTGGGTCAGGAAGGGACAGAGAGAGTAACAAAGGTATAAGGCATCAGTGACTAAGGTGACATCAGGGAAAACTAGAGATAAGTCAAAGCTAAAAGCATTACATCGGAATGCGTGACGCATTCGTAACAAAATAGATGAATTAATAGCGCAGATAGAAATGAACAGGTTTGATCTAATAGTGATAACAGAGACGTGTTTGCAAAGTGGCCAAGGTTGAGAACTAAATATTCCAGGATACTTAACTTTTAGAAGAGATAGGCAAAATGGAAAAGGAGGCGGGGTAGCCCTGATAATAAAGGATGGGATAAAGTCAGTAGAGAGAAAGGATCTTAGCTCCAAAAATCAAGAAGTAGAATCAAGGGACAGAAAACATAGGTGGGAGTTGTTTATAGGCCCCCAAACAGTAGTTGTAATGTAGGGCAGAGTATAAATCAGGAAATTAGAGATGCATGTAACAAGGGCCATACAGTAATCATGGGGGACTTTAATCTACATATAGACTGGACAAACCAAACCAAAATAGTGTGGAGGACGAATTCATGGAATGTATGCAAGATAGTTTTCTAGATCAGTATGTTGAGGCCCTCTCCCTCTTATTGTGGGTTCTCTTTTCCTGCAATGAGGGACACAAGTGGAGTTTGAGTGAGAATGATGGAGTGTAGAGAATCCATAGCATAGATGCTTAGAAGGAGACAAAGATGGAGTGAGGTGCCAATACCAAGGGCCCTCCCTGTGCGTTGTTAGTTGTTGGTATTGCATAACAGTGATAGCGAGTGTGAGGGCTGCATAGTCGAATAGTGAAGTGATTCTGTACATAGAGAGAGAGGGATGGTTAAGGGTGCAAGGGATGTAAGGATAAAGTGGGATGTGCAGGAGTAGGTTGACAATGCAGAGTGCTGGTGATGAGAGGAGATGGGGAGCAGATTGAGGGTAAGTGTGATGTTATACTCACTTTTCCTGAGCGTAGCAGATCATTGAACCTTTTCTTGCACTGGACCCAGGAGTGAGCATACAACGATCGGGAGTTGACCTCCTCAGCAATTTGCAGCCAGGCTGCTTTGCTTTGCTGAGGAGGCTTCCTCCATCCAGATGATCTCTGGATTACTCCCGGTGCCACGTGCTAGTAAGTATAGGAATAGGAAGATAGAACAGATGAATGCGTGGCTAAAGGGATGGTGCAAGGGGGAGGGCTTTAGTTTCCTGGATCACTGGGTCTGCTTCTGGGAAAGGTGGGACTTGTACAAGTCGGACGGTTTACACCTGAACCAGGGGGGAACCAATATCCTTGCGGGGAGGTTTGCTAGCACTGCTGGGGAGGGTTTAAACTAACTTGGCAGGGGGTTGGGGTACAGAGTGGAGCTATAGTAGGGGGTGATTTACGGCCAAATACAGAGGGAAAAACAAGTCAGCTGGGAAGGCAGAGCAAATATGTGAAGGCAAAAGAGAATATGGCAGGGCTGGAAGGCATTTATTTTAATGCAAGGAGTCTTGCAAATAAGGTGGATGAACTGAAGTTGTTGTTGAACACATGGGAGTACGATATTGTTGCTATCACGGAGACATGGTTGAGGGAGGGTCAGGACTGGCAGCTCAATATTCCGGGGTATAGAATCTTCAGGCGAGACAGAGGGGGGTGTAAAAGGGGAGGGGGTGTTGCAATATTAATTAAGGAGTCAATTACTGCTGTAAGGAGGGATGATATATTAGTGGGTTCCTCTAATGAGGCCATATGGGTAGAACTTAAAAACAAAAAGGGGGCAAGCACTTTGCTGGGAGTGTACTATAGGCCCCCAAACAGTCAGGGGGAGATAGAGGAACAGATATGTAGGCAAATCTCCGAGAAGTGCGAAAATAATAGGGTAATAATAGTGGGGGATTTCAACTTCCCCAATATAAATTGGGACAGTCAGAGTGTGAAAGGCTTAGAGGGTGCAGAATTCTTAAAGTGCATCCAGGAGAGCTTTTTGAGCCAACATGTAGAAAGTCCTACAAGAGAGGGGGCGGTACTGGACCTAATTCTGGGGAATGTAGCCGGGCAAGTGGTGGAAGTGTCAGTAGGAGAGCATTTTGGCGACAGTGACCATAATTCGGTGAGATTTAAGGTGGTCATGGAAAAAGACAAAGACGGCTCGGAAATAAGGGTTCTAAATTGGGGGAAGGCCGATTTTAATATGATAAGGCAGGATCTGGCCAAAGTGGACTGGGAGCAGCTGCTTATAGGAAAATCCACATCAAAACAGTGGGAGACTTTCAGAAGGGAAATAGAGAGAGTACAACGCCAACATGTTCCTGTAAAGGTCAAGGGTGGGACCAACAAGCAAAGGGAACCTTGGATGACAAGGGATATACAAAAATGCATTAGAAATAAGAGGGGGGCTTTTGGCAGTTACAAAAGACTAAAGACAGAAGAAGCCCTAGAGGAGTATAAAAAGTGCAGGGGCATACTTAAAAAAGAAATTAGGAGGGCGAGGAGGGGCCATGAAATAACACTGGCGAGCAAAATAAAGGAAAATCCTAAGATGTTTTATAAGTATATTAAGGGCAAGAGGATAACCAGGGAAAGGGTAGGGCCCATTAGGGACCAAAGTGGCAATCTGTGTGTAGAGCCAGAGGATGTAGGCGGGGTTTTAAATGAATTTTTTGCATCTGTGTTCACTATGGAGAAAGACGATGCAGACATAGAAATCGGGCAAGGGGACTGTGACATACTTGAACATATTAGCATCGAGAGGGAGGAGGTGCTAGCGGTTTTAGCGGGCCAAAAAGTGGATAAATCCCCAGGCCCGGACGAGATGTATCCCAGGCTGCTGTGGGAGGCAAGGGAGGAGATTGCAGGGGCTCTGACACTAATTTTCAGAACCTCTCTGGCCACAGGGGATGTACCAGAGGACTGGAGAACAGCTAACGTAGTACCATTATTCAAGAAGGGTAGCAGGGATAAACCAGGGAATTACAGGCCAGTGAGTCTAACATCTGTGTTGGGGAAATTATTGGAAAAAATTCTGAGGGACAAAATTAATCTCCACTTGGAGAGGCAAGGATTAATCGGGGATAGTCAGCATGGCTTTGTCAAGGGTAAATCATGTCTAACAAATCTGATCGAATTTTTCGAGGGGGTGACTAGTGGGGTGGATGAGGGAAATGCTGTGGATGTGGTGTACATGGACTTCAGTAAAGCTTTTGACAAAGTCCCGCATAGGAGACTGGTCAAGAAGGTAAGAGCCCATGGGATCCAGGGTGCCTTGGCGCGTTGGATCCTAAACTGGCTGAGTGGCAGGAGGCAGAGGGTGATGGTCGAAGGTTGCTTTTGTGACTGGAAGCCTGTGTCCAGTGGGGTACCTCAGGGATCAGTGCTGGGTCCCTTATTGTTTGTGATCTACATAAATGATTTGGATGAAAATGTAAAAGGTATGATCAGTAAGTTCGCAGATGACACGAAAATTGGTGGGGTGGTAACTTGCGAGGAGGAAAGCCTCCGGCTACAGGACGATATAAACGGGTTGGTCAGATGGGCGGAAAAGTGGCAAATGGAATTTAACCCTGAAAAGTGCGAGGTGATGCATTTTGGACGGACAAATAAGGCAAGGGAATACACAATGAGTGGTAGGACCCTAGGAAGTACAGAGGGTCAGAGGGACCTTGGTGTACATGTACATAGATCCCTGAAGGCAGCGGAGCAGGTAGATAAGGTGGTTAAAAAGGCATATGGGATACTTGCCTTCATTAGCCGAGGCATAGAATATAAGAGCAGGGAGGTTATGATGGAGCTGTACAAAACGCTGGTGAGGCCACAGCTGGAGTACTGTGTGCAGTTCTGGTCGCCTCACTATAGGAAGGATGTGATTGCTTTGGAGAGGGTGCAGAGAAGATTCACCAGGATGTTACCTGGGATGGAGCGCCTCAGCTATGAAGAGAGGCTGGACAGGCTGGAGTTGTTTTCCTTGGAGCAGAGAAGGCTGAGGGGGGACCTGATTGAGGTGTACAAAATAATGAGGGGCATAGATAGGGTAGATAAAGAGGAACTTTTCCCCTTAGTGGGGGGGTCAATAACAAGGGGGCATAGATTCAGGGTAAGGGGCAGGAGATTTAGAGGGGATTTGAGGAGGAACTTTTTCACCCAGAGGGTGGTTGGAATGTGGAACTCAATGCCTGAAAGGGTGGTGGAGGCAGGAACCCTCACAACATTCAAGAAGCATTTGGATGAGCACTTGAAATGCCATTGCATACAAGGCTATGGACCAAATGCTGGAAAATGGGATTAGACTGGACAGGGATGGATGGGCGGCGCAGACACGATGGGCCGAAGGGCCTCTTTCTGTGCTGTAAAACTCTATGACTATGAGTACCTCCTTGCACCCTCTCACTCCATCCACAAGAGCATGGAGGGAGTCATCATCAAAGTGGGGAGAGGCCTTGGATCTTGCAGCAGTGATGCGACAGACATCAGCAGAGGTGCGCAGCAGACCCGAAACCACTAATTGGGCTGGGTAGCGCGCACGCAGAGATTCAATAGGGCAATTAAGTTAAAATTTCAATTTCTGACCGGCTGAAAGCGGAGGCAGGACCGGAACGCGCTGACCACCTGACCCGCACTCAACCCGCCACCAATGATAAAATCGCAGCCTTTGTGTCAGTCTTCAAGGAAAAGACGCAAAAAACTTCCCGAAAATAGTGGAGAACCAAGGGTCTAGCAAGAATGAGGAACTGAAAGAAATTAGTATTAGTAAAAAAATAGTACTGGAGAAATTAATGGGATTGAAAGCCGATAAATCCCTGTGACCTGATGGTTTACATACTAGGGTTTTGGAAGAGGTGGCTATAGAGACAGTAGATGCATTGGTTGTCATTTTCCAAAATTCCATAGATTGTAGAACGGTTCCTGCGGATTGGAAGGTACCAAATGTAAACCCATTATTTAAGAAAGATGGAGAGAGAAAATGGGGAACTACAGACCAGTTACCCTGACATCAGTAGTAGGGAAAATGCTAGAATCTATTATTAAGGACGTGGTAACAGGGCACTTAGAAAATAATAATAGGATTGGGCAGAGTCAACACAGATTTATGAAAGGGAAATTATGTTTTACAAATCTGTTAGAATATTTTGAGGTTGTAACTAACAGAATAGATAAGGGAAAACCAGTGGATGTGATGTATTTGGATTTTCAGAAGGCATTTGATAAGGTGCCACACAAGAGGTTATTAAACAAAATTAGGGCTCATGGGATTAGTGGTAATATACTAGCATGGATTTTTTTTTATTCGTTCATGGGATCTGGGCATTGCTGGCAAGGCCAGCATTTATTGCCCATCCCTAATTGCCGTTGAGAAGGTGGTGGTGAGCTTTCAAGTCAGGATGGTGTGTGACTTAGGGGAACTTGTGATGGTGGTGTTCCTATGCGCCAGCTGCCCTTGTCCTTCTAGGTGGTAGAGGTCTCGGGTTTGGGAGGTGCCGCTGAAGGAGCCTTGCTGCCGAAGGCGAGTTGCTGCAGTGCATCTTGTAGATGGTACTAACTGCAGCCATGGTGCGCCAGTGGTGGAGGGAGTGAATGTTTAAGGTGGTGGATGGGGTACCAATTGAGGATTGGCTAACAGACAGAAAACAAAGTTTAGGAGTAAACGGGTCATTTTCAGGTTGGCAGGCTGTAACTAGTGGGGTAATGCAAGGATCAGTGCTTGGGCCTCAGCTATTCACAATCTACTTCAATGATTTGGATGAGGGGATCAAATGTAATATATCCAAATTTGCTGATGATACAAAGCTGGGTGGGAATGTAAGTTGTGTGGAGGATGCAAGCAGGCTTCAAGGGGATATAGACAGGCTAAGTGAGTGGGCAAGAACATGGCAAATGGAATATAATATGGAGAAATGCGAAGTTATCCACTTTGGTAGGAAAAATAGAAAAGCAGAGTAATTTTTAAATGGTGAGAGATTGGGAAATGTTGGTGTTCTGAGGGACCTGGGTGTCCTTGTACACGAATTACTGAAAGTTAACATGCAGGTATAGAAAGCAATTAAGGAAAGCAAATGGTATGTTGGCCTTTATTACAAGAGGATTTGAGTATAAAATTAAAGACGTCTTACTGCAATTATATAGGGCCCTGATAAGACCACACCTGGAGTATTGTGTACAGTTTTGGTCTCCTTACCTAAGAAGGGATATACATGCCATCGAGGGAGTGCAACGAAGGTTCACCAGACTGGTTCCTGGGATGGGGGGATTGTCCTATGAGGAGAGATTGAGTAGACTAGGCCTATATTCTCTAGAGTTTACAAGAATGAGAGGCGATCTCATTGAAACATACAAAATTCTTACAAGGCTTGACAGGGTAGATGCAGGGAGGATGCTTCCCCTGGCTGGGGAGTCTAGAACCAGGGGTCACAGTCTCAGAATAAAGGGTTGGCCAGTTAGGACTGAGATGAGGAGATATTTCTTCACTCAGAGGGTGGTGAATCTTTGGAATTCTCTACCCCAGAGGGCTGTGGAGGCTCAGTCGTTGAGTATATTCAAGACGGCGATCGATAGATTTTTGAATATTAAGGGAATCAAGGGATATGGGGATAGTGGAGGAAAGTGATGCAGCAGAAGATCAGCCATGATCTTATTGAATGGTGGAGCAGGCTCGAAGGGCCAAATGGCCTACTCGTGCTCCTATTTCTTATAAGGAAGAGACACTGAGTGCCATTTATGCTAAGATAAAGCCAGAACCAATATCAAATTTTCCATTGAAGTGCAGCAACCTGATTAATTAAATCAGTCAGACACATATGGGACTTCATGGTGCAATGGGTTAGTGGCCTACTCTTTCATACTTACGACCCAGGTTTGGTTATAATGCAGGCTAATGGGATAGAAATCTCAATCTGCCAGCTATTGATGAAATTAATTTGAGTATTTGCATTCCAGTATATGCTGATTGTGAGCCAGAACTACAGAACTGCCCATAATCAGCACCAATTGGCAATCTCACTCAGGATGCAGGACATGTAAAAATTCCCAGTAATGCAGTACATAATACTCTTCTAAATCTGGGGTTAAGGTATCTGATAGAGCAAAATAAGTGTAGCTTTATCTACAACTGGCTCAGCAGTGCTTGATGTTGATACTGGGTAACCAAAGTGAGGAAAATGTTCAAGTTTTGATGCATTTCTCTTGACTCTGGTTTGGTGAATCTTCTTTGACCATAACTGGAAACAGTGCTCAAGGTGCAGTATGGTCAGATTCCTACGGTTTTAGCATGGCATTCTTTGTCTTAAGCTCTTCACATTCCTACACTACGGCAAATTTCAAGTCTGCTGAGGCAACCAAGCACCGACTAAAACAACTAGATGAACTCTGTAAATGGGAGATGAGGAGGCAGATGAAACTCAACATAAGTAAGAAAGTAGGTAATATTTAAGGTCTATGGAATTTGGTGTTAGTAGACTCAATATTTTACATGTCCAGTTATTGCAGAGCAGTAATCAACCAAGCAATAGAATGATGTATTCTGTTGTTAAATCAGTAGAGTATAAGAGTGTGCTACCATTCCTTGGTAATATGGCAGCTTAAGTACAGTGTACAGCCTTGGTCATAAGATCCAAGTGAAGCTTTTAAACCCTGGAGATGAGAGAAAGAAAATGTAGAGGGCTGATCCCGTCTGGCGGACGATTGAATTATGAGGAAATAATGGAAAACCTGATGGTCCAAGCTTGAATTCAGACAGCTAAGAGGTGACCATGTAAAGGTGTATAAGATATTAAATGGATTAGCAAAGATACATCCAGGGCACTACTTCAAGCTATGCAATGGAAATAGGACAAGGGAGCACAGATTCAAACTGGTTTAGGGCAAATTTAGGATTGGCGCCCACATAAAGGGTGATCAACACTTGGAAATGGACAATATGGTCGAGTAAGGGAGGTTTTTTTTACAAAAAATATTCTTGGACTGTGGATACCTCAGCTGCATATACTCATTCCATCTAGGGTTTCCTGCTAATGGTGCAGAATAAGGTGGCAGCAGATCAAATTATTTTCTAACACTATTTGTAGAGTATCATCAAAGTTTCATTATTAGTTTCTGTGCTAGTTCTGTACTCTATGAGCAATTATATGTTATATTCCAGTGGTTAATGTCAGCCAGTCATCAGCACGTAGAACTAATGCAATGGGGAACTCAAGCGTAACTGAAGTTTTTCACTTCAAGCTCATCTAACCACAATGCATCTCTATGCAGCTATTTTATTTTTAGCAGCAGGTGCCACAGTTGATTTTGCAAAATGAAATTGGGTACAACAAACATGAGTTTTAAGTTGCTTAGAACTCAATTTCATTTAAATATTTTAAATTTCTGTGAACCGTTTTTTTTCAAGGCACACAAAATGTTTCCTTTGTTCCTATTTGTGCACTGCATGTGTGAAAATAGAAAAAAATGCAGAACCTGGTTATCCACATGACAACCACTTGAATACGTGTGAAAGTACATTTTTATAAAATATAGCTAAATGTGCAACTTTGAGGATTCAATTTAAAAAAAACCCAGAAAAACTAAGCGATGAAACAAGAAATACTTCATCAACTTGGAGAGAGAAGGAGACATTTTCTGGGTATCAGGAAACTCTAGCATCATGCACCCCTGGTCTGTGCAATATTCCAAATCAGGCATAAAGCACCACAGGGGAGAAATTCAGTTGTTAGCGCCGGTCGTTAGCGCCTTAAGAGGGCGATAAGTGGGGCGCGAAGCGGCTAGCGCCCGGGTGCGGCGAGACCTGCGCCTCTCGCGAAATTGAGCGGACATTTAGCGGCGGCACAAAACCGCAATGCCCGCTCAGCTGCGCATGCAGATCCTTACGTCATTTCATGGTGCAACGCCTTTGGTGCGCCCCGAACCGGAACTTCAGTGGCGCCCCCCTTCATTCCGCCTGGCGCTCCCAGCGACTGGTTGACTGGAACAGTTCTCAGTCGCTGTGGGGTTGGGGGGGCGCTATTTAAAGGGGGCTCTTCCTGGTTTCTTAGTGGTAGCCATTTTTGGACCACTCCTTCTGTGTGAGAGACAGAGAGATTTGCAGAGAGACAAAGGGAGAGAGCTTTCTGCATTGAGTCAGCGCTCGCACAGGTACTTCTGGCTTCAGGCCAGAACTTTGCAGTTGGATTGATTTCTCAGTGCCATAGCCTTGAGTGGCCACATATTATGGGGGCTGCAATGGGTGGAAACATTGGGTTTCTCCATTGCATTGAGAGGGCTCAGAGATGCCGAGAAAGAGTGCCAATCATGGCCAGATGGAGGAGGGCCAACAGGCGTCAGCACAGGAGGCCTTACCCTCCCAGGGTATACCGCCAGCAGTTCTCATACCTCAACATGTCTGAGGAGCAGTGTATTTGGAGGCTTTGATTCAGAAGGGAGGTAGTCACTGAGCTCTGCCACCTGCTTCAGACAGATATGCAGCCTCAGCTGAGGAGCAGGACGTTTCTGTCGGTGGCAGTGAAGGTGACAGTGGCTCTCAACTTCTATGCCACTGGCTCCTTCCAATCCGCTACTGGGGACATTGCCAATGTCTCCCAGTTTGCGGTGCATTGCTGCATCCGTCAAGTCACGAATGCCCTCTTCAAAAGGAGACGTCAGTACATCTCCTTCCCCATGACCCTGGACAAGCAGCAGGAGCGCGCAATGGGATTTGCAAGAATAACGGCCTTCCCCATGGTCCAGGGCACCATTGACTGCATGCATGTGGCTCTGCGGGTACCTCTAGAGAATGCCGAGGATTACCGCAACCGGAAGGGGTTCCATTCGTTGAACGTGCAGTTGGTGTGTGACCACAGACAGCTGATACTAGCTGTCAATGCCCGCTTTCCAGGCAGCAGCCATGACGGCTTCATCCTGTGCCAGACTTCTGTGGCAGACCTTTTCGAAGCCCCGGCTCACCAAGGAGGCTGGCTTCTCGGGGACAAGGGCTATCCTTTGTGCACCTGGCTGATGACCGCGCTCCGTGTGCCCAGCACCCCTGCTGAAGAACGATACAATGACAGCCATCAAGCGACCAGGAACATCATTGAGCACACAATCGGCGTGCTAAAGCAACGGTTCCGCTGTCTGGACCATTCCGGGGGAGCCCTTCAGTACTCGCCTGAGCGAGTCTCCCATTTCGTTGTAGTGTGCTGCATGCTGCATAACCTGGCTATCCTCAGGACTCAGCCACAGCCAGCAGACATTGGAGCACCACCAGAGGAGGAGGAGGAGGAGGAGGAGCACCAAGACGGGAAGGAGACACAAAGTGCAACGGCCGTCCGTCAGCGGCTTATTGCAAGTCGGTTCTAGGCCCCCTCTGAGGGAATGGCTTATGCCATTAAAAGAACATGAATGGAACGGTTCCGCAAACCCTGAGCTGGTCAAGGCAACAAAGAGTTCAAAGAGCAAACATGCACAATCTGAATAAAGACAATTATTTATTTAACACACACTGTGCCCTTCCCTCATGACAAAGAAATACAGAGAAACCCCCCAAAAAACAGTCAGACACATAACTGGCTCTCACAACCTGGAGACAATGAACAAAAGAGTTAACCAAAAATAACCATGAACCTCGGCCTTCACTAAAAAAATTCACAGCATTTTGCCAGACCTCCTACTTTTTGGCCTGCAAGGGTGATCTGCTTCGCTTGCGAGATTGGCCCCTTCCCACCCTGCAGCTCCTCCGCAATGGGACCCCAGTGGCTGCAGCAAGGCTGGGGGAAGGCCGCTGAGTGTCAGAAAGTGAGTCGGCAGATGCCCTTGGGGGATGGCCTGAACGAGCTCTGGGCCTGGAGGGCCCGGCTGCTGACTGCTCCAACTCTGCATGGGCGGCAGCAGTCTGTCCTACGGGTGGTGGCAGCTGTAGTGGAGGAGTGACAGTGTTGGCAGCAGGAATGCTGCCATCCTGACAGAGCGCAGGCACTCCCTGGTCAGATGACACACTGGCACTCCCACAGGGCAGCACTGCAGCATGCGGAGCAATCTGCTGAAGCACAGACTGCTGGCCTGCTGCGTCGCGGTGAGGACCCCGGTGAATCCTGGCCAATCCAACGAGGGTGGCAGCAGTCAGTGCTCATGTGGCCCTAATCTGTGTCTGCATCAGACCAGCCACTGACTGCATGGCACCACTAAGCACATTATCCTCGAGCTCGCCCGACCCAGACCCCAGGCCGCCCGACCCGGCGAGGGGTAACGGCACCAATAGAACGTCAATTTCCGCCGCGGGTTGTTCCGCGACCCCCCCCCCCCACGGGCAGGGTCTCATCCCCATCCCCGGGAGGCAAGCGCCGGACAGACACATCTGCCTCAGCCTCCCGAGGGACAGGCGACCCCTGCTGATCGCTGGTGATGACGACAGCGGGGGGGGGTGGCGCAGTACCCGCGGCGGGTGACGACTCCCCCTGCTCGGAGGGACCTTCCTCCTCCCGGTCCTCCTCCTCTTCCAGGGGGTCGCGCCTTCTTTTTAGCACGGAGGGAGCAAGGGAGGCCTCCATGTCTGCAGAGGCCTCCTCCTCAGCTCCCTCCAGTGGAGCACGTTTGTCGGGTTCCTCGGGCCCGAGCCCGGCCGCAGGTATCGGCGTTTCCACAACGGCGGTTGCGACCACAGGCTCGGGCACGAGGCCCCTCCCACTCACGTCCGCCCCGATTAACTCCTCTAGGAGTGCGGGTGTAAAGGGCTCAAGGGTCAAGGGCAGGCCCTCCACGGGGGGACCCGCCCCAAGGTGTTATGATTTTATCCGCGCCTTCTTTCCAGCCGGACGCGCTCCCTCCCCCCCGCCGGAGGCCTTGGTGGCATCGGCCCCCGACATCAACGGCGCATCAGATGTTCTCGACGTGCGGGCAGATCCGGGGGGGAGGAGCGGCGGCGGCGCCAGCCTCGGCCGCACGAGATGAACCGGTGGCCTTGGAGGCGGGGCAGTTTTTCCTGATGTGCCCCACCTCCTTGCAGGCGTGGCACCGCACACCGTCCGACGTCCAAAAGACGCGATAGGCGGTCCCCTCGTGGAGGACGACGAGGAGGAGGAGGATAAACAGCTGGCACCGGAAGGAGAAGACGTGGCGAAGGCTGGCCTCCCGGAAGCCGAGCGGGATAGGCGTGATCCCCGACCTCACCTCCCCAAGTTGGCGTAAATGGGGAAGGAGGAGCTCACCAGGAACATAGGGCGGGACGTTGGAAATGACGATCCTCTGCGCGGTGGTCTCGCGAGGATCCACCGGCAGGAAGGTCCCGCCCACGGTGAGCCCCTTGGCAACGGACAGGGACACCGCCCGCTCCGACCCCAGGAAGAACACAGCCTTCCCATACATTTTTGAGGCCGCGACGATGGCTGAATGGCCGACAACCCCAGCCATGGCTTTAACGAAGTCCTCAATGGTCATACTGGGGTGAGTGCAGCTCTTCACCCCAAGCTTTTTTGTCATCAGTCTGAATGGTGACGGGGCAGCAGAAGCAGCGGGAGCAGCTGTGGCTGTGGCTGCCACTCCCGCATACGTCTTGGTTGGCCCCGTCACCGGCGAAGATGCAGTCGCCATTCTGGGGTGGTATTATAGAGCGCTACACTCACCCCAAGTCACAGGCCTGAAGGTGGAAATGGCCTCAGGTATTTTTTTGGTCCTGTATTGAGCAGAGTGAGCTGTTTAAAATGAAGGCACACCTCTCCCCCTATTGACTGAGATTGGGGGAGGGGCCTTCTCTCCTCTGCTCAATAGGCAATTAATTAATAGAGTCAATTGAGGTGCCTTAGAGAAAGAGGCAGAGAGAGACAAAGAGAGAGAGAGAAGGGGTGGTGGGAAGGAGGGAGGCCGCAAAGGCAGGGTCGCCACTCAGGATGGCGGGTGGGTGGGTGTTGGCAGGGGTGCACTCTCCTGATGGAAATTTAAAATCTCTGATAGTGGTGGTCTTCTGGCAGGGGGAGAAGATGTCTTCACCTGGGAAAGCTGGAGATGCCCAGGCTCAGTCCTGCACCAGGTCTTAACGATGTAATTAATGGAATTAACCACTTCACCTAGGCAGCTCCAGCTGGCCCAGGTCAGGCAATAGAAGGGATGCTTATTTGTGGTGCGTGTGGCCTAGTTTTGGCAAGAGCCACACACACACACAGCCACCCCTTGATGTTCCGGCCTTGTTTCTTCTTTTCTCCCCCCACCTAAAATACAAAGTCTTTGGGAGAGTGCCCCAAATAACACCCACCTGTAGATATTTTGAAAGATGATATTCCTCCCTCCTTCCGAACAGTTGGTGTTGGTTGATAGTGGTTCCTCTCCCCTCTCTCCTTCTCCTGAAGTGGAGGCCAATTTGGGGAGGCAGTAATGGGAAAGGCCTCTCCCCTGGTTGGTGTAGTTGCTGGCCTCCCTTCTCCTTCTCCTCCTCTGTCCTCTCCCTCCAGGCACCTCAGTTGCTGTGATGATGGTGGAGGTGGAGGTGGATGTGGTGGTGGTCCAGCATTCTCCTCCTCTGCCTGGTCAGGGGACCACCACTTTAGTCCACTCTCCTAGTCTGGTTTCTCCCTCTGCTTGTGCTTGCAGCTGCACAGCCAGCAATGCTGTGAATGAGGAACAGAGGAGGAGGAGGAGAGCCGCCGCTCCTGACGGGGTAGAGCTCCGCCTGGAAGCGACGTAGTTCCAAACCAATAGTAGTTCCTGGTAGAAGACAGGCAGCTCCCGCAGGCCGGCACGCCTGCCGCCCACTTTCGCAAACAGGAGCTGCGTGTCGTAATTGAGGCCGTGCAGCTGGCGGAAGAAAAACGTCGCCAGCGCACACCATCTCGGAGAATTCTCGACGTACAGGTATCTCTGCAGCGTCTGAAGACGGAAAGTCGCAGCCTGGGTGCGAAGGCACACCAGCGCCTTACCGCACTCCCTAAGCGGGAGACACAGAACTGCGGCAGAGACCCAGTGCTTCCTTTTGTCCCTGAAGAAGTCGATGAGCTTCTTCTGCATCTTGGCGACAAACGCAGGGGGAGGGATCAAAGTGAGCAACCGGTACCACAACATGGCGGCCACCAGCTGGTTTATGACCAGCGCTCGACCCCTGTAGGACAACACTCAGAGCAGTCCTGCCCAGCGTCCTAGGCGAGCGGTGACTTTGGCCTCCAGCTCTTGCCAGTTCGCCGGCCAGGCGTCCTCGGCAGGGCTAAGGTAGACTCCCAAATAGAGGAGGTGCGTGGTGCTCCAGGCGAAAGGCCTGAACTCCTCCGGCAGGGAGTCCACCCGCCACTGACCCACCAGGAGTCCGGAACATTTCTCCCAGTTGATCTTGGCGGAGGATGCGTCCGAGTAAATCTGCTGGCATTCTCGCATCCTCCGCAAGTCAGCGGGATCCGTGACCGTGAGGAGCACGTCATCGGCGTAAGCCGAGAGGACCACCTCCACGCCCGGCCCTTGCAGAGCCAGTCCCGTCAACCTCTTCCGCAAGAGGCGCAGGAATGGCTCTACACAAACTGCGTATAACTGACCGGACATGGGGCATCCCTGACGCACCCCCCTCCCGAAGCGAAGGGGCGCTGTCAAGGACCCGTTAACTTTAATCAGACACTCCGCGGCGGCGTACAGAACTCGGATTCGGGCGACGAAATGCGTCCCAAACCCGAATGCGCGCAGAGTCCCGAAGAGATACTCGTGATCCACCCTGTCGAACGCCTTCTCCTGATCCAGGGAAAGGAAGGCGACCAACAGACCAGCCCTCTGGGAGTGGTGGACCAGGTCCCGGACCAGATGGATGTTATTGTGGATGGTCCGGGCCAGGACCGTGTAGGACTGGTGGGGGTTGATCATGTGGGCCAGCACGGTGCCAAGGCGAGCAGACATGGCCCTGGCAAAGATTTTATAATCCGTGCTGAGGAGGGAGACTGGGCGCCAGTTCTTAAGAAGGCGGAGATCGCCCTTCTTAGGCAGCAGGACAATGACCGCCCTGCGCCAAGAGAGGGGCATTTCCCCGGTCGCCAAACTTTCCCCCAGGACCCGCGCGTAGTCACCCCCCAAGACGTCCCAGAGCGCCCTGTGGAACTCCACGGTCAGCCCGTCCAGCCCCGGGGACTTTCCCCTAGGGAGCTGGCGGAGGGCGCCGGTCAGCTCCGCCAGGCTTAGCGAAGCGTCCAATTTTTCGGCGCCCTCCGGGCTGACCTTCGGCAGGTCCTCCCACAAAACTCTGCGCGCATCCTCGCTGGACGGATCCGGAGAGAACAGAGCCCCGTAGTAGGCGCGGGTCTCCGCGCTGATTCCCTCCGGATCCGAGACCAGAGATCCGTCGTCGGCCAACAGCCCCAAGAGCTGCTTACGGACCCCCTGTCTTTTTTCCAGCGAGTAGAAGAAGGGGAGCTGCGGTCCAGGTCCCGCAGGAGCTGGAGCCACGACCTCACGTACGCGCCTCGGGACCCGATGAGCTGCAGGTCCTTCAGCGCGCCCTTCTTCTCTTCGTACATCTTCCGCAGGGCCGGGTCCTCGACGACCTGACCGAGACGGGACTCCAGGTCGAGCACCTCCTTCTCCAACCACCCGACCCGGGCCTCCCGCCTCTTGGTCGACCCCTTCACGTACTCCTGACAGAAGAGACGGATGTGAGCCTTGCCCACATCCCACCATAGCCTCAAGGAGGGGAAGCCCCCCCGCTTCCTTCTCCAGTCGGCCCAGAATCGACAAAACGAATCCCGGAACCGTACGTCCTCCAGCAGCAGGTTGTTAAAATGCCAGTACGCGGACCCCCCCCGCGCGCGCAGCGGAGCGAGCTCCGCCCACACCAGGTGGTGGTCCGTGCATGGCACCGGCCGCATGGAAGCCGCCGGAACGCAGGAGACGTACGCCCGGGAAACGTAGAGGCGGTCGATTCTGGACCTTCCTCCCCCAGACCTCACGCTAGTGAAGGCGCTGGAGTCGGGGTGGAGATTTCGCCAGATGTCCACCAAGTCGAAGGACCCGACCAGGTCCCTCAACTTTTCCATCGCCGCCGGGCTTCGCGGGGGACCCGAACGGTCCCTCGCGTCGAGGGTGCAATTAAAATCCCCCCCGAGGATGACGCACTCGCTCACGTTGACGGAGCCCAAAAGCTCAGACACTTCTTCGAAGAAGCGCACTTGCTGCGCACCGGCCTGAGGGGCGTACACGTTCACTAGATGGAGCGGCACGCCCCCCAGCCGAACAGTGACCTGGAGCAAGCGGCCCGGCACATGCTCCTTGACCCCCAAGATCTCCGGCTGAAAATGCGGGGCCAGCAAGATAGCCACCCCGCTGGAATTGTTGGAGAGGTGACTCATCCTGACCCCTCCTTGCCACTCCAGGAGCCACGTGGCTTCGTCTCCCGGAATGGTGTGGGTTTCTTGCAGGAAGCACACCGCATACTTCCCGCCCCGAAGGACCGAGAAGTTATTGAATCTGCAGCGCACCTCCCTGCTGCCGTTGATGTTGAGGCTGGCTATGGTTATCTTCATGTCAGAAGCATAGTGCAACCTCTACCTATACCTAACGGGGGGAGGAAGCGCAGCCGCTGATCAGCCGCCACTTCCTCAGCAGCCCATTGAGAAACGTTCTGAGCCGACGCAGCTCGAGTGGATTCACACCCTCGTCCGCGCCCATGATCTTAACGGCGGCGCGGACGGATACGATGAGCAGCGCCAGCTCCGACCACCTGTCGAGGGCCAGCCGGACCTTATTGCGCCGACCCAGGCACGTGGCCATAAAATCCCGGAGTTCCCTTACGGGAATGAGGGGAGACTCGGCAAGGGGCACGAGGTCATCCATTGCCTCGTCGGCGCTGGAGTCTGAATCGTCCTCCGTGCCCATCACCGAGTCCCCATCCTCCTCCAGGGGGTCGTCACCCGCGGCCGACCCGTCCGCCGCGCAGTGCGCAGCGAACGGCTCGGCCGCACCAGCCAGCCCCGCCTCTGCCCGGATCCCACCCCCAGGATCGGCGGCAGAGGATTCCTCCCTGGGCTCCTCTAGGGGTGCTGGGCCAGAAGACGGCAGCGGTTCAGAGCTCCCCTCCGCCCCAGACGCCGGAACGACCGGAGAAACCGGGAAGAGAACAATTCCCAGCTCCTCCAGTACGTCTGGCACCAGGGACGCAGCCAGGGGGCCATCCTCCTCCCCGCCACCAACCTCCGGCCCAGCGGATGGGGTGTTTTGGATTAAAACCTCTACCAGGTCGAGCAGCCCCTGGGAGATGTCCGGGTTGCATTGGGTGAGCTCATTATCCTCGAGCTCGCCCGACCCAGACCCCAGGCCGCCCGACCCGGCGAGGGGTAACGGCACCGATAGAATATCTATTTCCACCGCGGGTTGTTCCATGACCCCCCCCCACGGGCAGGGTCTCGTCCCCGTCCCCGGGAGGCACGTGCTGGACAGACACATCTGCCTCAGCCTCCCGAGGGACAGGCGACCCCTGCCGATCGCTGGTGATGGTGACAGCGGGGGGGGGGGGCGCAGTACCCGCGGCGGGCGACGACTCCCCCTGCTCGGAGGGACCCTCCTCCTACCGGTCCTCCTCCTCTTCCAGGGGGTCGCGCCTTCTTTTTAGCACGGAGGGAGCGAGGGAGACCTCCATGCCTGCAGAGGCCTCCTCCTCAGCTCCCTCCGACGGAGCAGGTTTATCGGGCTCCTCGGGCCCGAGCCCGGCCGCAGATATCGGCGTTACCGCTGCGGCGGTTGCGGCCACAGACTCGGGCACGAGGCCCCTCCCGCTCGCATCTGCCCTGATTAACTCCGCGAGGAGCACGGCTGTAAGGGGCTCAAGGGGCAAGGGCTGGCCATCCATGGGGGGACCCGCCCTAGGGTGTTTATTTTTTCGCCGCGCCATCCTCCGGCCGGACACGCTCCCTCCCCCCCGCCAGAGGCCTTGGTGGCATCGGCCCCCGACGTCGACTGCGCATCAGACGTTCCCGACGCGCGGGCAGATCCGGGGGGAGGAGCGTCGGTGGCGCCAGCCTCGGCCGCACGAGATGATCCGGCGGCCTTGGAGGTGGGCAATTTTTCCGGATGTGCCCCACCTCCTTGCAGGCTTGGCACCGCACACCGTCCGACGTCCAGAAGATGCGATAGGCGGTCCCCTCGTGGTGGACGACGAATGCCCCGTCAGTGTCCTCCTCCCGTGCCAGCTGGATAAACAGCTGGCGCCAGAAGGAGAAGACGTGGCGAAGGCTGGCCTCCCGGAAGCCGAGCGGGATGGGTGTGGTCCCCGACCTCACCTCCCCAAGTTGGCGTAGATGGGGAAGGAGGAGCTCACCAGGAACATAGGGTGGGACGTTCGAAATAACCACCCTCTGCGCGTTGGCCTCGAGGGGGTCCACCGGCAGGAAGGTCCCGCCCACGGTGAGCCCCTTGGCGATGGCCAGGGACACCGCCCACTCCGACCCCAGGAAGAACACAGCCTTCCCATACATTTTTGAGGCCGCTACAATGGCTGAGGGGCCGACAACCCCAGCCATGGCTTTAACGCAGGCCTCAATAGTCATAGTGGGGTGAGTGTAGCTCTTCACCCCAAGCTTTTTTGTCATCAGTCTGAATGGTGGCGGGGCAGCAGAAGCAGCGGGAGCAGTTGTGGCTGTGGCTGCCACTCCCGCATACGTCTTGGCTGGCCCGTCACCGGCGAAGATGCAGTCGCCATTCTGGGGTGGTATTATAAAGGGCTGCACTCACCCCAAGTCACAGGCCTAAAGATGGAAATGGCCTCAGGTATTTTTTTGGTCCTCTACCGAGCAGAGGGAACTGTTTGAAATGAAGGCACACCTCTCCCCCTATTGACTGAGATTGGGGGAGGGGCCTTCTCTCCTCTGCTCAATAGGCAATTAATTAATAGAGTCAATTGAGGTGCCTTAGAGAAAGGGGCAGAGAGAGACAAAGAGAGAGAGAGAAGGGCGGGTGGGAAGGAGGGAGGCCGCAAAGGCAGGGTCGCCACTCATGATGGCGGGTGGGTGGGTGTTGGCAGGGGTGCACTCTCCTGATGGAAATTTAAAGTCTCCGATAGTGGTGGTCTTCTGGCAGGGGGAGAAGATGTCTTCACCTGGGAAAGCTGGAGATGCCCAGGCTCAGTCCTGCACCAGGTCTTAACGATGTAATTAATGGAATTAACCACTTCACCTAGGCAGCTCCAGCTGGCCCAGGTCAGGCAATAGAAGGGATGCTTATTTGTGGTGCGTGTGGCCTAGTTTTGGCAAGAGCCACACGCACACACACAGCCACCCCTTGATGTTCCGGCCTTGTTTCTTCTTTTCTCCCCCCACCTAAAATACAAAGTCTTTGGGAGAGTGCCCCAAATAACACCCACCTGTAGATATTTTGAAAGATGATATTCCTCCCTCCTTCCGAACAGTTGGTGTTGGTTGATAGTGGTTCCTCTCCCCTCTCTCCTTCTCCTGAAGTGGAGGCCAATTTGGGGAGGCAGTAATGGGAAAGGCCTCTCCCCTGGTTGGTGTTGTTGCTGGCCTCCCTTCTCCTTCTCCTCCTCTGTCCTCTCCCTCCAGGCACCTCAGTTGCTGTGATGATGGTGGAGGTGGAGGTGGAGGTGGTGGTGGTCCAGTGTTCTCCTCCTCTGCCTGGTCAGGGGACCACCACTTTAGTCCACTCTCCTAGTCTGGCTGCTCCCTCTGCTTGTGCTTGCAGCTGCACAGCCAGCAATGCTGTGAATGAGGAACAGAGGGTAACTTAAGACTGAAATACAGAAGCCTGCTATGGCTTTATATACAGGGGTGGTCACTGCCGGTACTGCAATATAGAATCAGTTCTTCTCTTAAAGGTACATACACAGCAATTCCTCCCCTTTTAGATAAACAGTACATAACATTCATTTAACAACTAAATAATAACTAATTACTATTACAATTTTCTCTGTACTATATACATCAACTGAAATAATCATTTATAAGTTCAGTCTTTGAGGAGGCTTCCTGATCCTGACTGGATAGCGCCTTTCTCGAGTATCCTGTTCTTGCGGTGGAGTTGATTCTGGCTCATTGTCATTGGTTGGTTCGTCAGCTTCCAATACCATTGCTTCTGAGGTAGACGCAATCTGTACTTCGGGTTGATGACCAGGTGCACCTGCTCGTGGTATGGGTTTGGCTTGTTCCTGTGACTCTAGAATCTGGTCAGCATGGCGTCTCACGATGCTCTATCCAACGTCCACTGTGTACATTAGTGGTCCCTGCTATGTGCATATCGTTCCTGGCTGCCATTTTTCTGTTTGGTAGTCGCGGACCAAGACTGGTTGCCCTGTCTTGAAGCTCCTGGTTGACTTCTCATTTATGTGCTGGAATTGCTTATCCTCAACATCTCGTCTTATGATTGGTTTGAGCAAATCCAGGCGACATCTTAGCCTTCGGTTGAAGAACATTATGGCTGGAGCTTGGTTGGTGACTGCATGTGTCGCATTCCGGTAAGCAAACAAGAAATTATCCACCTTGTGTTGTAGTGGTATGTCGTCATTATGCATTGCCTTTATGGCCTTTTTAAAGGTCTGAACAAACCTCTCAGCCAATCCATTTGTGGCTGGATGATATGGGGCAGATGTGTAATGCTTCACCCCATTATTCCTCAGAAACCTCCGGAAATCCTCTCACACAAACTGTGGCCTATTGTCAGAGCGAATCTGTTCTGGCAACCCATTCCTGGCGAAGATGGTCCATAGGACTGCAATAGTTTTCTCTGTTATGGTGGAGGACATTTTGATGACCTCTGGCCATTTCGAATGGGCGTCCACAGCGATTAGGAACATTGAGTCCATAAATGGACCAGCAAAATCAATGTGTACACATTGCCATGGAGATGAGGACCACTCCCATGGATGTAGCGGGGCCTGTGGTGGAGCGTTTTGGACCTTCTGGCATCCTGTGCATCTCTTGGTCATATCCTCGATTTCTTTATCGATTCCCGGCCACCACACAAACGCCCTGGCTAGGCTCTTCATTTTTACCCCTCCCAGATGACCCTCATGAAGCTCATTGAGCACTCTATCTCTCAACTTGGGTGGAATTACCACTCAGGATCCACACATCAATGTCCCCCGGCACACTGACAGCTGTTCTCTCCTTGGCAAGAATGCTGGCAACAGTGAGTCGCCATGTGCTGGCCATCCCTTCACCGTCAAATCATAGACCCGAGAGTGTGTCAGGTCATTTCGGGTTTCCTTCTCTATACTTGAGTTTGTAACAGGTAGACATTCGACTATGGTCACATGGAATATCTCAACAGGGTCCACTGCAGGTGCTTCCTCTACCGTAGGCAACGGTAGGCGCGACAGCCCATCAGCGTTTCCATGCTGTTTCGTACCCTTGTAATCTATGTCGTACTGATGTGCCCCTAGAAAAAGTGACCATCTTTGCAGCCGTTGCGCCGTCATCACCGGAACGCCCTTCTTTGGGTTAAAAATGGAGACCAGGGGCTGATGATCAGTCAGTAGGGTGAATTTCTGCCCGTGCAGATAGTGATTGAACTTCTTCACCCCCCACACCAGGCTGAGGGCCTCCCTGTCAATCTGGGCATAGTTACGCTCGGCTGAGGTTAACGAGCGCGACGCAAAGATTATTGGCCTCTCTGAACCGTCAGGGAATTTGTGTGACAGCACCGCTCCAATGCCGTAGGGAGACACATCACATGCTAACCGAATCGGTAGTGTTGGATTGTAGTGGGCCAATACTTCTTTTGAAGTGATTAGGCATTTACATTTCTGAAAGGCACGCTTACACTCATCACTCCATTTCCATGTTGCTCCAGTTTGCAGTAGGGCATTCAGTGGGTGCAGAATTGTAGATAAATTCAGCAAGAACTTATGGTAGTAGTTCACCAACCCGAGGAACGACCTCAGTTGCGACACATTTTCCGGTGCTGGAGCCTTGACTACAGCCTCAATCTTGTCCGGTGACTTATGCAACCCTTCCTCATCAATCATGTGGCCACAATACGAGATTTGTCTCCTGAAGAACTCGCATTTGGGGCGGTTGGCTCGTAGCCCATATTCCTGTAATCTCGTGAGCACCTGCTCCAGGTTGGCAAGGTGTTCACTGTCATTTTCGCCCGTAACCAGGATGTCGTCCAAATAACACTGGGTCCCCGGGATCCCTTGCAGGACTTGTTCCATCGCCCTCTGCCAAATAGCCGGGGCTGATGCTACCCCGAATACCAGTCAATTGTACTGGTAAAGGCCTTTGTGAGTGTTTATCGTGAGGTATTTCCTAGACGCTTCTTCCACCTCCATTTGTAGATACGTTTGGGCCAGATCAATCATTGTAAAGCGTTTCCCTCCAGATAGTGAGGCGAAAATATCTTCTATCCGTGGAAGTGGGTATTGTACTGTGTGCAGGACTGGGTTCACAGTTACCTTGAAGCCCCCACAGATGCGAACCTTCTTCGGTTCCCCAGGCGTGCTGCTCAATGATTTCTTCATTACAGGAATGATGGGTGTGGCCCACTCGCTCCAGTCCACCTTGGACAGCACACCCGAACGCTCCAAACTCTCCAGCTCTGCTTAAACGGCTGGGCGGATCGCGTAAGGTAACGGTCTGGCCTTAAAAATATTTGGGTTTGCGTTATCTTTGATTTTTATCGTTGCCGTTACTCCTTTTAGAGTCCTAAGTCCTTGTTGGAGCACCTCTTTCGCCTCAGTTAGAATTTTTGACAGTCGTCCAGGTGTGACGTCATCATCCTTTTTATCAGTCACAGTTAGCGCCTGAATGGAATGCCAATCCAATTGTATTTTTCGGATCCATTCACGTCCCAATAATGGTGGTCCTCCATCTGGTAGTATATATAGATACAGTTTCTGTGTTTCCTTGCCATTGTATTCAACTGGCACCCTTATTTTTCCTCGGGGTAGACTTTTTGCCCTGTGTATGTCTTCAATACAATGGACGTGTCCTTCAAGGGTATGTGCGAGAATAGCCGCTCATAGTCTCATCGATTCATGACAGTTAGGGCTGATCCTGTGTCCAATTCCATCTTTACTGGGGACCCTGGTATCATGAGGGTGACCCAAATGGTTCGGTGATCCTCCTTTGCGATCACGTTGTGTAACTTTAGACAATTTAGTCTCCTGCTCCCAGAGTCCTTATCACTCTCCTGATCTTCCGAACTGTCAATTTCTTTACTTTCTTGTACTTTTCCTTAGTCGTTCTTGTAGTGTTGGTTTTCTTTCCCGACCTGCAAACTCTTGCTATGTGTCCCATTTTCCCACATTGCCTGCATACTTTGTCCTTAAACCAGCAGTCCTTCTGATCATGCGTTGTTCTGACGCAGCGATAGCACTTTTCTGCTCCATACGCCATTTTGTTAGCACTGTATTCTTGTGGTTTCTGTTGTATTTCCGCAGCTCCCCGTGCTGCTGCTTCGTAGGATACTGCCACGCTCAAAGCCTGTACTAGCGTCAGGTCCTTTTCTGAATGTAGTCGTTTCTGGGTTCCTTCACTCTGGAGCCCGCAGACAAACTTATCCCTGAAATAAAGAGTAGATTTGCCTTTCTAAATCTAGGCTTTATTAACCTTAAAAACCCAGCAGCACATCTTCAACACCCAGTCCCAACCAAGGCTGTAGAGAACTGAACTTAAGATGGCCACCACAAATCACATGACATCAACTACCAATGAGTTTACAGCGTATCTCTCAAGGCAGGAAATAGGCAACCAATCACAATACTTCTTACAACACAAGAATAATCACCACATTCACCCCTCCTTTTAAAACATACTCCAACCTAGGTAGCCTTTACAATTTACAATTAATTATTTATAACTAAAACAATACAAATATAATATTTCAACAATTTTAAAACATTACTATCAAATTATTTTAAAAGTCCATTTTCAATCGGTCGACCGGATATCTTGTTCGTGTCAACCTTCTTAACCTTGGTGAAATTCCTTGCCCTCCCACACCAGGAGACACGGAAGTATCTTCTGCAGGAAGGCTATCCATATCCCGATTATCAACGGTTTCCGGATTAGAAATCCCATCAGGAGGTAAACTGGGATGGTCATGAACATCCATCGAGGGCTGACTAATAGAATTATAATTATCTGCAATAGGAATGGAAATATTCGTAGTATCTGTGACGACATCCACATTATCTGAATCATGACTACTGTTAATATCCTCAGAAGAGGGCTGGCCACCACAAGGAGCCAAGTCTTTAATTGAAACAGTACTTTCTTTCCCATCTTGGAATCGAATATGAGCATATTGGGAATTTGCCTCCAACAGCTCCACCTCCTCCACTAAAGGATCATATTTTGACAATCTAACATGGCGTCGAAGCAGCACAGGTCCCTGCATAGTAAGCCATGAAGGTACCGAATATCCCGTAGTAGATCTCCGCGGATAGTTAAAGAGCCTTTCATGGGGGGTCACATTAGTAGCCGTTGAAAGCAATGATCTAATGGAATGCAGGGCATCAGGCAATACCATTTCCCACTGTGTATTCTTAAGGTTCCGGGATGTCAAAGCCAACATAACTGCCTTCCAGATCACCCCATTATATCGTTCGCACTGTCCATTACCCTGGGGATTATACGGGGTAGTTCTACTAGTAGAGATTACCCGACTCTGGAGGTATTCCTTCAACTGGGAAGACATAAAAGAACTTCCCTGATCTGAATGGATATACGCAGCCATCCCAAAGATGACAAAAAGTTGAGTCAGACATTTGATAACTGTAGCAGCTGATACGTCTGCGCAAGGAAAAGCAAAAGGGAACCTTGAAAACTCATCCACAACAGTAAATATATATCGATTTTGAGTCGTTGAAGGAAGAGGCCCCTTAAAATCAATGCTCAAACGTTCAAAAGGAGAAGTAGCCTTTATAAGATGAGCTCGTTGAGGCTTAAAGAAATTCGGTTTACACCGAGCACAGATAGAACATGATGAAGTCATCCACTTGACGTCTTCAACTGAAAAGGGCAAATTCTTACTGCATACGAAGTGTATCATCCTCGTAACACCAGGATGGCACAAAGCATTATGAAGATTAATAAGCGTATCTCCGTGAATCACAGAACAATAAGCCCTCAACAGCGCATCAGCAGCAACATTATCCTTCCCCGGATGGTAAACTATATCAAAATGGTAGCATGCCAACTCAATCCTCCACCTCATTATTTTATCATTCTTGATCTTTCCAAAATGTTTGACATCAAACATAAAGGACACAGATTTTTGGTCAGTTACCAACATAAAATGTCGCCCCGATAAATAATGTCTCCATTTACGCAGTGCTTCTACTATTGCATATGCCTCTTTCTCTATTGAGGAGTGTCTTTTCTCACTATTGTTCAAAGTACGTGAGAAAAAGGCCACAGGTCTTCCATTTTGGTTCAGAGTAGCCCCAATTGCAAAATCGGAAGCGTCCGTCTCAATCACAAAGGGAACCTGCTCATCAATAGAATGCACAACTGCTCCAAGGATATCCTTTTTGAAATTATCAAAACACGTCCTAGCCTCCCATGATAGAGGATATGTTGTAACCTGAATAAGGGGCCGGATCTTCTGCGAAAAGTTTGCAATCCAATTAGAATAATAGGAAAACAGTCCAACAACTCGTTGCAAAGCCTTAGAATTAGTAGGACAAGGTAAATCAATCAATGGTCGCAGGCATTCTGGATCTGGTTTAATCTTGTTTCCCGAGATAATATACCCCAGTAGATTTACCTCAGTGGTCGAAAAGATACACTTCTCTTTATTGAAAGTTAAACCAACTTTTTCCGCAGCTTGAAGGAATCTTTCTAAATTAGAATCATGCTCCACCCTTGATTTGCCACACACCATGATGTCATCTAAATATGAAAAGGTGTCAGAGAGAGAGTTATCACTTATAAAAGCATCCATTGTCCGTTGAAAACAGGCAACACCATTAGTAACACCAAATGGTATTCGGCAAAACTGATACAGCTTTCCGCCAGCCTCAAAGGCCGTATATGGTTGATCCCTCTTAACAATAGGAATCTGATGATAAGCACTCTTTAGGTCAATAGTGCTAAAAACCTTATACTGAGATACTTTGTTGATAAGCTCATCAATCTTAGGCAAAGGGTACGCATCTAATTGAGTATACCTATTAATAGTTTGAGAGTAGTCTATCACCATTCATTTCTTATGTCTCTTGTTAGTGGTGACAACTACTTGTGCCCGCCAGGGCGAACAACTAGGTTCAATGATTCCTTCCAATAAAAGACGTTGTACTTCAGAATTAATAAATTCTTTATCCTGACTGCTATACCTTCTTGACTTGGTAGCAATTGGCTTACAATCCGGCATCAAATTGGAAAAAAGTGATAATGGAGAAATGGATAAAGAAGTTAATCCACAAATAGATAAAGGTGGCTTAGTTCCTCCAAAAGAAAGACTGAGAGACTCGTGTAATTGAAGCACATCATGACCAATCAAAATATCCGCACAGAGATTAGGCAAAACAGATAGGCGTATATCAGTATACGTATTACCTAGAAGAATTAATTTCACAAGGCAACAACCAGCTACTTGTGAAGTGAGAGTCATCTGAGCCATACACACCTGATAAGTAACAGGTGAAATTTTCAAACGCTTCTCCTTCACAAACTGAAGACTTATAAAACTCTCGGTACTGCCCGTATCTATAAGGGCCTTCACTTCTAACCCATTAACTTGGGCCGTAACTGTAGCTTTATTTAGGCCATGAGCAAAGGCAGCAGAAACTGATGCAATAAACGCCCTATCTAAAGGCTGAATAGTCACAGAGGAGGCAATTGATTTACAAACACGTGCATAATGACCTCTCTTGCCGCATTTACTACACACAGCCTCCCGAGCAGGACACTTCAGACGAGGGTGCCGGGCGTTCCCACAAAAATAACACTTCTGAATTCTAGAGGCAACAGCAGCCGAAGTAGAAACTGTTTCAGAATCTGGTAAACCACTCCTATTAAGTCCACATAATTCCTTTTCATCCGGAACTGCCGAAACCACAGTCGCAGGCCGATTAAAAAGAGCGTAAGAATCCGAACTTCTCGGAGCCAAATCCAATGTAGAGGCTTGCTCAAAAGCACTCTTGAGATCCAAAGTCTTATTTTCTAATAACCGCTGACGAATTGATCTAGACAGTAATCCATTAATAAAAGCATCCCGTACCGATTCTTCCTTATATTCTTCTGCCGACACGGCCTTATAATTACAGTTAGCACCAAGGCGCCAAAGTGCTTGTAAATAAGCATCCAAAGATTCTCCCACCTGCTGCCTACGGGCAGATAGAAGATAACGTGCAAATACCTCATTCTTTGGTTTAACAAAAATCTTTTCCAATGTAGCAATAGCCAATTCGTAAGTTTCACAGTCCAAGATATACTTATACACATCCGGAGCAATGTAGTTGATCAGTATATTCAACTTATTTAGAGACTCTTGATCCAACACACCCAAAAAGTTTTTAAATGTACGATACCAGTGTTTCCATTTATCATCCACTCCTGCAGAATTAGGGTCAGCATTAAATCGTTCCGGTTGAAGATATCGCTCCATTCTAACAAAAGGTTAATAAATTGAAATAAAGAGTAGATTTGCCTTTCTAAATCTAGGCTTTATTAACCTTAAAAACCCAGCAGCACATCTTCAACACCCAGTCCCAACCAAGGCTGTAGAGAACTGAATTTAAGATGGCCACCACAAATCACATGACATCAACTACCAATGAGTTTACAGCATATCTCTCAAGGCAGGAAGCAGGCAACCAATCACAATACTTCTTACAACACAAGAATAATCACCACAATCCCGTAAGGTGTCTGCCAGTCCTGCTCCGAACTGGCAGTGCTTTGATAACTTGCGTAGTTCCGTAAGATAGTCAGCATTGCTCTCATCTTTGTGCTGGTTTCTTTTATAGAACTTGAATCTTTCTGCTATCAGCAGCGGTGTAGGGTTTAGGTGTTCCTGTAAGATATTAACAATCTCTTCAAAACTTTTCTCCATTGGTTTAGCTGGGGTAATTAAATTCCGCAATAGGCTGTACGTTCTCGCGTCCATCAAATTTAATAACACCGACGCCTTCTTTCCATCGGCCACCTCATTTGCCTTGCAGTACACTTCAATTCTTTCCACATACGTGGTCCAGTCTTCTACCTCGTTGTCAAAAGCAGTGATACTGCCACTTTTCGGCATCTTGGGTGATTTAAAATGGCGCCTCCCGCGCTTTTTCTTCTTCACCAATGGATTAAAATGGCGCCTCCCGCGCTTTTCCTTCTTCGCCAATGGAATAAAATGGCGCCTCCCGCGCTTTTCCTTCTTCCCCTTGCTGCCACACTGCTCCTAGCGTACTGCAGGGTAATGGCGGCGACCCGCGGCTTCGGCGCATCTCACTTTTCCTTCCCCTTGTTTTATTTTCGCTACGCTGCCCGGTTCTTGAGCACCGACTACGCCCTGTGCGCTCCACCCTCTCTCTCTCTCTCTCTTTCCTCCCGACGACGCTGCACGGCCCCTTTGCAGAGCCGCTCGATCGAGCTCAAGCCCGCCGCAGTCTGGAAGGGTCAGCGCACTACCTGCTACCAGCACGATTTGCTGGAACACCTTGACTGGGGAGCCAAGCCCAGCTCTCCACAGCCTCTCCTGCAACTCTCTGAACTCCGATGAATCCTTGGGCGGTTGCCCGCGGTCGACGCCCGTTGTTCTGACTTCGACTTCCAAGAAGCTTCTTCGCAAGGAAAGATCCCCGTGAGGTGATGCAGTACTGCAGGTGAGTTCAAACCTGTTCGTCGCCAATGTAGTGTCCGAGTATAAATAATACACGGACTGCAGGAGAACAATAATAACAGGTATTTACTGAACAGAGGGTAACTTAAGACTGAAATACAGAAGCCTGCTATGGCTTTATATACAGGGGTGGTCACTGCCAGTACTGCAGTATAGAATCAGTTCTTCTCTTAAAGGTACATACACAACAATTGGCACTTCGGGACACCTCTCCTATGAAGAGCAGTGCAGAGCCTGGCAGGAGGTGCTGACTGAGTCAACACAGTGAACTCTGCAGATGACTTGGGAATAGATGGGGAAGAAGTTGACCTACCTTCTGCAATCTGGCAAGGTGAGACAACCCAGCAGTACCATTTATCAGGAAGATGGTCTGAATATTCATGGAACAAAATGTTGCTTGTCAACCTGCTCCACATTTGCAGTTGGCCTATGCCAAGCTCTCACATAACCTTACTGCCCTTTCATTGTTTCTCATGCATACCCACATTCAAGCTGCAACTTACAAATGAAAGCCATGCCACACTTACATGTTCAAAGGGCATCAGACATAAAATAAATATAACATAACCTAGCTGCATGATTGCTAAAAGGTGGCGCTGCAGGTTGGGTTGCATAACAATCACTATGCAGATACTCTTTCAAATTACAACATTTGAAAATTACCTCTTTGCTTGCATGACAAGATGGCACAGAATACAAGGGAACACACCTGAAACGGAAGAGGGATTATAAATTACAAGCCTTATGTTCCCTTGTAGGAGACCACCCAGAATATTATTGGGCCAGAAATTCGTGAACGGGGCTTGCCGCGCGTGCAAGCCCCGTATATGCACTTACCCGACGCTCCTGCCAATCACCTCCAGGGACGCCTGGAATTGGTGTTTCAAAAAGAAGAATCCCGGGCAGCGTATGACATCACACCGCCCAGGAGTGCAGCCAGCGCGAAGCCTGGAGCGTGCAGTGCAAGTGAGACACGCCCCTTAAGGTCTCATTGTAGTAGGACACGCCCCCAATCTCTCCAAGCAGCTGCAGAGGACTTTGTAGTTACACAGCTGCAGGGAAAGTAAGTTATCTGCTATTTTATGAATGTTTTGTGAACTTTTATAAAATTTTAAAAAGGTTTACATTATTTTGAAGAATCTGAAGTAGTTTTAAACAGAATTAAAGCAATTTAAAGACTTTTAAAAGCCCTAAAAGATTTTTTTTAATTCCATGTATTTATTTAGCAATGTCGTCGTCATACGTGTCTTCACACTGTTCCCTTTGGGGAACTGTATGAAGTGGTGGAAGGATTTATGGCCATGATTAACGCTCATTCCGTGACCGTAACCATCTTTGAACCAGCCATTAGGGCGGTTAGTCCTATGGCGGGAGGGTTTTACGGGCTCCCACAAACTATACAAGGAGGGGGGGCCACCCACACCCACAGACGCAAATATCCCACTGGATGTCAACCCAGAATTTAGAGCCGGAGCTCCGACTCCACTTAGCCGGGACTGTCTGGAGCGGGGTTCGAAACCCTACCCTGATCTGGCCCAGCGGCGGGGATCCTACCGCTATGCCAAAGGCCCAATCCGATTAGCAACGTGAAATGGCTGGAATGAGCACAATTCACGGCATTAAAAGAACTCACAATTGAACTGATGATGACCTCAGCAATCTCCTCAAGGAGGTGGAGGCGCAGCGCCTGCTCATAATTGGTAATGAGAAGTCAAAGGCGCCGCAAAAAGGGCAGATGATAGCTTGGTCTTTCAAGTGGCAGCATAGGGCTCCAGTCACGGGGAGGGAAAAGGCGCAGGAAACGTATGGGTGTCACCTTTTGTGCGGAGTGGGCCTTTTGCGCAGCAGTAAGCATCCCCGCCGCTGGGCCAGAAGGAGTAGGGTTTCGAACCCCACTCCAGACAGTCCCGGCAAGTGGAGTCGGAGCTCCAACTATAAATTCTGGGTGGACATCCAGCGGGATACATGCGTCCGTGGGTGTGGGTGGCCCCCCCCCCTCAGATGGGTTGTGGGAGCCCGTAAAACCCTCACGCCATAGGACTAACCACCCTAATGGCTGGTTCAAAGATGGTTACGGTCGCGGAATGAGCGTTAATCAAGGCCATAAATCCTTCCACCACTTCATACAGTTCCCGAAAGGGAACAGTGTGAGGATATGTACGACGATGACCTCTTGCGCAATGCACCTCCTTGGACCCTCAGTCGCAGATGCGAGGGGGCAAATCGTACAATTGTTAAATTTTTCAATTTTTTTACATGTAAAATGTTGGCCCAGTAATTCCCTTCCAAATGCGCGAGTACGGTCGGGGTGCTTACGCGTCTGGCCGGAGGAAATGCCGGTTTTCAGCATGCACAGCGCATGCGGGGAAAACCGGCATTTCCTGTCCTCTGAACAAAGGGGTTCAGAGGCAAAACGCATGCGCAGTAAAATTCGCCGCTTTCATTCATGATTTCAGTGAGGTCAAGTCCTTACAACTTACACATGAAAAAAGCATGGGTACAGTTGCTCCAGAGGCTGCGGAGGAAGATATTTCTTATCATGGAGCTTCTGAAAGTATGTATGTCTGTATATATTCCTTTGCGTGTTATGTATATATTCCTTTACTTATGTGTATGAATGTATTATTTAATTATGACTTTCAGAGAAAGTAACTTATTGGAAAATCATAATTAAAAACATACATTCATACACATTAGTAAAGGAATATAAAACATACATACATATACGTAAAGGAATATATGCGGACATACATACATAATTACTTATTACTGATGAAAAGTTTCTTTCTTAAAAGCGCTGGAAATGTTACATTACTCATTTTAGAACACTCATTTTCACATTCCATTCACACAGCCACAATTGCTCCTTCTACCTACCGTTCTGAAAACCCGTTTAAAAAAAAAAAATTAAACTTTAAAACTTACTTAAAATTTCTTAAAATAACTTCCCTCCCTTTCCCAAACAAAAATATTGCCTTTCAGAAGCTCCACGATAAAATATATCTTCCTCCGCAGCCTTGGAACAACTTTACACCTGCTTTTTTCAAGTGTAACTTGTAAGGACTTACCCTCACTGAATCCATGAATGAAATCTACGAAGTTCACTGCGCAAGCGCTGCCTGTGCAGTCGCACGCGCTGCCTGTGCAGTCGCACGCGCTGTGCCTATGAACCCCTTCGTTCCGAGGTCTGGAAATGCCGGCGTTCCCCGCATGCGCTGTTCATGCTGAACGCCGGCATTTCCAACGGCCAGATGCGTGAGTACCCCGACCGTACTCACGCCTTTGGTCACGAATTTCTGGCCCAATGTGTTTAAGAGCAAGGAGGGAGCAGGGGAAGGAGAAACCACAAGCCTCTCTCAAGCTCAGGGCTAGTACAATCAGTTCTTATGTCTGATTCCTCTTCTACTCATTCCTATACAGGCATGCTAACAACCACATAAACATCACACATAGTTAGTATCTTATAATGGGATCCTTGTTTGAAGGTGTGTTTTGAAAGCAACATTCCAACATGCTGGCCCCTTCCTGTCACTGTAGATCTGGAAGAGCAGTCTGATAGTACTACCAGTGACCCAGAACAATATGGCAGCTCACAGTACTCTGCATCACTCTCACCAACATTTACAACTGAAGCACAGTACATCCCTGAAGATGCAGTTAATAAACTTGAGGAGGTAGCACCTGATTAGCTACAATGCACAGGTGAAGAAGACCAGGTGGCGGTGGCATGGGAGGAGCAGGAACTTGCTACCCAGATAGGCACATCGCTGCATCAATAACCCTTCTACTTTGGCAAATGCAGCAGTGTGGTAACATTGGGCAGCTATGTTATACTGCTGTTGCTAGTTCAGTTGGAAAATGAAATGAAATTGCTAGCAATGTTGACCGATGCATCATTCATTCATCTATTTCATACATGTATCGGTAGCACATTAGCGAATACTGCATTTGAACCTCTGCTCTAGTGGAAGGAGGTGGAGTCGGAGTCAAAAATGTTGAAGATGGTGCCTTGCCTGCCAATGGCAGGACTATCCATAGGTTAGAAACATAGAAACATAGAAAAATAGGAGCAGGAGTAGGCCATTCGGCCCTTTGAGCCTGCTCCGCCATTCAATATGATCATGGCTGATCCTCTATCTCAATACCATATTCCTGCTCTCTCCCCATACCCCTTAATGCCTTTTGTGTCTAGAAATCTATCTATCTCCTTCTTAAATATATTCAGTATCTTGGCCTCCACAGCCTTCTGTGGTAGAAAACTCCACAGGTTCACCACCCTCTGAGTGAGGAAATTTCTCCTCATCTCAGTCCTAAATGTCCTACCCCGTATCCTGAGAATATGACCTCTCGTTCTAGACCCCCCCCAGATAGGGGAAACATCCTCCCTGCATCCAGTCTGTCTAGCCCTGTCAGAATTTTATACGTTTCAATGAGATCCCCTCTCATTCTTCTAAACTCTAATGAATACAGGCCCAGTCGACCCAATCTCTCCTCATATGACAGTCCTGCCATCCCAGGAATCAGTCTGGTGAACCTTCGTTGCACTCCCTCTATGGCAAGTACATCCTTTCTTAGGTAAGGGGACCAAAACTGCACACAGTACTCCAGGTGTGGTCTCACCAAGGTCCTGTACAACTGTACTAAGACATCCTTGCTCCTGTACTCAAATCCTCTTGCAATGAAGGCCAACATACCATTTGCCTTCCTAACTGCTTGCTGCACCTGCATGTTTGCTTTCAGTGACTGGTGTACAAGGACACCCAGGTCCCTCTGTACATCAGCATTTCCCAATCTATCACCATTTAAATAATACTTTCTGTTTTTCTGACCGGAGTGGATAACTTCACATT
The DNA here is from genome assembly GCF_052327205.1 of Somniosus microcephalus. Classification (NCBI taxonomy): domain Eukaryota; kingdom Metazoa; phylum Chordata; class Chondrichthyes; order Squaliformes; family Somniosidae; genus Somniosus; species Somniosus microcephalus. The sequence continues at coordinate 93,355,113 of NC_140992.1, read as the reverse complement.
TATCCACGTTATACTGCATCTGCCATGTATTTTCCCACTCACTCAACTTGTCTAAATTGCCTTGAAGCCTCTTTGCATCCTCCTCACAACTCACAATCCCACCTAGTTTTGTGTCATCAGCAAACTTGGAAATGTTACATTTGGTTCCCTCATCCAAATCATTGATATATATTGTGAATAGCTGGGGCCCAAGCACTGATCCCTGCAGTACCCCACTAGTCACCGCCTGCCACCCTGAAAAAGACCCATTTATTCCTATTTTCTGTTTCTGTCTGTTTACCAATTTTCAATCCATGCCCCTAATCCCGTGTGCTTAAATTTTGCACACTAACCTCTTATGTGGGACTTTATCAAAGGCTTTCTGAAAATCCAAATACACCACATCCACTGGTTCTCCCTTATCTATTCTACCAGTTACATCCTCAAAAAACTCCAGTAGGTTTGTCAAACACGATTTCCCTTTGTCTAATTCTGTTGATATTTTCTAAGTGTCCTGTTATCACATCCTTTATAATAGACTTTAGCATTTTCCCTACTACTGATGTTAGGCTAACCGGTCTGTATTTCCCTGTTTTCTCTCTCCCTCCTTTTTTAAATAGTGGGGCTACATTTGCCACCCTCCAATCTGCAGGAACTGTTCCATAGCCTATTGAATTTTGGAAGATGACAACCAATACATCCATTATTTCCATGGCTACCTCTTTTAGTACTCTGGGATGCAGATTATTAGGCCCTGGGGATTTATCAGCTTTCAGTCCCATTAATTTCTCCAGCACTATTTTTTTACTAATACTAATTTCCTTTAATTTCTCCTTCTCACGAGATCCTTGGTTTCCTAGCATTTCTGGGAAGTTATTTGTGTCTTCTTCCGTGAAGACAGAACCAAAGTATTTGTTTAATTGCTCAGCATTTCGTAGTTCCCCATTATAAATTCTTCCGTTTCTGGCTGTAAGGGACCTACATTTGTCTTCACTAATCTTTGTATTTTTACATACTTGTAGAAGCTTTTACAATCCGCTTTTATGTTCCTTGCAAGTTTACTTTCATGCTCTATTTTGCCCCTCTTAATCAATCTCTTGGTCCTTTTTGCTGAACTCTAAACTGCTCCCAATCCTCAGGCTTGCTACGTTTTCTGGCAACTTTATATGACTCCTCTTTGGATCTAATACTATCCTTAATTTCTTTTGTCAGCCATGGATAGGCCACTTTACCTTTTGTATTTTTGCACCAGAAAGGAACATATAACTATTGCAATTCATGCATTTGTTCCTTAAATGTTAGCCATTGCCTATCCACCATCATGCATTTTAATGAAGCTCCCCAATCTATCATAGCGAACTCACTCCTCATACCATCGTAGTTTCCTTTGTTTAGATTTAGGACCCTAGTTTCGGATTGGACTTCTTCACTTTCCATTTTAATGAAGAATTCTATCATGTTATGGTCACTCTTCCCTAAAGGACCCCGCACAACAAGATGATTAATTAACCCCTTCTCATTGCACAATACCTAGGATAGCCTGTTCCCTAGTTGGCTCCTCAACTTACTGCTCTAAAAAACCATTTCGTACACATTCCAGGAATTCATCCTCCATTGTATTATTGCTGTAGGGGGTGGCGTGTGCCCAGTCAGCTTCACCTCTGACTGTCTCTGAGTGGTTCGAATCGCTCTCACACCCCTGGATTCTAGACACCGGACTTAGGTACAGGCGGCGATACAGAAAATCGAGTAGACAAGTGGTTTGGTGCAAGAAAACCGCAATTTTTATTAAAGGCACAATAAAACACAATCTTACTGAGAATTACTGAAATAACTACAGGTATAAACAATTACACTTATATGGGAATGGGGAACACACGGCACATCGAGGGAAACAAATACATTAAAAATCCCCTTATCCTTATCCCACCCGCAATACCTAACTAGATTAAGCTACGAGGGGCCAGGAATTCACGCTCACCAACTCGAAACCTGTTGATTTAACTGATTGTGGGTTTGAGGTTCACTCTTGTTGTCCTTTGGGGTTCGTCGTTGCCATGTGGTCACAGGGCGCGGCGATGGAGATGTTTGTGCAAAGCACCCTCCCTTTTCCTCCGTTAACGTCTTTGTTGAGTACCTTGTCGTGATGGGTCTTCTTCTTCGGGCGGTTGGTCGTCGACGGTTTTGCTGTGGTTGGGGCTCGGTTGGCGGTTTTTACCGTTACTATGATTTTCCTACCCAAGCTTCGAACACCAGTTTATTCTTAATTGGGCTTTACTGTCCAAGCATCAAATGCCAGCTTAAAACTAGGCCATTTGTCTTGATTTTACTGTCCATGCTTCAAACGCCAACTTATTCGTCAAACACCAGCTTATAGCTAGGCCGTTTGTCCCCTAACGCGTCTTTCCGCTGCCCTTCTCTGCCTTTACCGGTTTTACCGTTTTTCTCGTCTCATCTCGTCTCGTCTCATCTCATTTGTTTGTGGCCCCGTATGTCCTGTGCGTTTTCGATTCAGGTCTCGTTCTCCTCCCACGTTTGGTCCCCGGTGTGGTAATGGGCGTCCTTGGTGTCGAGCAGCGCAGGGAGGGAGAAGAGAGCCCGCAACGAGGCACGAAACACGAACGAGAGGCAGGAGGCAAGAGCCAAGAGAACGATCACTACCGATGGGCCTACAATTATACCCGGTTCTTCACCCCTTATCTGCGCGCCAAATCAGGTGAGTCCTTTGCCTAACTTTTGGCGGGCTCGTCAAAATGATTACAGCCATTTACTTTAACGACTTCTGGGGCGGTTGTCTCCTTGTATAATGGCTTCGATATCCTGGCTGTTTGTTATTTATGAAACTTAATCGTCTTTCCTGGCTTGGCAGCTACCTGTGAGCTGTTACTGATTATTTATGTGAAGAGTTGATGGCCTTCAGATTAGGCCCATCCTGACTTGATCTGTCCCAAGGTGAAGAATGCATATTCTGTGTTTACCTAGCTGTCTGGCTTTACAAAGTCTTTTCACAGATCCATGCATGTTAGGTTTCGTTTCAGGGCCTGCCTTTTTGCAGGGCCTTGCTTTTAAAATCCTGTCGGTTTTGGTCACGAGGTTTCAGAAGCCATTTTGGGTACCCTTTTTAATAACTTGTCCATACAGGGTCCCTTTTGTAGTGTATGTACCTTTAAGGGGAGAACTACGTTTTACAGCTCCTGTATACTGTAGTACCGGCAGTGACCACACCTGTATATAACCCTGAGTAGGGATCTGTACAGTTCATTTTAGAGTAACCCTCATCCAGTAAACACCTGTTGATTGTTCTCTGCAGTCTCTTGTCTAGTTATTGAAGGACACACAACATCAAGATACACGGATTTAACAGCTTTATCCATAACTTTTCGGGAATGTGGGAATTTTGAGAACCCTACACTCCCCCCTGTTGATACTAAACTTGCTTTAAGTATCATCCTGACAAGGTGAGCAAAATTTCCCACCCTGCTTAGTCAATCTTCCCATGCAATTACCTATCTATGATCCCATGACACATGCATTTCCCATTTTGTAAAAATGTAGTGTACATAAGCATACATAGAATAACTACAGTCGTTTACACACATCCAAGCATGGAGGGGGTCCAACACCCCTGCACCACTTGGTACACATACATCTTTATTAAAACAACACGTCAAAAATCTTTATTAAAACAATAAAACACAAAAAAAAAACAATCTTTATTCAGAAATACAAAAAATTCAAACAGCTGTATCTCCCTCCACCTTAACATAATGTTCCTTACAGGTCCTTTGGTTTCAGAATTCTAGTATTTGGCCTTTTCCTTTGCACTGAGGGGACCTCTATATTTTCAAAAATGTCCCACCAGGGTGGAACTACAGTGTCCAATATCTTAGCCCCTACCTCTACCATCTTCTGCTCTAATGTGTAGAAATGTTTCTGTGAGACTATTACTGCTTTGAGTATTTTGGTAAGATGTTCTGGGAGAGGGGGATTTCATAGCCGAAATGCGCTACATACTTTTGCAGGTTGGTAAAATTCTCTTTTACAGTGAGGTGAACAGTGGAGGGTTCAGGAATGGGGACAATTCATTCCTGGGCCACTTGAACCTCTGCCTTGGGTTTAAAGCAGAAACTGCTGTCACTTACCAGACACCAGCTATGCTGTCCATACTGGTAGTGGGGCGCACCTGTGGTGACACAATATGTCCCACCTCCTATATATGCTACCTGTGGGGGAACATGGTCTTGTGCCATTACCTCCATGGTACAGTTTATAGGTTTTGTGCCAGCAGCTTTAAACCCGCACTGTGGCTTTGAATAGGCATTCAAGTGCTGGGGACACAGTATTATGTGTGCTCCCCGGCTCTGGCACCCTGAGAGGTCAGTACCTGTCATAGCGTGCTCCCACTTTATGACGTAAGGTGGGACCGCTGTGAAACGAATGTGTGCACCCCCTTGAATGACTCCAATGTTCTCTACCCTGTATACCGGTGCGGGTCGGGCTGTCCCACTCATGACCGGCATCCTTACTACTATACCTATGATAGTATGGTTTGAACGTCCACAATCTACTGGGACTGGGTGGGCCTCAGAAGCTAGCCGGAGTTAACACGGGCTTAATGCATTCTCAAATGGATGGAGGGATTTGTTGCTGATCCAGGAGGGGACTAAACCCTATTTTAAATCCTCCAGATTACTGCGGCCCTCGCCCAGCAACCATGCCCCATACAGTACGCACACCTCGTTCTGTGCAGCCTGATCAGAAGCATTTCTGTCCTCTCATAAGGGCATTTACAGCCTTGGCGTGTCTTTCCAGCTCAGCTATTATTTCTTTTAAATGGACCGTCATGGCCTGGTCCTCATGTAACTCTGAGCCTACTACCTTATTCTCATCCATCAATATTTTCCTCAATTGAGTTTTTAAACCGTTTATCTGGGTCTGCAACTCTATGTCATCCAGACTGTTGATGACAGAGGACCCTGTGTTAAATGCTGTAAAAACATCATTCCATGCTCCCCTTCTTTGTCTCCCCGTATTACCAAAGTACTCATGGTGTGTGGTGTACAGTTCGGTTTTGTCTACATTAGCAAAATCGAACTCGTAAAATTTCCTAAACATCTCTTTTAACAGGGCCTGGTATAGCTGTTCCGTCTCTTTGGGGCACCACTCTGGTAAGTGTACCTCGGTGAGGTTTAAAATCACGGAGGCTACCGCGTAGTGTACACCCTGGTACAGCACCTGATCCGTAGGCACTAGTACCAGCCCATTCCCTGGTCCCTTGGTGGCGGTGGGGCACCCCTCCCTGTGTGTCCTTGCTGCCTGGGTCATGGGCAGGGGCTTTCGGGGGCGGGTCACAAGTTCAGTGGCATTAACCGGGATCGGGGAGTATGGGACCGCGCACGCCTTTAGGCTGGAATCCCACTCCACCCCCTCCCCGGCATCTTGCCATTGCCAGTGGAAAATGATGGATATGCCTGTGGGGCAGGCCTTCTCTGACCCCCACATACAGACATAAATCCCCTGATCCGGTTCCCACCACTTGTCCCAGCACACACTCAATCCCCCGTGAGTCCCTGTAATCGTCCGATGGGCATTGTTCCCCAATCGTTCCCACCTGACTGCGGGGTTTCCCATATTTTTGCTCAGTTTCCTGTACCACCACCACCTATCCAAAGGAATCCATCCCTTGCATGTTAAACATACACGTTTCCCTACGGTGACGCTGACCCTTGTGGCAATGACCTGTACCCTGGGGCACAGGAGGGAGGCCTCCCCGTACGTGAACCCGGTCTGGCTGGAGTACTGAGTCGAATTGGACCCCAGCCACCCTGGCCACCTTCCCTCGTGGAAGTAAACGGCAAGCTCCTCCGCATCCCGTTCGCCACTTCCATCGGTACTATAGGTGCTCTCTCCCCTGAGCACCCATAGATGTGGGCGTCCTCCACGTCACCTCGCTTTCCAATGCTCATTCCTATCAGGGTGAATAGGAGTATGCCCCCCTTCATCCTGAAATCCTCTATGCAAAGAGATACAAGAGCATATAGCCAGGTCCCAAGGATATTCTCTGGCTTGGGTGAAGCATAGTCGAGTCTTGCGACCTCGACTCAAAATACAAACACTCTTAACAAATTACTACTTATTTAAAACTACCAATCACCTTATTTAAAATTAAACTAAACACCCAAACTTAACTTAAACTGAAACACCCAAACTTAAATAACAGAAGCTATGTACATCCGCCGCCCGTCTCCAGGCGGCCAGCCTAATTCCTGTTCGGGCTGCGGCACACCGCTCCCTTTGGTGTGGCCGCACTGTCCTGTACTTTCAGTCCCTCGCAGCCTGTGGCTGCTGGCTGGGGACCTCTGTCCTTGGACTGATCCCTCACTCGAGAGGCTGCCCTCTTTAAATGAGGAGCCAGTGACCACGGTTTCCTAGGCTGGGGCGTCCGTGGGGACCTTCTAGGGACTTTGGCGGGTGGGGGTTTTCTGGCTGGTGAGCCTTTTACCCGAGCCACTGCCCCCTCCGGTGCAGTCTGTGGGCTTACCACTACTGCTGGCTGGGGATCTTCATCCTCAGGCTTTACCTCTCCTGAACCTGGGCTAGGGGCAGGTAACTCTTCGCAGCCTGATGCTGCAGGCTGGGGGTCCTCGCCCTCAGGTCCCAAATCTGGGTCTGGGGCAGGGTCTTCGCCCTCAGGTCCCACCTCCTCTAAACCTGGGTCAGGGGCGGGGTCTTCGCCCTCGGGTCCCTCCTCATCTGGATCCCAGAAGAGTGGGGGGGTGTCCCAATCGGTGGGCGGGATGGCCCCTCCCCTTAAACAAGCCACAGCGCCTGCCTGTGCAGTCTGTGAACTTGTTCCCGCTGCAGGCTGAGGATCTCTATCCTCAGACCTTACCCCACCTGACTGTTTTCTCTTCTCGGGCTTAAACAGTTTACACTGATTAATATGGAACCATTTGGTGCGCCGAGGCATCTTAATGGCGTATACCATGGGGCTTGCCTTGTCTACAATGCTGTAGGGCCCCATGTATAGCGGTTCTAAACTTCCTACCCGAGCATAGTTCCTCACCATGACCTGGTCTCTTACCTCCCACTCGTGGTGTTTTCAGGGTTCGATCAGCAATCAGTTGCTCCGATGCTGCTTTCCCATGTTCCTAGCCGTCTGCCCGTGGACCTGCTTAAGGTGCTCAAAGAGGTTTCGGGCGAACCTGTCCCGGTTTACCTCTCTGAGCTGACCCTCCGTGAGCACCGGGGCTAGTACATGGGTGGGGGTCCGCATAATCCGGCCAGTCATCAGCTCGTACGGGGAGTACCCCGTGCTTTTTGACTGGCTGGCCCGGATCCCCATCAGGACCAACGGTAGGACCTCTGCCCATTTTCGAGGCGAATCCACCGTCTCTTTCCTCAACCTTTCCTTTAAGGTCCTGTTCATCCTCTCCACAATCCCTGATGACTGTGGGTTGTGGGCAACGTGCCACTTCCCCTCGATGCCGAGCAGCATAAAGGTATTCTGCATTACCTGCCCGGTAAAGTGACTCCCTTGGTCGGATTCCACATACTGTGGTAGCCCCCATCGCGAGAACACTTCCCGGACCAGGATCCTGGCCGTACCCAGAGCTGTGGCTGTGCTGCAGGGGAAGGCTTCTACCCATTTGGTGAACACATCTACCAGGACTAGGCAGTACTTACAGCCCCCCTGGGCGGTGGGCAGGGGCCCGATGTAGTCAACCTGTATCGACTGCCATGGTTCCTCTACCCTCCTGATGTGTCCCGTAGGTACCTTCCTTTTGTGGGGGTCAGGGTTGTTAGCAGCGCACACCAGACAGCCGGCGCAGAACTCGCGGACATCTTCCCTGAGTCATGGCCACCATCCCGCCTGTTCCACCCGCTGCCAGGTGGTCTCAGGCCCGGGATGCCACGCTCCTGGACCCTCATGGGCCAGTTGAAGGCATTCCCTCCAGTGCTGCTGTGGTACTACCCATTATTCTCCCCTAAACAGCATGTCTTCTTTCACGGAGAGGGCTGCTGTGCCGTAAGGACCCTCTACCCTTTTTCCCTCAGTCACTGCACTGAGGACTGCCTTGAGGACGGGGTCTTGGGCTTGGACCATCTTAAGGTCCGGGGCAAAAGCTACCCCTGCACTCCCTTGTGTCCCATCCCTACCCCTGACTGCTGCTATGGGTCTGGACCCATATGGGTCCCAGAAAGTGCCTGTGCGGGCACCCTCCTTAGCTAGCATGTCAGCCTGCTGGTTGCCTTGACTACGGGGCTCTGTGGAGGAATGGGCTTTCACCTTATGGATGAAAACCTCCCCTTCCTCGCCCACTGCTGCTAAGATTTTCTCCAGCAGGGGTTTTACTGTGAGGGGTCTCCCGTCGGCGGAGGTGTATCCGCGGCGGGACCAGATGGCCAGGTACTCCGTACACGAATTGCACGTGAACATGCTGTCCGAGCAAATCGTGTACGGGCTGGGGAAGATTTCGGGGTGTGTAACGACGTACACTACCGCGGACAGCTCAGCCTGCTGGGTGCTCATGGCGCTGGGGAGCTTAATTTCCAGGGCAATGTTTGCTGCTGGGTCATAAACTCCACACTCCGTGAGTCGCTCGCCAGCAGATACCATGCTGGAGCCATCCACGTAGATTTTGTGAGGTGTATCCCGGCCCGTAAACCTATGTTCACTTCCCAAACCCCTTCTATGGAACACCGGTGGGCTGTTCCAGGATATACCAGGTTGGCTGCGAGCTTTGGCTCGCAGAGACCCTTCACCTTTAGGTCCATCTGTGAGAGGAACAGGGTCCAGCGAGCAATGCGGGCACTGCTCACCGTCCCATCCTTGATCCTCCCATCCAGGAGCATCTGGGTGGGTGTGTGATGGGTGAAGAGGGTGATGGGAGAGGTGCCTGTGAAGATCAGTGATCTTTTCACAGCCCATTGTGTGACCAAGAGGTGCCTCTCACAATTGGAGTAGCTCCTCTCCACATCTGTGAATATCCTGGAGGAGTAGACCACCGGCCTCAGCTGGCCATGCCGCTCTTGGAGCAGCACAGCACTCAGGCTGTCCCCGCTGGCTGCTACCTCCAGGAAGAACTCTTCCCCCCCATCTATGGGTCCTAGAGCTGGTGCGGTCTGCAGGTCTTTCTTGAGCCTGACAAATGCTGCCTGGCAACCCTCATCCCACGCTCACTCCACTCCCTTGTGTAGGAGTCAGAGCAGAGGGGCTGCTGTGGCTGCATAGTCTTCAATAAAATCCCTGCAGTACCCAGTTAGCCCTAGAAACGACCTCACACCCGTGACTGTGTTGGGGACTGGTAACTCCTGTACCGCTTCCCTCCTAGCCTTATCTATGGCCCTTTCCCCAGCATGTACGGTCAGGCCCAGGAATTTCACCTCCTGCTGGCCGATCTGCGCTTTCTTTGGGTTTACTTTAAAACCCTTTTACCTGAGCAGCTCCAACAGTTCGGCCAGTAGTGGGCCATGCTCCTCTCTCGTGTCGGTGAATAGGAGCAGGTCATCCACATACTGTACCAACTGTCTGGGCTGACTGAAATCCTTTAAACTGTTTGCCATGCACTGATGGAAAATGCTGGGGCTGTTGTGGAAGCCCTGAGGCAAACAGTTCCAGGTGTACTGTTGTCCTTTAAACATAAAGGCAAACTTGTACTGATCCTCCCTCCTTAAAGGGATGGGCCAAAATCCGTTGGAAATATCCAGCACTGTGAAAGTGGTCGCGGATGCTGGGATACCTCCTATCAGGTCGGCAACTGCTGCTACCGTGGGTGCACAGGCTGGGATGTTGCTGTTGAGCACCCGATAGTCCACCGTGGCCCTCCAGGAATTGTCCGGCTTTCTAACCGGCCACAGTGGAGAGTTTACGTGGGTGGCTATCGGTCTCAGGACTCCCTGCTGTACTAAAGAAGACATGGCTGCTTCCATGTCTGGCTCCGCTTCCCTGGGGAAGTTATACTGTTTCTGTGGTCGGGCCATGGGGTCCCCGTCTACGCTAACCTCGAACCCGTTGACCCTCCTGCAGTCGTGTTTGTGTGTGGCAAATGTGGCTAGGTGGGCTCGCACAAATGCCTGGAACTCTTTTGGGGTATTGCTGACCATGAGCTCGAGGTTATAACCCTCTTTGGGCTTCATGGTGCACAGGGTCCCCTTCCCTTCTTTCCCTGGGATGACTACTACCTCGCCGTCCTTTCCTGTACTTGCCCCCCATAGGCAATGGTTTCTTAAATCCACCAGGATCCCGTGGCCTACAATAAAGTCGGCTCCCAGGACCCCTCTTCCACCCTCCACTTCCCACTTCATTAGGACACAGGTCCACTTAGGGCGGAGCGTACCTAAACGAATGGCGAGCGGGATGGAAAATGAGCCGGCCTGTTCCCTGCCCATGAATCCCGACAGACTGTATGGGACTCCGTTAGATAGAGTTGAGGTGGTGGGGTTAGCTGAATGGACCACGGTGCATGATGCCCCCGTGTCCAACAGATAGGTTCTTTCTACCTCCATCTCCACGAGGGGTCTCTTCCATACATCATACCGCAGGGAACACAGGTAAACAGGCTGCGCTGGCTCTAGTCATGGCTGTGGGTTGGATGGGGCTGACAGGGTCAGAGCTCCGGTAGCGGCGGCTACTCTCCCCTGGCCAGTCAATAAGGACCTCATTGTGTCCAAAAATGACTCGACCGTGGCAGGAGGGATTCCTGTCTCTACCTTCTGGGCTGGGGTTGTGGAGTTCTTTCCCTTGCTATCTTTCCAAGGGTTTTTGCACTCCTTCCTCCAGTGGCCATCCTTCCCACACCCGTAGCAATTTAGCTTAGTGCTGGGGGGGTTATTCCCTTCCTGATGCCACTCCTTCCTACCCTGTCCGGGTTTTACCTCATGCACCTTCCCCTTAGGTGGGTGTGCATCGGTTCCCCTACCGTTCTTATAGGCTAGGGTCAACAGTCTGATCACCGTAAGTTCGGTGGTCTGGGGATTCTTGGGGTCGAACCAGGCTTCCGCCTTGGCCCGGACCTGTGGCAAGCTGTTTGCCACCAGGCAACGGAGCCAGTGGGCCAGCTGATCCCGGTTCAGGAATGCTCGGTTAGGTGCCCCAGGACAGGCGCTCCTGTATACTGGCCATAACCTGTCCGCAAAAGCCTGCGGGGTTTCCCCTGCGAGCTGCACTGTCTTCTCCACACGGGAGAAAGGACTTCCCTCATTCATCCCCATGGCCTCCAGAACTTCATCCCTGAGCTCCTCGTACCCGCTCTGCCCCTTCTTACACTCGTCAGAGAGGGATTGGAGGAGCCTACTCTCCAGGGACAATAGCAGCATTTTGGCCTGCTCAGCATCATCGCAGTCGTTGACGTTGGCTGCCTGCACTACTTCCCTGAAGTGGATCAAGGGGTCCCCTTTTTCAGAGAGCTTTGGGATATGGCTCACCATAGCCCTAAGCTGTTGGGTGCCATAGGGTAATACAAACTGGTTTTGGAGGGGTCCCTCTTCCTCGCCATCTACGGGTGGGCCGAACCTCCGATGCCGGGCTGGGCACATCGGTCCTGTTTCTAGCCTCTCCGGCGGGGGTTGTTCCACCTCCGCTTCTACCCCTGACTTCACCCCCCCTTGCTGCCAGACCTCGCTAAAACCTGGTGCTACAGGTGGTGGTCGCGGGACCTCCTGTTCCTCCACCGGGTCGTCCCTTGGCATTACCTGTGGTGTCTGAACCGTTCTCCCCACGTTCCCTGTAAAGTCGACCCGGGCTGCCTTCGGGCTTATGAGGCACACCATGCCCTTTGTCTTCCTTAGGGCCAGGCTCAGATTTTCTATCTGCTCCTTGCAGGGGCCATGATCTGCATCTCCAAACCCCTGTTCGCTCGCTAACTTGTAAGCTGCCTTTACTTCTTTTACTTTCTCCTCCTGCTCTCTTATTTGTCTCGCTAGGCGGGCATTCTTTTCCCGCAACCTCAACTCATTACCCTTGGCTTCGGTGACCTGGCACTGTAGGTATTCCAACCTGGCCTTATGTTCTCCCATTAACTGCACCCTTTCCTGATTCAGGGTCTGCAATGCTACCAGTAACTTCTCCCCTGCTAGAGCCTTGTCCTGGACCTCCAGGGCTGACTCCTTTATCTCGGCTGCCTGTGCTGCAACGAGCCTGTCCAAAAGCTGGACCTGCTCCTTGAAGCACATCAGCCAGACTGCCTTCTCTAGGGATTTCTTGTGCTCCTTCCCTTCTGTCCACTTAGCTGTGGCATCTACCGGATGCCCAGCCTTTAACAGATGTCAGGAATGACCCAGGTTCTGCCTCGCCTCGCCACCAGAGGGCACCATGAACTCTTAATTGTTTCCTTCTTTCTTCCTAATCGTACTCACCTGTGCATGGTTATTTGCCTGCTATTTAAGTGGTGCTTAGTTTTATGTCCGGTGCTCAGTCTTGAGTTTCACACTGCCTTGTGATCCTCTTGCCGGCCTGCTAGCCTGTATCTGTGCTGTTGTTATTTTGTTGGTTTTTAGTAAAGTCTATCTTTGTTTTTGCAACCTAACCTCTGCCTCAGTTTGCCTTCCTGCAGTTGGGTTCACCCAGTGCCACTCGTCACAGCAAGACTGAGCCAAACATGGACCCAGCAGAGAGGGACCAATGGCCATGACGAGTCTTTGAACATCTAAAACTGATCTTGGATGAACTGCGGTGCTTCGCCACATCATTCTCCCGAAGCCAGAAACAGCTGGAGGCCGTCGTCATTGCTTTCCATCAGAGCCAGAGTCAGACAACCCAAGCTACTCCAGCACCTGTTAAGTCTGTGTGTTCCAGTTATGGTTAATATGAATCACTGCACGCAGACCACAAGAATAACTTTAACAGGTCTTTACTAGTCGAAGGTCAGGGCTGAACTACTCAGCAAATTACTACACAGCACTTATATACCGGTGTGGTCACCACCGGTATTACCGTATACAGCAGCCAGAGAAAGTAGTACATCTCTTAAGGTGGAACAGGTTTAAGTTCTCTTAAGGTGGAACAAGTTACATACACCACAATCCTCCCTTTTTAGCTTAACAGTTATATCCCCATTTAACATAACATAATAACATATATACATATACAACTTCATGTAGAAACAGTTCAAAGGTTCAGTCTCTCAGGAGGCCTCCTGATTCGAGTTGGATAACGCCTTTCAGGGGTCTCTGATTCTTGTTGCTGAGGTGACTCCTCTAGTTGGTCTCTTATGTCTTGGACATCATCATCAGGTACATTCACTGCCGAGGTAGATGCTTCAGGTTCACTAACTTCTTCCACGGTTGTCTCTGTCGTAACCATGGGTTCGACCCTTGTTCTCGATTCCACCAGTTGGTCAGCATGACTCCGTATTACATTTTTACCAACATCTACCGTGTACATCAGGGGTCCTTGTCTGGCCCGAATTGTTCCGGATTGCCATTTCTCATGTCCATAGTCCCTGGCCAACACTGGTTGTCCTACCTCGAAACTCCGAGTGCTCTTGTTATTTATATGCTGGAACTGTTTGTTTTCAACTTCCCTCCGCACATTTGGTTTTAACAAGTCCAACCTGGACCGCAACCTCCTGTTATAAAACATCATGGCAGGACTTTGGTTTGTCACTGCATGAGCGGCGTTTCGATATGCCAGTAGAAACTTGTCCACCTTATGTTGTAGTGGAATCTGATCTTCGCTCATGGCCTTTATTGCCTTTTTGAATGTTTGTACAAATCTCTCGGCCAACCCATTTGTAGCCGGATGATATGGGGCAGAGGTATAATGTTTCACCCCATTCTTCTTTAAGAATTTTTGGAATTCTTCTGACACGAACTGTGGTCCGTTGTCGGAACATATTTGTTCTGGCAATCCGTTCCTTGCGAATATCGTTCTTAACACCGCAATTGTCTTTTCTGAAGTAGTGGTAGTCATCTTGATCACTTCTGGCCATTTAGAATGTGCGTCCACCGCAATTAGAAACATGGAGTCCATGAATGGACCAGCAAAGTCAATATGTACGCGTTGCCATGGGGCTGAAGGCCATTCCCATGGATGCAGCGGTGCAATCGGAGGTGCATTTTGCACTTTTTGGCACCCTGAGCAGCTTTTCGTCAGCTCCTCTATCTGTTGGTCAATACCCGGCCACCACACATAAACCCTAGCAAGGCTTTTCATCTTGACTCCCCCCAGATGACCTTCATGCAGTTCCTTTAGAACTCTTTCCCTGAACTTAGGAGGAATAATCACTCTCGTTCCATACATCAATGTTCCTTGACAGACGGACAGCTGGTCTCGTCTTGCCGAGAATGCTGGTAACAGAGAATCACCATGTGCTGGCCATCCCTTCACTATCACCTCGTAGACTCTGGACAGTGTCGGGTCGTTCCTGGTTTCTCTTTCAATACTTGCATTGGTGACTGGTAAACACTCGATGATGGTCGAGTGAAATAACTCAACAGGGTCAACCTTCATTGTCTCCTCTTCTTCAGGTAGTGGCAGGCGCGACAGCCCATCAGCATTACCATGCTGCTTTGTACCTTTGAATTCTATCTGATATTGATGTGCCCCTAGGAAAAGGGACCATCTCTGGAGTCGCTGTGCTGTCATCACCGACACACCCTTCTTAGGGTTAAAAATGGATACCAACGGCTGATGGTCAGTCAGAAGCGTAAACTTTTGGCCCTGCAGGTAATGATTAAACTTCTTTACTCCCCACACAAGGCTGAGAGCCTCCCTATCTATCTGAGCATAGTTGCGCTCAGCGGAGGTCAATGATCTGGATGCGAACGCGACTGGCCTTTCCGTGCCATTTGGCAACTTGTGTGAGAGTACTGCCCCAATACCATATGGAGAAGCATCACAAGCCAAACGAATAGGCAGTGTTGGGTTGAAGTGAGCCAACACTTCCTCTGAGGTTATCAATTCCTTGCTTTTGCGAAAGGCCTTCTTACAGTCCTCGCTCCACTCCCATGGTACTCCCTTCTGCAAAAGAGCGTTCAGCGGGTGCAGTACCGTGGATAAATTTGGCAGAAACTTATGGTAATAGTTAATCAATCCTAGGAACGACCTCAACTGAGATACATTAACCGGAGCGGGAGCCTTCACAACCGCTTCGATCTTGTCAGGAGACTTATGAAGTCCCTCCTGGTCAATGACATGGCCACAGTACGAGATCCGCTTCTGAAAGAACTCACAATCCAATTCCAATTCCAATTCAAATGCTTTATTGGCATGAAAGTTTACAGAGAACCATATTGCCAAAGCTTACATAGCAAAAAGGTACAGTTTTCCAACATTCTGTAGGTGTCAATCGATTTGACATTTGTTGGGTACATACAATATTACTTTTAAACAATATTAATTTTAAACAGTCTTTGTACTTCATTTGGTACGTTCAATATTAATTTTAAACAGTCTTAATTTTAAACAGTCCTCAGGTTGTGACATGTTGTTACATATTTGGCCCCAAGGTATGGTCTGTCTCCTTCTCCTAGGACTAATCTCAATTTTGACAGGTCATCCAATTCTTTGAAATCTGGGGTTGTTTGGCTTAGCTTGTTGAATAATATGTTTCTTGATGTGTTGAATTTTTCGCATTTTAGGAGGAAATGCATCTCTGTTTCAATCTCGCCGGCCAGACATTGATCGCATATTCTATTCTCTCTAGGCTGCCAGGATTTCTTGTATCTGCCTTTTTCAATTTCCAGTTGGTGGTCGCTTAGTCTGTACCTGGTGAGGGTCTGTCTCTGTTTTGTGCCTCTGATGGTCGTGAGGTAGTCTGCCAGTTTATATTCTCTTTTTAGGGCCCGGTAACATTCTAATCTGCTTTGGCTTTCGGTTATTTTGTTCCAATGTTCCAGGTAGGTTTCTTTGCATTTTTTAATGATTTGGTTCACTCGGATTGGTGTTTGGACGGCTGTGTTGGTCTGGGGCTGGTCAGGGTCCGGCTGAGTACTTAGTTTCAGTAGCAGCTGACTCAGGGGACTCTTTTCTGGGTTTAGCTCTTGGGTCTGAAAGGCTTTGAAATGAAGGGTGTCTGGGGAGCTAGATTTGAGGTGATTTAGGAAGTTTAGTGCTCGTTTTTGGATGTTTATTATCAGTGGGTATCTGCCTAGTTCGGCTCTGCATGCATTTGTTGGCGTTTTTCTTTGGTTGCGAAGGATGCTTCGGCAGAATTCTGCGTTTCTGCCGATTAACTCGAAGTCCATATTCTTTCAATCTGATGAGCACCAGTTCCAAATTTGCGAGGTGTTCCTCGTCACCCTCTCCTGTAATCAGAATATCGTCCAGGTAACATTGTGTGCCTGGAATTCCCTGTAATACCTGCTCCATGGCCCTCTGCCAAATTGCTGGAGCCGATGCCACTCCAAAAACCAGTCTATTATACCGGTACAAGCCTCTATGTGTGTTGATCGTGAGGTACTGGCGTGACTCTTCCTCAACTTCCATCTGTAAGTACGCCTGCGCCAGGTCTATCTTGGTGAAGTGTTTCCCGCCCGACAATGAAGCGAAGATATCCTCAATCCGCGGAAGCGGATACTGCACCATGTGAAGCACCGGATTAACAGTGATCTTGAAATCTCCACAGATGCGAACCTTCCCTGGTTCTCCCGGCTTGTTGCTCGAAGGACGTTTCATCACGGGAACAATGGGCGTAGCCCACTCACTCCAGTCTACCTTAGACAGTACTCCTGAACGTTCTAGCGCTTCCAGCTCCGCTTCCACAGCAGGTCGTATCGCATAGGGTACCGGTCTGGCTTTGAAAAATTTTGGTTGAGCATGTTCTTCAATCTTGATGTTTGCCGTAATTCCTCTCAGTGTTCCCAGTCCCTGCTGGAACACCTCTTTAGCATCGTCCAATATTCTGGACAATCGTTTAGGTTTGACATCTGTTTCCCTGGCATCTACCATTAGTGCTTTTAAGGAATGCCAGTCCATATTCATTTTTCTAATCCACTCCCGTCCCAGTAGTGGTGGACCTCCTTCAGGTAGCACATATAAGTCCATTCCTCAGCTTTCTTTGCCGTTGTGGACCACCTTTACCTCTATCTTTCCGATGGGGTATACTCTTTGCCCCGTGTATGTTTTTAATACAATCTCCGTATCCCGTAGGGGAATATGTTGGAATAACCTTTTGTAATCTTTCTTATTCATGACCGTCAATGCCGATCCAGTGTCCAATTCCATCTTCACTTGGACTCCTGCTATCTGAAGTGTGACCCAAATTGTCTGGAGGTCTGCTTCCTTACCAACGTTGTGTACTCTTAAGCTACCCAGTTCATTACTGCTGGCGTCTGAATCTGACTTCTGTTCGTTCGAACTGTTCTCTGTCACCTTGTGTACCTTTCTGTACTTTCCCTGCGGTGACTTTTTGTTGCTGGTCTTCTCTCCTGACCGGCATACTTTAGCTATGTGACCAAGCCTGCCACATTTTCTGCATTCCTTATTTTTGAACCAGCACTGGTTCTGATCGTGCGTTGTCTTTCCACAACGATAACATTTTACTCTACCCAAGACCATTTGATTTGTGCTGAGTTCCGGTGACCGTAGCTGCATTATCGCCGTGCCTCTCGCTGCGGCTTCGTGCGATGCTGCCATAGCGACAGCTTTATCAAGCGTCAGCTCATTCTCCTCAAGCAGTCGCTTTTGTGTCTCTTCTTTTAACAATCCACACACAAATTTATCTCTTAGCGCATCTGTTAGTCCTGTTCCAAACTGACAGTACTTTGCTAGCTTACGCAATTCAATTAAAAATTCAGCATTGCTTTCATCTTTCAGCTGCTTTCTGCTGTAAAATTTAAATCGTTCCGCTAGCATCAGTGGCGTGGGGCTTAAATGATTTTTCAGGACGGTAACAATATCCGCGAAAGTCTTATCCGCCGGTTTCTCTGGTGATAGAAGGTGTTTCAATTGCCCGTATGTCTTCGCACCCATTAAGTTTAATAAGGTTAGTGCTTTATCCTCATCTGATATCTTATTTGCTTTACAATAAACTTCTATGCGTTCTACATACGTGGCCCAATCTTCAACATCGGCATCGAAATCGTTGATGTTACCACGCTTAGGCATCCTTGCAATCTTCTTGAGAAACAAAAAAAAAAATTTCTTTTATTTTTTTTTCTCTTTTATTTTAAAATGGCGGTTTCCCGCGCTTGTCTTCTTCCCCCGCCTACGAAAATGGCGGCTTCCCGCGTTTGCCTTTCTCCCCCGCTGGCTGTAATGGCGATTGCCGTATTGCTGCCGTTCGCGCCTCCCCAGCGGTTCTCAATTCGTGCCTCCCAGCCCCTCTTGCAGTCCGATCCTTTCCACCGGCTGCGGCTGAGTTCTCCGTGGTTTTTTTTATTTTCTCCCGCGCCTTACGCTGTCCCGGTCGCTGCGCCTCGCGGCCTCGGTAGCTGCCCGGCCTTTTTCACTGGTCGCGGTCGAGCTCTCTCTCGACGCTGTTGCGTCTCCCAGCCCGCTTGCAGCCCGGTCTTTTACACCGGCTGCGTTTGCATTCACCGCGGCTCCCGTGCCTTACGCTGCCCCAGTCTCAGTGCCTCTGGCCCCGACTTCTGTTTGGCTCTTTTCCCCGGCCGTGGTCGAGTTCTCCGCCCTTATATCCTCCGTTTTCCCTCCCCTACTCCACAGCCAACGTGGCCGACTTGCTGCTCGTCGCTGATCGGCTTACCCACCACCGTGGTAGAAGGGATGATCACTGCCTGTCGCTGATGGAAGGCTTCGTGTCAGGATTCTTCCTTTGCTCTTCAGACCCGAGTCTTTTCTCAGCAGGATGATGAGGGCGGATGCCTCTTCTCGATGCCCGTTAAACTGCCTTGGATGTATCTCTGCCGCAGGGTAAGATTGTACTCGTCGCCACTGTTAAGTCTGTGTGTTCCAGTTATGGTTAATATGAATCACTGCACACAGACCACAAGAATAACTTTAACAGGTCTTTACTAGTCGAAGGTCAGGGCTGAACTACTCAGCAAATTACTACACAGCACTTATATACCGGTGTGGTCACCACCGGTATTACCGTATACAGCAGCCAGAGAAAGTAGTACATCTCTTAAGGTGGAACAGGTTTAAGTTCTCTTAAGGTGGAACAAGTTACATACACCACAGCACCATTACCCCCTCCTCCGGTTTCACTTCCCCTCTGAAAGAATCCCGATTACCTGCACCCGAGTGCTATGATGGTAGCCCGGGAGGATGTCAAGGCTTTCTAACCCAGTGTTCCCTGGCTTTCGAGCTGCAAAGTTCATTGTTTCCCACTGACCGTTCCCGAGTAGCCTACATCGTTTCGCTACTCACCGGCAAAGCACTTACCTGGGCTACGGCCGTCTGGGAACAGCAAACTCCAGCATGTTCAAACTACCAACTTTTCACTGAGGAAATGAGAAGGGTCTTTGATTATCCTGTCAGTGGGAGAGAGGCATCTAACAAACTGCTTCGGCTTCACCAGGGGGCTCGTAGCATTGCGGACTTCGCCATTGAGTTTCGCACTCTCGCGGCGGAGAGCCAATGGAATTCGGAGCCCCTCATTGCCACTTTTCGCCACAGTCTCACGGATGAAATCAAGGACGAACTGGCTTCCAGAGATTCGGTGAGTGGTTTGGAGTCTCTCTTTGATATGTCCATTCGAGTGGATAATCGTCTCCGTGAGAGGCGAAGAGAACGCCGCTCCTTTTTCACCCCACTTCCGGAAACAAGAGCCTTCCCTGCTTTGAAGCCATCCGAGAGCCTCTGAGCCAGCCCGAGTCCATCTTTGACTGCTCCAGAGCAGCCCATGCAGTTGGGAGTAACTCGTCTCTTGCAGCCTGAAAGTGATCGCCGAATGAGAGAGGGATCTTGCCTCTATTGTAGGGAACCGGGCCACTTTCGCTCTTCTTGTCCAGAGTTGGTGGGAAAAGCCAGGGCTCGTCCAGGACGGAGGGACCTGAGATGAGCGTAATCATCCCTCCCGGCCCCACTATTTCTAGGGTCCTGCTGGCATCTTCCCTTTTCTGGGGCAATCAACAACATGATCTTAAGGCCCTGGTGGATTCTGGGGCCGATGGTAACTTCATGGATCTGGGTTTAGCTAAACAGCTCAAGATTCCCCTGACCCATCCAGATCACCCCCTCACTGTTATCGCCCTTGATGGAAGACCCCTGGGCTCCAGAACTATTCACCATCTCACTGCCCCCCTGTGTTTGGGCGTGGAAGGACAACATTTCGAGACCATCCAATTCTCCCTTATCCACTCTCCCGAGTTTCCATTAGTTCTGGGTTACCCTTGGTTGGCCTGCCATAATCCACGCATGGATTGGGCCGCCGGCCGGCTTACGGAATGGGGCTCCGCCTGCCACACCACCTGTCTTTGCTCCAAGCCTCCTTCCCAGCCCCAGGAGCCCCCATCTCACTCTGAATTGTCCCGAGTGCCTCCCGAGTATGAGGATTTAAGAGAGGTTTTCAGTAAGGTTCGAGCCACATCACTTCCCCCTCATAGGCCATATGACTGTGCCTCCTGCCTGGGACATACCCACCTAGGGCTAGGATCTTCTCTCTTTCTGCTCCAGAGACCGCCGCCATGGAGGATTACATCCGTGATGCCCTCGCCGCTGGCTTCATCCGTCCGTCCACCTCTCCTGCTGGTGCCGGTTTTTTCTTCGTGAGTAAGAAAGATGGAGGTCTCCACCCCTGCATCGACTACCGTGGCCTTAACAAGATTACTATAAAGAACCGTTATACTCTTCCGCTCATGTCGACGGCCTTCGAGCTACTACAGGGAGCCACAGTCTTCACAAAATTGGATCTCCGCAACGCCTACAACCTCATCCGTGTCCGCGAAGGGGACGAGTGGAAGACGGCATTCAACACACCTACTGGGCACTATGAGAACCTGGTCATGCCCTTTGGATAATCGTACTCACCTGTGCATGGTTATTTGCCTGCTATTTAAGTGGTGCTTAGTTTTATGTCCGATGCTCAGTCTTGAGTTTCACACTGCCTTGTGATCCTCTTGCCGGCCTGCTAGCCTGTATCTGTGCTGTTGTTATTTTGTTGGTTTCTAGTAAAGTCTATCTTTGTTTTTGCAACCTAACCTCTGCCTCAGTTTGCCTTCCTGCAGTTGGGTTCACCCAGTGCCACTCGTCACAAGAGATTGGTGATCCACTTCTTTGTGATATTCACCTTACTAAACACATAATCAGAAATCCTCTCCTCCATCATGGTTTGCTCATCCGAACCATTGTCTACTGTATCGCACCCCTGTTGCCGGAGTCCTGCCGCGGTCGCCATTTCTGTAGGGGGGTGGCGTGTGCCCAGTCAGCTTCACCTCTGACTGTCTCTGAGCAGTTCAAATCACTCCCACACCCCTGGGTTCTAGACACCGGACTTAGGTACAGGCGGCGATACAGAAAATCGAGTAGACAAGTGGTTTGGTGCAAGAAAACTGCAATTTTTATTAAAGGCACAATAAAACACAATCTTACTGAGAATTACTGAAGTAATTACAGGCATAAACAATTACACTTATATGGGAATGGGGAACACACGGCGCATCAAGGGAAACAAATACATTAAAAATCCCCTTATCCTTATCCCACCCCCAATACCTAACTAGATTAAGCTACGAGGGGCCAGGAATTCATGCTCACCAACTCAAAACCTGTTGATTTATCTGATTGTGGATTTTGAGGTTCACTTTGTTGTCCTTTGGGGTTCGTCATTGCCATGTGGTCACAGGGCGCGGCGATGGAGTTGTTTGTGCGAAGCACCCTCCCTTTTCCTCCGTTAACGTCTTTGTTGAGTACCTTGATGTGATGGGCCTCCTTCTTCGGGCGGTTGGTCATCGACGGTTTTGCTGCGGTTGGGGCTTGGTTGGTGGTTTTTACCGTTACTATGATTTTCCTACCCAAGCTTCGAACACCAGTTTATTCTTAATTGGGCTTTACTGTCCAAGCATCAAACGCCAGCTTATAACTAGGCCGTTTGTCTTGATTTTACTGTCCATGCTTCAAACACCAACTTATTCATCAAACGCCAGCTTATAGCTAGGCCGTTTGTCCCCCAACGCGTCTTTCCGCTGCCCTTCGCTGCCGTTACCGGTTTTACCATTTTTCTCGTCTCGTCTCGTTTGTTCGTGGCCCCGTATGTCCTGTGCGTTTTCGATTCAGGTCTCGTTCTCCTCCCACGTTTGGTCCCCGGTGTGGTAATGGGCGTCCTTGGTGTCGAGCGGCGCGGGGAGGGAGAAGAGAGCCTGCAACGAGGCACGAAACATGAATGAGAGGCTGGAGGCAAGAGCCAACAGAGCGATCACTACCGATGGGCCTACAATTATACCCGGTTCTTCACCCCTTATCTGCGTGCCAAATCAGGTCAGTCCTTTGTCTAACTTTTGGCGGGCTCGTCTAAAATGATTACAGCCATTTAGTTTAACGACTTCTGGGGTGGTTGTCTCCTTGTATAATGGCTTCGATATCCTGGCTGTTTGTTATTTATGAAACTTAATCGTCTTTCCTGGCTTGGCAGCTACCTGTGAGCTGTTACTGATTATTTATGCGAAGAGTTGATGGCCTTCAGATTAGGCCCATCCTGACTTGATCTGTCCCAAGGTGAAGAATGCATGCTGTCTGGCTTTACAAAGTCTTTTCACAGATCCATGCATGTTAGGTTTCGTTTCAGGGCCTGCCTTTTTGCAGGGCCTTGCTTTTAAAATCCTGTCGGTTTTGGTCACGAGGTTTCAGAAGCCATTTTGGGTACCCTTTTTAATAACTTGTCCATACAGGGTCCCTTTATCCATAGCTTTTGGGGAATGTGGGAATTTTGAGAACCCTACACTGCTAATTTGGTTTGGCCAGTCTATATGTAGATTAAAGTCACCCATGATTACTGTAGTACCCTTGTTACATGCATCTCTAATTTCCTGTTTTATACCATCCCCTATATTACCACTACTGTTTGGAGGCCTATCGACAACTCCCACCAATGTTTTCTGCCCCTTTGTGCTTCTTAGCTCCACCCAGACTGATTCTACATCTTGATTTTCTGAGCCAATATCCTTTCTCACTATTGCTCTGATTTCATCCTTTACTAACAAGACCACCCCACCTCCTTTTCCTTTTCGTCTGTCCTTCCTAAATATCGAATATCATTGGATATTCAGCTCCCAGCCTTGGTCACCCTGCAGCCATGTCTCCGTAATCGCAATTATGTCATATCCATTTACATCTATTTGTGCTGTTAATTTTTCTACCTTATTACGAATGCCTCGTGCATTCAGATACAGTGCCTTTAGATTTGTCTTTTTAACATTTTTAGACATCTTACCTTTTTTTGTACTATGGCCCTATTTGTCTTATTACCATTTTTTCTTACCCGGACCCTATTTGTTAGTGCTCTCCTTTGTTTGTATGCTCTGTCCCTTCCTGACACAACCTGGTTATCCTTACCCCAATCACTTTCCTGCACTGCTTCCTTGTCTTTTCTCTTTAGCATTCTAGATTTCTCTTCACTGGGACCCTCCCCCGCCCCCCGCCCCTTATTTAGTTTAAAGCCCTATCTACCTAACCTAGTTATTTGATTCGCTAGAACTCTGGTCCCAGGTTAGAGGTTGGTTGGAAGGGTATTTGCAGCATATAGCACAGCTGTACTAACTGGAACCAATGGAAGAAGTTCCCCTTTTGTACTTTATGTAGCTCATTTTTCTTGAGCTACATAAAGTTCAAAAATACTCAATTTTTTTAAAAAGTTGCTCATCTGTTACAAATAAAATATTTAGGGTGCAAAATTAGGATCTGTAGCACCCCTTTTTTGTGTTACAAGTGCCCTTATAATTCCAAAATGGCATCTGCATGCACACTTCTGGTGAGAGTCGCACCGGATGCCATATTGGTGAGGGCGATAACGCACGTGCAGTGAGCGTCCGCCGGAAGTATGCAGAGTAGGCAAATCATGCCATCAATGCCAGCCCTGCCATTTTGGAGCTCTACGCTCCAGCTAATGCCCTCTCTTAGGCTCGCACAGTGGAACATGCGTTCTGCAGCAGGAATGACCCCACACCAGCGCTAATTAAAGGGATCATCAACTATTTTCAGGTTAGTTGCTGATTGATTTCTACTGTCTGCTGCTACAATTGTACAAGTTTTTGGTGCTTTCTAGAGCTCTTTAAAGTTGCTAAAGTCTACAGGGAGTGGTAGGGGAGGTGCTGAAGGACTTTGTCCTGATTTCAAGGCCTCTGCACAAACCAGTTGCTCCCAGACATGGGTGCACGTCCTCACTGAAACCTGTCAACAGCTTCAGCCACAACTGCAACTTCAGAGCAGGGCGAGAACTGCATTTCCAGTGGCTGTGAAGGTGAACATGGCCATGAACTTTTATGCATTGGGCTCTTTCCAGGCTGGAGCTGGAGATATTTGCAACAACAAAGGAAGATGGTTGTGGTTGTTGAAGGTCAATCATCACAGCCCCAGGTCATCGCAGCAGGCGTTCTTCAGGGCAGTGTCCTAGGCCCAACCATCTTCAGCTGCTTCATCAATGAACTTCCCTCCAACATAAGGTCAGAAATGGGGATGTTCGCTGATGATTGCACAGTGTTCAGTGCCATTCACAACTCCTCAGATAATGAAGCAGTCCATGCCCGCATGCAACAAGACCTTGACGACATTCAGGCTTGGGCTGATAAGTGGCAAGTAACATTCACACTACAGAAGTGCCAGGCAATGACTATCTCCAACAAGTGAGAGTCTAACCACCTCCCCTTGACATTCAGCGGCATTACCATCGCCAAATCCCCCACCATCAACATCCTGGGGGGTCACCATTGACCAGAAACTTAACTGGACCAGCCATATAAATACTGTGGCAACAAGAGCAGGTCAGAGGCTAGGTATTCTGCGGTGAGTGTCTCACCTCCTGACTCCCCAAAGCCTTTCCACCATCTACAAGGCACAAGTAAGGAGTGTGATGGAATACTCTCCACTTGCCTGGATGAGTGCAGCTCCAACAACACTCAAGAAGCTCGACACCATCCAGGACAAAGCAGCCCGCTTGATGGGCATCCCATCCACCACCTTAAACATTCACTCCCTCCACCACCGGCGCACCGTGGCTGCAGTGTGTACCATCTACAAGATGCACTGCAGCAACTCGCCAAGGCTTCTTCGGCAGCACCTCCCAAACCCTCGAACTCTTCCACCTGGAAGGACAAGGGCAGCAGGCGCATGGGAACACCACCACCTCCAAGTTCCCCTCCAAGTCACACATCATCCTGACTTAGAAGTACATCACCGATCCTTCATCGTCACTGGGTCAAAATCCTGGAACTCCCTCCCAAACAGCACAGTGGGAGTACCTTCACCACACGGACTGCAGCAGTTCAAGAAGGTGGCTCACCACCACCTTCTCAAGGGCAATTAGGGATGGGCAATTAATGCTGGCCTTGCCAGTGTCGCCCACATCCCACAAAAAAACAAATTTTAAAAAATCTCCCAGTTTGCCGTCCACGGTAAATGAGGTCACTGAGGCTCTGTATTCAAAGACAGCTGACTACATTTCATTCTCTGTTGCCAGTGAGCAGCAGGCGGAGTGAGCACATGGCTTCATGAGGATTGCAGCCTTCCCCAGAATGCATGGTGCCACTGACTGCACACACGTTGCTTTGTGGGCGCTGCATGTCAACAGAGATGTACCACAACCAAAAGGGATTCCACTCATTCAAGGTCTAGCTGGTTTGTGACCATAGGCAGCGAGTCATGCAGGTCAATGCCCGGTATCCTGGCAGCAGTCGTGATGCCATCATTCTGCGGCAGTCCACTGTACCATCTGCATTTGAGCCACCACGATAAACCACAGGGTGGCTACTGGGTGACAAGGGCTATCCGCTGACGACGTGGCTCATGACTCTGGTACACAACCTATGGACACGTAAGCAACATGCATATAATGAAAGCCATGCTGCCACATGCAATGTGATAGAGCAGACCATTGACACTTCCACTGCCTGGATCGTTCTGGAGGAGCTCTGCAATATTAAGCAGAGCGGGTGTTAAGATTCGTGGTGGTCTGCTGCATGTTGCATAACCTCACCACATGAGGGCACAGCCCTTGCCACCAGCTATATGGCGAGCAGCTGAGGAGCAGGAGGAGGAAAAGGAGGAAGAGGAAGGGTGGAGGCAACCTAGACAGCCCCTTTCTAGTTGGGCTGTCCGTGAAGAACTCATTCGACTGTGATACCAGTAAATGCAACCCCAATTCCCCATTAACCAACAGCCACACACCTTAACTTCCTTCTGTTACTGACCATTACTAGCCGCTTGGCCACAATGCAAAAATAAAAGCCAGCACAAAATAAATATTCCAAACCAAATTTATAAATCAAAGCATGCCATATTGCATACAAATGTCAACTAATCACCCTTGTGCATTCCCTTAGTGCCGGTCTTCCATGTGCCTTTGCCTGTCCTAGTGCTCCTACGCAGTGCTACTGCAATAGCTGCAGCATGGCTGGTGGAAGGCTGCTGATTTTCAGTGGGGGAGACTGCAGATGGCCTTGGTGGATGACCTTGAGCAGCTCTGGGCCTAGAAGGCCTGGCTACGGACTGCACCATCTCGGCATGGGTGGCAGTGGTGGGAGGACGAATGCGGTCATCCTGAGAGGGGACAGCAGACATAAGAACATAAGAAATAGGAGCAGGAGTAGGCCATTTGGCCCTTTGAGCCTGCTCCACCATTCAATAAGATCATGGCTGATCTGCTACCTCATCTACACTTTCCTGAACTATTCCCATATCCCTTGATTCCCTTAATATTCAAAAATCTATCGATTTCTGTCTTGAATATACTCAACGACTGAGCCTCCACAGCCCTCTGGGGTAAAGAATTCCAAAGATTCACCACCCTCTGAGTGAAGAAATTTCCCCTCATCTCAGTCCTAATTGGCTGACCCCTTATTCTGAGACTGTGACCCCTGGTTCTAGACTCCCTAGCCAGGGGAAACATCCTCCCTGCATCTACCTTGTCAAGCCTTGTAAGAATTTTGTATGTTTCAATGAGATCGCCTCTCATTCTTCTTAACTCTAGAGAATATAGGCCTAGTCTACTCAATCTCTCCTCATAGGTCAATCCCCCCATCCCAGGAACCAGTCTGGTGAACCTTCGTTGCACTCCCTCGATGGTAAGTATATCCTTCCTTAGGTAAGGAGACCAAATCTGTACACAATACTCCAGGTGTGGTCTTACCAGGGCCCTATATAATTGCAGTAAGATGTATTTAATTTTACACTCAAATCCTCTTCTAATAAAGGCCAACATATCGTTTGCTTTCCTAATTGCTTGCTGTACCTGCATGTTAACTTTCAGTGATTTGTGTACAAGGACACCCAGGTCCCTCTGAATACCAACATTTCCCAATCTCTCACCATTTAAAAAATACTCTGCTTTTCTATTTTTCCTACCAAAGTGGATAACTTCACATTTCTCTACATTATATTCCATTTGCCATGTTCTTGCCCACTCACTTAGCCTGTCTATATCCCCTTGAAGCCTGCTTGCATCCTCCACACAACTTACATTCCCACCCAGCTTTGTATCATCAGCAAACTTGGATACATTACATTTGGTCCCCTCATCCAAATCATTGATGTAGATTGTGAATAGCTGAGGCCCAAGCACTGATCCTTGCGATATCCCACTAGTTACAGCCTGCCATCCCAAAAATGACTCGTTTATTCCTACTCTCTGTTTTATGTCCGTTAACCAATCCTCAATCCATGCTAGTACAATTCCCCCCAATCCCATGAGCCCTAATTTTGTTTAATAACCTCTTGTGTGGCACCTTATCGAATGCCTTCTGAAAATCCAAATACACCACGTCCATTGGTTCCCCCTTATCTATTCTGCTAGTTACAACCTCAAAAAACTATAATTGATTTGTCAAACAAGATTTCCCTTTCATAAATCCGTGTTGACTCTGCCCCATCCTATTATTATTTTCTAAGGGCCCTGCTACCAGGTCCTTAATAATAGATTCTAGCATTTTCCCTACTACTGATGTCAGGCTAACAGGTCTGTAGTTCCCTGTTTTCCCTCTCCCTCCTTTCTTAAATAGTGGGGTTACATTTACTACCTTCCAATCCACGACAACCGTTCTAGAATCTATGGAATTTTGGAAAATGACAACCAATGCATCCACTATCTCTATAGCCAACTCTTTGAAAACCCTAGGATGTAGGCCATCAGGTCCGGGGGATTTATTGGCTTTCAGTCCCATTAATTTCTCTAGTACTACTTTTTTACTAATACTAATTTCTTTCAGTTCCTCAATCTCGCTAGACACTTGGTTTTCCACTATTTCTGGGAAGTCTTTTGCATCTTCTTCCGTGAAGACAGTCACAAAGTATTTGTTTAATTTCTCTGCAATTTCCTTATTCCCCATTATAATTTCTCCTGTCTCAGCCTGTAAGGGACCCACATACACTTTCGTTAATCTTTTCCTTTTTACATACCCATAGAAGCTTTTACAGTCTGTTTTTATGTCTCTCACTAGTTTACTCTCACATTCTGTTTTCCCTTTCTTTATCAATTTCTTGGTCCTCCTTTGCTGAATCTAAAATCCTCCCAATCCTCAGGCTTACTACTCTTTTTGGCAGCATTATAAGCCTCTTCCTTTGATCCGATACTATCTTTAACTTCTCTTGT
Source organism: Somniosus microcephalus (assembly GCF_052327205.1). Classification (NCBI taxonomy): domain Eukaryota; kingdom Metazoa; phylum Chordata; class Chondrichthyes; order Squaliformes; family Somniosidae; genus Somniosus; species Somniosus microcephalus. The sequence goes on along the minus strand of NC_140992.1, from coordinate 93,326,491 downwards.
TAGCCACGGTTGGACCACTTTTCCTGTGGGGTTTTTGTGCCTTAAAGGAATGTATATTTGTTGTAAATTATGTATTAATTCTTTAAATGCTAGCCATTGATCGTCCACTGTCATACCTTTTCATGTAGTTTCCCAATCTACCTTATCCAACTCGCTCCTCATACCTATGTAATTTGCTTTGTTTAGATTTAAGACCCTAGTTTCGGATTTAACTAGGTCACTTTCAAACTCAATATAAAATTCTATCATATTATGGTCACGCATGCCTTTATTGGCCGTGGCATAGAATACAAGAGCAGGGAGGTTATGCTTCAACTGTATAAAACACTAGCTAGGCCTCAGCTAGAGTACTGTGTGCAGTTCTGGTCACCGCATTACAGGAAAGATGTGATTGCACTAGAGAGGGTACAGAGGAGATTTACAAGGATGTTGCCGAGAGTAGAGAATCTTAGCTATGAGGAAAGACTGGATAGGCTGGGTCTGTTTTCCTTGGAACGGAGGAGGCTGAGGGGAGACCTTACTGAGGTGTATAAAATTATGAGGGGCATAGATAAAGTGGATAGAAAGGACCTATTTCCCTTAGCAGAGGGGTCAAAAACCAGGGGGCACAGATTTAAAGAAATTGGGGGAAGGTTTGGAGGGGATTTGAGGGGAAATTTCTTCACCCAGAGGGTTGTGGGGGTCTGGAACTCACTGCCTGAAAGGGGTGGTAGAGGCAGGAATCCTAACCACATTTAAAAAGTACTTGGATGTGCACTTGGGATGCTGTAACCTGCAGAGCTACAGACCAAGAGCTGGGAAGTGGGATTAGGCTGGATAGGTCTTTGTTGGCCGGCGCGGACACGATGGGCCGAAATGGCCTCCTTCCGTGCTATAACTTTCTATGATTCTATAGCTGGCAGTATGTGCAAGCTTGGCAGTGCGTGCAAGCTGTGAGATGTATGTGTGAGGCTTACAGCAGTGCTAAGTGTGTGAGGGTGAGGTGCAGCTATGAATGTTAGATATGAGTCCTGATTGATAGAGATTGTTGGTAGGTGAATGCTGGATGTGTGGTGCATTAAGCAGTGTCTGAGGCTAGTGGTGCAGTTGGTGGGATATGAGATTTGAAGATGCATTCACTGACCTTAACCTCCTGTGTGAGGTCATTGAACATTTTGCGGCAACACATCCAGGTCCCCTGGGCTTGTCTCCTAGCGTTAGCCGCCATGGCTACCTGCTCACACTGCCTTCGCAGAGTTTGTCTGGAGGGCCTCTTGGCCCCCTGTGGATAGAGCACATCTCTCCTCCTCCTCAACCAAGGCCTCCAGTGCAGTGTCCGAGAATTTTGGAGCAGTCTCTCCCATGTTGTGCCATTATTCAATCTTTTTCCATGTCAGAGTGACGTGTACAAAGACTTGCACCACCTGCTCCAACCACAATGCACCTCCCCTTTAAGTGCAGGCTGGCTTTAAGTAGTGCAGGCTAGCTATAACTTGTGCTAGCTTCTCACGATTTTGGGCCCCCTGCTGAGGCGTGCAGCCACTCAACAATATGGTTAGTGCTGGCTGCATGCTACAAACATAGTAATGAGCAGGTAGCAGGAAGTTGGTGTGATGCCTGCATCACATTGAATGGGTGCAGGCTAATTGCGCATCGTGAGCCCCGTGCAAGTTTTCGGCAGCTGACCAATTTAGACCCCTAATGTGTAGCCATGCAATATCAATGGTATTTCCATTTAAATATGATAATGAGGCTCCGTGGCTCATTGTGATCCACCATTTCAAATTTAACTCTGGCCTGCCGGGTTTCCCAGGTCTCGGGGAACTCGCCAGCTAAAGGGAGGCAAGGACTGCTGGATCCAGGAGGTAAGTGCCTTTCCACTCTCCTGCTGGATCCAATGTTCCTGCCTCACCAACCCCCCATGATCGGACACCCACGCAACCATTCCAATCTCTCCCCGAGCCCCCCATGAGGCCTCCAACTCCCTCACAATGAGGCCTCCGACACCCCCCACCTCCCCACGAGGCCTCTGATCTCTGATTCCCCCCTCCAGCCTTTGTACCATGGCCCCCGATCATCCCTCCGGCCTCCGATTCCCCTTCCAGCCTTCCGCACTCCCCCTCTGGCCCCTGATCACCCCTACGGCCTTCCGAGATCCCCCCTCCGGCCCCGATCCTCCTCTGGCTCTGATTACCCTTCGGCCTCCCCTCTCCTCCTCCGGCCTCTGACCCCCCCCCTCCCCCACCCCGATTCCTCTCTTCGTCCTCTCTGCGCTGGCTGCCCAACAGCCAACCAGTCTCTCCATCTGGCAGGCTGCGGGGAGAAACAGTACTTTAAACTGCTAATCAGGCCCTGCCGTTAAAATCGGCAGGGCCTGCAACTGCTATCCAGCCCCCGCTCCCGACCCTCCCCGCCCTGCCGACCCCCGCTCCTTACCCGCATCCAAATTAAAATTTCAGCCATTAATTCACTGATGCCCACTGCACCATTGATTCATTAATTCACTACATAGGCCAGAATTTTGCCTACCTGGGCGACCCCGCTGCTGGTTCCATCCCGCTGTTGAAAATGAACTTACCTTAATTGGGCCTAATTAAGCCCGCCCAGAGCCTTACCCAGCCCAATGAGGTGGAGCGAGTCTGGTGACGTCATCATGATGCGTTTTTAGCCAGGATCTTCAAAGGGACCATGGCCACATTACATTTGAAGTTTAAACTAACATAGTGCTGTCAGTGCACTACAGCATTGGAGTGCTGCAAACACTGACAATGACTGCACAGAGGCAGAGGGTTGCACTCAGGTTGCACGCAAGGAGCTCATCTTCCCTTTCCTTGTATATTCCAAAGTGTTCCCCCAATTTAGAGTGTTAAGATTATTGTGGTGTATATTTTCTTTCTCAATAAAGATCTTATTCCTTTCACCAAAATTCAGTTGTCTGCTGCACTTTTCATCACAACCCCCAAATAAGTCCCAGGTCTCGAACCAAGGGAGTGGGAGCAATTCGAACCACTCACAAGTCGGAGGTGAAGCTGACCCACACACCACCCCTTACAAAAGCCACACTCAACTGCATCCTGCTGTGCCTCTCATCACATCCCCATCACTCTGCCTTCCCTACCGTACTCCTGCACATCCTTACTCACACCAACATACCTTGCATGTCCACCCATCCTTCTCTCTCTATCTACATTATCACATCCCCATCTCACGAGCCACCCCTCACACTTATCCTCATCCTAGTGCAATCATACCAACTAACAACACACAAGGGTAGCCACTTGGGTGATTTATCCAATGTTTATGTAAAGTTTCTGTTAATGTGGTGTCAAACATAAAAATCTTTATTTTCAATACTTTCTCGTTTTGGTGCACCTTTGGAAGTGACTCCTGACGTCCTCTAACTCCCTCAACAAGAGCATGGAGAGAGTCCTCATTGAACCTGGCTACAGCATTAGTTATTGGGACTGCCGTTCCTGCAGCAGCCAGTACCTTTAAGAGAAAAAAACATCAATATTACTAAGCCAATGATTGGAACAAATCTGGCATTTTTTCATTTCATAGTCAGATAATAAATTGATATATAAAAAGTTGTAGGAATTGATGTATTCCTAACTAATAACTGAGGTCGACTCAGGAGAACAATCAAACAGGTCTTTAATGTTGGATTTGACGAATTCCAGAAAACAACAAAGATCGATGCAGGAGAGCCATGGAGCAGGTCTTTACCCAACTTGGATGCCACGAGGACTGACTAGGCAGTCCGGTCATTTGCGTCATGACGTCATCGTGTTTATGTCGTGACGTCATCACGTTTGCCCACGTTTTCCCGCGCTTGGGTGGTCATGTGATCTGCGACGTGACGTCATCGCGTTTGCCCGCACTCTTGGGCAGTCACGTGGTTGGCGATGTGACGTCATTGCGTTTACCCATGTTTGGGCAGTCACGTGGTTTGCGACGTGACATCATCGCATTTACCCACGCTCTTGGGCAGTCACGTGGTTGGTGACGTGACATCATCGCGTTTACCCGCGTTTGGGCAGTCACGTGGTTTGCGACGTGACGTCATCACGTTTGCCCACGCTCTTAAAGGGGCAACGCCCCGTACATGCAAACTCTATATAAACATCGTTAAAGAGAATTATGTACAGTAAGTAAGGGACACTCGGTGGTACCGCTACATGCGCCCCCCCAGAATTCGCTTTAACGGACAAAGTCAAACGGTGAGATGGTCTGACGAGCCTGTCCGAACGACTCCTGTAGTATCGAGGCAGAGGCTGCTGGGCGGCTGGCGGTCTGGCGGGCGGTAGCACTTGGTCTGCTGTAACGACGATGGGTGGCCGGTGGTCTCGGCGGTTGTGCTGTCTTGACATGGCGGGCGAGGTCTAAAGGTGTTGGTTTTGAGCAGATCCGTATATGCGTCAGGGCGAATAAAACGTATTCAGCCTTGTGAAGGACCGCGGAAACGTGTGACCTCTGCGGCCCGTGGCGCGAAGTGGGCACCGGTGCGAAACATCTGGCCGGTTGGTGGTCTGGCGGGTGGTCGTACCTGGTGTGCCGTAATGACAATGTGTGGCCAAAAGGCGGTGCTGTCTGGCGGGCGGTCGAGGTCCATGGCTCCGTCGTTGATCTGCGGGGAACGCCGAAACGGGCGATCCTGGAGGTGTTGAACGTGGGTCTTGTCAGATCGGGAAACTCGCCGAGCCAGCGAGCGCACTCTTCAGAAGTCGGGAATGCACAGGAGACGGTGTGCAACGTAGTATTACAGCGGTAACACAGAAGACAGTGATCAATTGCTGCATTGATCTGTGATCAAGGGTGGACAGCAATTGTCCCGCGTGGTCGCTCGCAGCCGCGGGATGCCCGTAGACCCATACCTCAGTGGTTGCAGTGTCGGTTGTTGTTTCGTTCTTGGGGGAAACTGCCGGGAGGGCGGCAACACTTCGATTTCACGCCAAACTGCGCGCGGCAGAAAACACAATCCAGCAGGCTGACGAGCTGGGGTGGCGTCTGCGGGGGATGGGTCCTCGAGGTTTGCGGGGGATGGGTCCTCGAGGTTTGCGAGGGATGAATCCCCATGGTTTGTGAGGGGTGAGTCCCCGTGGTGTGCGAGGGGCGAATCCTCATGGGTTGCGAGGCGTGAGTCCTCGTAGGCTGCGAGGGGTGAGTCCTCATAGGTTGCAAGGGGTGAGTCCTCGCAGTTTGCGAGGGGTGAGCCCTCGTGGGATGCGAGGGGTGAGCCCTCGTGGGTTGCGAGGGGTGAGCCCTCGTGGCATCTCCGCGGGGGCGCGCTCCGATCTTGTGGGCCCGAAAACCTGCGGTACACGCGCTTTGAGAGATTCATACTTGCTGTTCCGTTGGGAGTTGTCGAGAAGGCGGACGATCCGAGAGGCGGTAGAGCTGTCGAGTACGGAGACCGTAAACAGGTACGTGGTCTGCGCCGCATCGATGTTGCACTGGGCGAACGGGGCTTCTACCAGAATAAAGCACGAGGGCGGTTGCTGCTCCCTGAATTGCGGTAGTTTCGGCGAAACGGCTTTTGCTTCCATGGTGTGCTTCTTTTCTGAAAAACGTTCACAAAAATCAGGGTCCGGCTGCGCTGCTTTCGTGAAAAACGTTCACGAAAAACGGGGTCACCAATGTAAGAATTGATGTATTCCTAACTAATAACTGAGGTCGACTCAGGAGAACAATCAAACAGGTCTTTAATGTTGGATTTGACGAATTCCAGAAAACAACAAAGATCGATGCAGGAGAGCCATGGAGCAGGTCTTTACCCAACGGGGACGCCACGAGGACTGACTAGGCAGTCCGGTCATTTGCGTCGTGACGTCATCGCGTTTACATTGTGACATCATCGTGTTTGCCCGTGTTTTCCTGCGCTTGGGTGGTCACGTGATCTGCGACGTGATGTCATCGCGTTTACCCGCATTTGGGCAGTCACGTGGTTTGCGACGTGACGTCATCACGTTTACCCGTGCTCTTGGGCAGTCACGTGGTTGGCGACGTGACGTCATCGCGTTTACCCGCGTTTGGGCAGTCACGTGGTTTGCGACGTGACGTCATCGCGTTTGCTCGCGCTCTTAAAGGGGCAACGCCCCGTACATGCAAACTCTATATAAACATCGTTAAAGAGAATTATGTACAGTAAGTAAGGGACACTCGGTGGTACCGCTACAAAGTCATAAATATCTTTCTGGAATAATATGACCAGCAATTTCATTCATTAAATTTTGTTCAGAACAGACGCTGTCAACTCCCCTTTCTATATAATACAGCACCAATCCATCCCATTGACATTTTTCCCAAAGGGTACATGGCCCCTTTAAATTTTCATTCAAACAACGCGTTATTAGAGGCGAGAAATTGACAGCCTCCAAACAATTGCCTGGAGGGACCCGCACATCAGCCATAACGAGGCCAACCAAGCGAAAATACTAAGTCCTGGGAGGCGGCAGCCGGGAGCGGGTCGGAAAGACTCCGAGCAGCGGACCCGCACTCAACCTGCCTCCATTAATAAAATCGCGGCCCTTATATTCTTCCATTCCGAAGGAGCCTCATTGCAAAGGTCACCACTACAGTAACAACAAAGGGAAGTTCCACTGTTAAAAATGATACAGCACTACTCACTATCTGATTACAGAAGTAACCGGAGATGGAACTAGAACATTTTAAAGGAAGGTTGACTTTAATCTCGGGGATTCTATTTAAAGGGAACTATCATGGGGACAAGAGTCATTACGGAGAGAGTGGGTGGGAAGGTCACGTAGCCTTGCAAAGCCTCCTCTCAAACACCGCCACTGATCTCCCTGGGGTAGGGAATGAGGGAAGTAACATTATTTTGGTCCATTGTGCATGCACAAAACTGGCTGTGCAGGCAAGATCATGTACTCCAGAATATAAAGTTCTAAACCTGAAATTATAAAACTTTTTTTATTTTTTATTTTTTTAAATGATCCCTTTTATCAAAAAAATTAAGTTTTCTGCCTCTACCACCCTTTCAAGCAGTGAGTTCCAGACCCTCACCACCCTCTGGGTAAATTTTTTTTATACAACTCAATTAAATCTCTCCTCAGCCTCCTCTGTTCCAAAGAAAACAACCCCAACATATGCAATATTTCCTCATAGCTAAAATTCTCCAGTCCTGGCAACATCTTTTAAATCTCCTTTGCAGCCCCTCTAGTGCAATCACATCCTTCCTGTAATGTGGTGACCAGAACTGTACGCAGTACTCTAGCTGTGGTCTAACTAGTGTTTTATACAGTTCAAACATAATCTCCCTGCTCTTATATTCTATGCCTCGGCTAATAAAGGAAGGTATCCCATATACCTTCTTAACCACCTTATCTACCTGTCCTGCTACCTTCAGGGATCTGTGAACATGCACTCCAATGTCTCTCTGTTACTCTATACTTGTCAGTAGCCTATCATTTAATGTGTATTCCCTTGGCTTGTCTGTCCTCCTCAAATGCATTACCTCACACTTCTCCGGATTGAATTCCAATTGCCACTTTTCTACCCACCTGACCAAATGGGCATGGATTTGGATTTGGATAATGTCAGTAAAATTAAACCTTGTACATATCATGCTCTTTCGACTGGTAAATCTGATAAGAGTGCACATTATTTTGGCTCATAATTTCATCTTGTTCTACTAATGTAATTTGATAAGGGATTTGATGTATATAGATATTTATTATATATATATATATATGAATGGACTGCATTTGTGTATTTATCTGCTGTACTTGTATAAAATACACATTCACTTTGTTTGTATATGTGTACATATATGAATACATATGCACTGCTTGTGTGTTTGCATGGATATCTGTCACTCAGCACTGCTTACCAGACTAGACCTAATCAGTTTCAACAAGTGCACATAGAAAACGTTAGTGGGAGTGGTATATAGACCTCCAATCAGTAATGTGGAGGTTGGGGATGGCATTAAAAGGGAAATTAGAGAAGCGTGCAATAAGGGCACAGCAGTCATCATGGGTGACTTTAATCTACATATAGATTGGGCTAACCAAATTACAGGAAACTTTCTGGTATCCGGCACTGACGGGACCGAGCTGATGCCATACCATCAAAACTGCCGTAGAAACCAGCGCTAATGTTAAAATATACGGAGCTTTTGAGCTCCGTGTGAATCAACAAACCCTGTTGCTTAGCAACAGCTTCAAAACAGTCGGCCGCAGCTTAAAAGCGTCTCTGTAGCTAAGCAACAGCTTCAGCTAGACCTTGCAGAGCCTGACTGGAAAAAAAAGCAACGAGAAGTAAAAAAACTTATAGGAAACGGCTCCTGAATTTTGCCGGCAGATAGAGCTTTCCGGACATTTAACCTCCGGTTAAACGAAAGTTTCCTGTAGTGACAATACTGTGGAGGAGGAATTACTGGAGTGTTTACGGGATAGTTTCCTGGACCAATATGTCGAGGAACCAACCAGAGATCAGGCCATCTTAGACTGGGTATTTAGTAAGAAAGGATTAATTAGCAATCTTGTTGTACGAGGCCCCTTGGATCGAAGCGATCATAAGAGGATAGAATTCTTCATTAAGATGGAGAATGAAGTAGTTGACTCAGAGACTAGGGTCCTAAATTTAAATAAAGGAAACTACGATGGTCTGAGGCGCGAGTTGGGTAGGATTGATTGGGGAATGTCACTCAAAGGGTTGACGGTGGATAGGCAATGGCAAACATTCAAAGACCGCATGGACGGACTACAGAATTTGTTCATCCCAGTTTGGCATAAAAATAAAACAAAAAAGGTGACTCAACCGTGGCTAACAAGGGAAATTAGGGATAGCATAAGATCCAAGGAGAGGACATATAAATTGGCCAGAAAAAGCAGTAAACCTGAGGATTGGGTGCAGTTTAGGATTCAACAAAGGAGGACAAAGGGATTAATTAAGAAAGGGAAAATAGAATATGAGAGTAAGCTTTCAGGGAACATAAAAACTGACTGTAAAAGCTTTTATAGATATGTGAAGAGAAAAAGATTGGTGAAGTCAAGCGTAGGTCCCTTGCAGTCAGAATCAGGGGAATTTATAATGGGGAACAAAGAAATGGCAGACCAATTAAATACATATTTTGGTTCTGTCTTCACAAAGGAGGACACAAATAACCTCCCAGAGATGTCGGGGAAAATAGGGTCTGATGAAAGGGAGGAACGAAAAGAAATCAGTATTCGTAGGGAAATGGTGTTAGGGAAATTGATGGGATTGAAGGCAGATAAATCCCCAGGGCCTGATAATCTACATCCTAGGGTACTTAAGGAAGTGGCCCTAGAAATAGTAGATGCATTGCTGATCATCTTCCAACATTCGATGGAATCTGGAACAGTACCCATGGATTGGAGGATAGCTAATGGTACCCCACTATTCAAAAAAGGTCGTAGCGAGAAAACAGGGAATTACAGACCGGTAAGCCTGACATCGGTAGTGGGGAAAATGCTAGAGTCCATCATAAAAGATGTAATAGCAGAGCACTTGGAAAACAGTGACAGGATCGGGCAAAGTCAGCATGGATTTACAAAATGTAAATCGTGCTTGACTAATCTACTGGAATTTTTTGAGGATGTAACTGGTAAAATAGATGAGGGAGAACCAATAGATGTGGTGTATTTGGACTTTCAGAAGGCTTTCGATAAGATCCCGCATAAGAGATTAGCGAGTAAAGTTAAGGCACATGGGATTGGGGCAAGGTATTGACTTGGATAGAGAACTGGTTGGCAGACAGAAAGCAAAGAGTTGGAATAAATGGGTCTTTTTCCGAGTGGCAGGCAGTGACTAGTGGGGTACCACAGGAATTGGTCCTTGGACCCCAGCTATTCACAATATATATTAATGATCTAGACAAGGGAACTAGATGTAACATCTCCAAATTTGCAGATGACACAAAGCTGGGTGGGCGTGTGTGCTGTGAGGAGGATGCCGAGAAACTCCAGGATGATTTGGACAGGTTGGGTGATTGGGCAAAAGCATGGCAGATGCAATATAACGTGGATAAATGTGAGGTTATCCACTTTGGTGGCAAAAACAGGAAGGCAGATTATTATCTGAATGGCAATAGATTGGGAGAAGGGGAAGTGTAACGAGACCTGGGTGTCCTTGTGCACCAGTCGCTGAAGGTAAGCATGCAGGTGCAGCAGGCGGTTAAGAAGGCAAATGGTATGTTGGCCTTCGTAGCGAGAGGGTTTGAGTACAGGAACAAGGATGTCTTGCTGCAGTTATACAGGGCATTGGTGAGACCACATCTTGAGTATTGTGATAGCAAAATACTGCAGATGTTGGAAATCCAAAATAACAACAGAAAACAACAGAGGAATTGTAGTCCAGGTAGCTGTGGGAGTCGGTGGGCTTGTAGTGGGTGTTGGTCGATGGCCTATCCCCAGAGATGGAGACGGAGAGGTCGAGGAAGGGAAGGGAGGAGTCCGAGATGGACCATGTGAAGCCCTGCCTCCGATCTAGTTTCTTTTCTTTCCAGTTTTGAAGAAGGGTCCAACCCGAAACGTCAACTCAAATTTCTCTCCACGGATGTTGCCTGACCTGCTGAGTTTTTCCAGCATTTTCTGTTGTTATTCTTGAGTATTGTGTGCAGTTTTGGTCGCCTTATCTAAGGAAGGATGTTCTTGCCATGGAAGGAGTTCAGCGAAGATTCACCAGGCTGATACCTGGGATGGCCGGAATGACGTATGAGGAGAGATTGGGTCGATTGGGCTTGTACTCGCTGGAGTTTAGAAGAATGAGAGGGGATCTCATTGAAACTTATAAAATTCTGACAGGACTGGACAGACTAGATGCAGGAAGGATGTTCCCGATGGTCAGGGAGTCCAGAACCAGGGGTCACAGTCTAAGGATAAGGGGTAGGCCATTTTGGACAGAAATGAGGGGGAATTTGTTCACCCAGAGAGTGGTGAACCTGTGGAATTCTCTACCACAGAAGGCAGTAGAGGCCAATACATTAAATATATTCAAGAAGGAGTTGGATATATTTATTAAGGCTAAAGGGATCAAGGGGTATGGGGAGAAAGCAGGGACCGGGTACTGAATTTGGATGATCAGCCATGATCACATTGAATGGCGGAGCAGGCTCGAGGGGCCGAATGGCCTACTTCTGCTCCTATCTTCTATGTTTCTATGTTTCTATAGAAGCCTTCCTCCAATTAACATGGAACTTCTAAAAGGGATTTCCTTAATTTCACTTCAAAACCAATGTATAACTATACAGTTCCTTGACATACCCAAGAAGGCAAGACCTTGACAGGTGGACTGAATTCTTCCTTCTGGGATGTTGGACTCAATGATTAGTGTTCTATTCAACACAGTACCAATGTGCACATTAGGATGTATTCATTCCCAAAGAAAAAGCGATCCCAGCACCAGTCTAAAGGTCACACACTTGGGTCTAAGACATCTCAGAGGATCACTCTGGATCCACAGCTTTAGAATTGATATTCACCTTATTTGTGTCAACTCCAGCTGTCAGTCACAGATGAAGCATGACTCATCAGATATGTCTGATCCAATGGTCTTGATTGATGGTTCTGAGCAGATGAGACTGCTGCACCGTTTGAAGTTTCTGGGCATTGCTAAAGTGTTTATGTAGCCATTGACCAAGTTGCCTACCTCGATTAATACTACTCTGAAGCGTATTTTAGTTTTTACACTTTTTGACCAACACCATTCCTTTACATTTTAGGACAAATTGAGCACAGTTAAGACAAACACTATTGGTTCCAGCAGTGATATATGGTAATGCCACCATAAATCGTACCATAAACATCTTGGCCCTGAAATTCCACAGGGTCATTTGTATCATGGAGTGAGAGCTTGTGTCTGCTGATGCGGCCGTAAATTGTGGAGTCAACTCATTTAAATATCCATTGGCAGTTCAGTAGCGCAATTCTCGTGCAACACAGTAGTGCACTGGGGGAGCAGGGGCTTGAAAATTAGGAAAAGAAAGAAAGACAGTACTCATGGGAGGAAAAGTATCTCACGCTCCATGTATTTGTCACCATTTTCTCTAATAGGAATTATTTGCATGTGAAACTTTACAACATCTTCCTCCACTTTAACAGGGCGATACCAGCAAATCCATTGCTTCAGCTGTCCAATGCTGCCTGGGAGAGATCTCTCAAATTATAGCCTTCACCTCAAGAACTTACCCTTGTTGCAGGAGAAACTTGTGCACAATGCTCACGAAGGCAGGGGACTGCAGCAGGTATTCCCAACATCAGGGAGCTGACCCCCAATGAGGACCAGGCCATGGTGCTGCTGGGGATTTTGCTCTAGCCATAGGAAATGGCAAGATTGGTTGGACAGTGCAGGCCACAAGTTAGTGGGTGCACAGCTACACAATCGCCATGGCATCCCTATGAAGGAGCACACAGCAAGAGGCTTCCACACCCTTCTCTGTCTCCTTGATCCCTTGATTTCTTTCTCTTTTTCATTCTATTTCTCTTCTCCTCATTTCCTCTATTCCTCTTTTCTTCTCTTTCTCTGGGTCTGGCACATGGCTCAGAGTTGAGGTCCAGTGAGATGGTTGAGGAAAACCCAGTTCCCAAGGCAGTAGTTGCCCTCAGCAACCTGATTCAAGTGGCTATGAATCATGTGTAAGCCTGAACAGTGAGTGGTGTTGAGTTATTCAACTGTGGAGGCATCGTAGCCAAGTCTGATGTTGTCCACACACATGTACACTTCCAGCAAGGTTTATGAGATAGCAATGAAGAGTGGCACCCTGGCTGATGTCTCACTCGAGCCCAGCAGCACTGATGCGAAATGTAATAACCCTACCACAGCCCAGGTTGGAATTAATTAATTCCATACAGACCTTCTCAGCACCCTCTACAGCTTTGCTACTGCTAGAATACTCTTCATCACTCCACCATTGGTGGCCGTGCCTTAAGCTACCGAGGCCCTAAGCTCTGGAATTTCCTCCCTAAACCTCTCCGCCTCTCTACCTTTCTCTCATGCTTTAAAACGCTCCTTACAACCCATTTCTTTGACCAAGCTTTTGGTCACCTGTACAAATATCTCCTTATATGGCTTGATGACAAATTTTGTTTGATAACAGTCCTGTGAAGCACCTTGGGATGTTTTACTATGTTAAAGGTGCTATATAAATGCAACTGCAGGAAACCGCAAAAAAACCACCAGGAAAGGTAAGTTTTTTTACTTACCTCGGCCACCTCGCCTTTAATCATTGCCCTGAAGCAGCCAGCCACCCAATGCACACCTCCTGCAGCTGTTGGTGTTTTCGACCGGCACTGCTGCAGGGGGGGAAAGTCAATTTCAGATCCGGGGCACTACCGGGGCAATGCGCACGGCAATGATGTCATGATCTCCGGGCGAAGGAGATTGGGGCGCAACGCGGTAGCGCCACCGCAAAACTCCCGCCGAATATGGTGGAAGTCGGTGTCAGCGGCACCACTGGTAGTAAAGCCATTTGCGCCCCATTAGCGCCCCCCGGGGACACTAACGAGAGGTGCAAAGGCACCCAATTTCCAGCCCTATTTCTCTATTGATAAAGCCAATTGTCCCGTATGCCTTTTTAATAGCCTTCTCAACTTGTCATGCCACCTTCAAAGGCTGGATGGCATTTATTTTAATGCAAGGAGTCTTGCGAGTAAGGCAGATAAATTGAAGGTGTTGATGAACACATGGGAGTATGATATTGTTGCTATCACAGAGACATGGTTGAGGGAGGGGCAGGACTGGCAGCTCAATATTCCGGGGTATAGAATCTTCAGGCGAGACAGAGGGGGGGGTGTTGCAATATTAATCAAGGAGACAATTACTGCTGTAAGGAGGGATGATATCTTAGCAGGTTCCTCTAATGAGGCCATATGGGTAGAACTTTATAACAAAAAGGGGACAAGCACTTTGCTGGGAGTGTACTATAGGCCCCCAAAGAGTCAGGGGGAGATAGAGGAACAGATATGAAGGCAAATCTCAGAGAAGTGTAGAAATAATAGGGTAATAATAGTAGGGGATTTCAACTTCCCCAATATTAATTGGGATAGTCAGAGTGTGAAAGGCTTAGAGGGTGCGGAATTCTTAAAGTGCATCCAGGAGAGCTTTTTGAGCCAGCATGTAGAAAGTCCTACAAGAGAGGGGGCGGTACTGGACCTAATTCTAGGGAATGTAGCCGGGCAAGTGGTAGAAGTGTCAGTAGGAGAGCATTTTGGTGACAGTGACCATAATTCGGTGAGATTTAAGGTAGTCATGGAAAAAGACAAAGATGGACCGGAAATAAAGATTCTAAATTGGGGGAAGGACAATTTTAATATGATAAGGAAGGATCTGGCCGAAGTGGACTGGGACTTGTAGGAAAATCCACATCAGAGCAGTGGGAGTCTTTCAGAAAGGAAATAGAGAGAGTACAATGCCAACATGTTCCCGTAAAGGTCAAGGGTGGGACCAACAAGCCCAGGGAACCCTGGATGTCAAGGGATATACAAGAATGGATTAGGAAAAAGAGGGAGGCTTTTCACCAGTGAAATGTCAGGTGCCAGATACTTCACAAAACTCAATGCCTCACAAGGATTTTGGCAACTAAAACTGGATGAAGAGAGCACCAAATACTGTACCTTCAACACACCATTTGGCAGGTATTGTTTCCTCAGAATGCCTTTCGGGATAATATCTGCATATGAAATCTTTCATAGAGCGATGGAACACATAATTGAAGGTCTGGAAGGAGTTCGGGTCTATGTTGATGACATCATCATCTGGGGCTCCACACTGAAAGAACACAATGAGAGACTGACTAAAGTGCTACAGAGCATACGCCGGAATGGACTGAAGCTCAACAAAGCCAAGTATCAGTTTGGCATCCAGGAAGTCACTTTCCTAGGAGATAATCTATCTGGTAAAGGAATAGAGCCAGATATGGAAAAAGTAAATGCCATACTCAAAATGCCCCGACCCACTGACAAAAAAGGAGTGCTACGCATGATGGGGATGATAAACTTCATTGGAAAGTTCATTCCTAACTTGGTGTGGAGATGCCGGAGTTGGACTGGGGTGGACAAATGTAAGAAGTCACACAACACCAGGTTATAGTCCAACAGCTTTATTTGAAATCACAAGCTTTCGGAGCGCTGCTCCTTCTTCAGGTGAAGTGGAGAAATGCATAAAGACACAGCTTATATAGTCAGAGAATCATGTCAGATGTTTACAGGTAACCTTTCCAACTGCCATTTATCACACCTCGGCAGAGAGATAATCACAGCAGTCAAAGGTGTGAATGGTGTCCAAACAGGTCAGTCAGGGAAACATTACATCAAAGAACAGTGAGGTGGGGTCACAAGGGGTCAAATATTGCAGATGCTGGGGTCTGTATGAAAACCAAAAAAACAGACAAAAAACATTTTTTTTGGCTGGAAATCACAGCAGGTCCGGCCGCATCTGTGTAGAGAGAACAAGCCAATGTCGACTTGAGTCTGGATGACCCTGCGTCAGGTGGGGTTACATGTAGCGTGACATGAACCCAAGATCTCTGTTGAGGCCGTCCTCATGGGTGCGGAACTTGGCTATCAGTTTCTGCTCGACGATTTTGCGTTGTCGTGTGTCTCGAAGGCCGCCTTGGAGAATGCTTACCCGAAGATCGGAGGCTGAATGTCCTTGACTGCTGAAGTGTTCCCCGACTGGGAGGGAACACTCCTGCCTGGTGATTGTTGCGCGGTGTCCGTTCATCCGTTGTCGCAGTGTCTGCATGGTCTCGCCGATGTACCATGCTCCGGGGCATCCTTTCCTGCAACGTATGAGGTAGACAACGTTGGCTGAGTCACATGAGTATGTACCATGTACCTGGTGGGTGGTGTCCTCACGTGTGATGATGGTATCTGTGTTGATGATCTGGCATGTCTTGCAGAGGTTGCTGTGGCAGGGTTGTGTGGTGTCGTGGTCGCTGTTCTCCTGAAAGCTGGGTAATTTGCTGCGAACGATGGTCTGTTTGAGGTTAGGCGGCTGTTTGAAAGCGAGTAGTGGAGGCGTGGGGATGGCCTTAGCGAGGTGTTCGTCGTCATCGATGACATGTTGAAGGCTGCGAAGAACATGGCGTAGTTTCTCCGCTCCGGGGAAGTACTGGACGACGAAGGGTACTCTGTTGGTTGTGTCCCGTGTTTGTCTTCTGAGGAGGTCTATGCGATTTTTCGCTGTGGCCCGTCGGAACTGTCGATCGACGAGTCGAGCGTCATATCCCATTCTTACAAGGGCGTCTTTCAGTGTCTGTAGGTGTCCATCGCGTTCCTCCTCGTCTGAGCAGACACCATTTGTTTGGACACCATTCACACCTTTGACTGCTGTGATTATCTCTCTGCCGAGGTGTGATAAATGGCAGTTGGAAAGGTTACCTGTAAACATCTGACATGATTCTCTGACTATATAAGCTGTGTCTTTATGCATTTCTCCACTTCACCTGAAGAAGGAGCAGCGCTCCGAAAGCTTGTGATTTCAAATAAAGCTGTTGGACTATAACCTGGTGTTGTGTGACTTCTTACATTCCTAACTTGTCAGCCAAGACAGCCTGTCTGCGAGACCTGCTACGTAAAACAAATGAGTTCACATGGACAGAAAGACATGAACAAGAGTGGATAAACCTCAAAACAGTGCTGACAACCACACCTGTACTCACCTTCTTTGACCCAACAAAAAGAATCAAAGTGTCAATGGATGCATCAAAAGATGGCCTAGGTGCAGTCTTGCTACAAGCAGAGGGTGAAGATTGGAAGCCTGTTGCCTATGCCTCCAGGTCTATGACTGATACTGAGTGTCGATACGCCCAGATTGAAAAGGAATGTCTAGGCTTGGTAGTTGGACTAGAAAAGTTTCATGGCTACATATATGGACTTCCCACCTTCACAGTTGAGACAGACCACAGCCACTGGTTGCCATCATAAAAAAGAACCTGAATGAGATGTCTCCAAGGATTCAACGACTCATGATGAAGCTGCAAAGATATGACTTTGAATTGATCTACACACCAGGCAAATACATAGTGTTAGCAGATGCACTATCCCGAGCACCCACAATGAGTCATGTGAGCTCTACTGAAGAAGACGTGGATGTTCATGTGAGTATGATCACTGCTGCGCTGCCCGTGTCAGACACAAAATCAAAGCAAATAGCAGAAGAAACAGTAAAAGATACAGTATTACAACCTAGTGTACCATTCCAGAATGACAGGTTACTGATCATTACATCCCCCTTTCTTTGAGGTTAAACAAAATCAGTATCAATCAATATCAATCAATAACAACATAAACTGTATATAAGAGTGGGCTACCCACAATGCACTAGGCTACCCACAAGGCAGCAGTCAAGATGGAGGCCTCTACAGATACTGTACCTAGTCCACATGTGCTCAATAAAGTGTCTAGCAAAAGCTAGCTGTTCTTAATAAAAACGACTAGTTATTAATGAACATAACACCTGCGTCCTCTTATTCCCTGCACAAGAGTTTGCAGGGAGTCCTCAGTGAATCGGGGAGCAGCCTTGGATTTTGCAACACTCATGGTCACCTTGGCCCATTCAAGCTGCAG
Source organism: Somniosus microcephalus (assembly GCF_052327205.1). Taxonomy (NCBI): domain Eukaryota; kingdom Metazoa; phylum Chordata; class Chondrichthyes; order Squaliformes; family Somniosidae; genus Somniosus; species Somniosus microcephalus. The sequence goes on along the minus strand of NC_140992.1, from coordinate 93,308,963 downwards.
CAGTATAAAGAAATCAGAGGCTGAGGTTACATGGAGCCCTTAAAAACAAATGCAGCAAAGACCTCATCAGGGCAGACCAACAGACCCGCTCCCAGTCAATGCAGCAGGCAGCGCGCACGATGGGACTAATTGGTCCAATTAAATCAAAATGGGACATCGGGAGCGGCTGAAACCAGCAGCGGGTCCGAAACCCACTCACCAGGAAGCCCGCCCTCAACCTGCCTCCATTAGTAAAATTGAGCCCAATGAAACAATAATCAAGGAAAAAAATTAACGGGCACTTGGAGAGGTTTAAGCTGATTAAGGAGCGCGAACACTGATTTGTAAAAGGCAGATCGTGTTTGACTAACCTAATTAAATTTTTTGATGAAGAAACAGAGATGATTGATGAAGGGAATACAATGGATGTTGGCTACATGGATTTTCAGAAGGCATTTGACAAAGTACCACATAGAAGGCTGGTTAAGAAAATTGAGTCTCATGGAATAGGTGGGTCAGTGGCAGCTTGGATAGGAATTGGCTTAATGACAGAAAACAGCGAGTTGTGGTTAATGGCTGTTTTTCAGACTGGAGGATGGTAGACAGTGATGTTTCCCAAGGGTCAGTGCTGGGGCCACTGTTTTTTTATATATATATATATAAATGACCTGGATATTGGAATACAGAGTAGAATTTCTAAATTTGCCGATGACACCAAACTTGGGGGTGTGGCAAACAGAATGATGACACCAATCGACTGCAACAGGACATAGAAAGGCTAGCAGAATGGGCAGATAAGTGGCAGATGGAATTTAATACAGAGAAGTGTGAGCTGATGCATTTTGGCAGAAGGAACAGGGAGAGGCAATATAGACTTAATGTCACAGTTTTAAAGAGTGTGCAGGGACAGAGGGACCTGGGAGTTAATATGCATAGGTCCCTGAAGGTGGCAGGACATATTGAGAGAGTGGTTAACAAAACATATGGGATCTTGGGCTTCATAAATAGAGGTATTGAGTACAAAAGTAGGGAAGTTATGCTGAACCTTTATAAAGCGCTTGTTAGGCCACAACTAGAGTATTGCATCCAGTTCTGGTCACCACACTTTAGGAAGGATGTGATGGCCCTTGAGAGGGTGCAGAGGAGATTTACCAGAATGGTTCCTGGGATGGGGGATCTTAGCTACAAGGACAGATTAAAAAAGATGGATTTGTTTTCATTAGAGCAAAGGAGGTTGCGGGCTGATTTGATAGAGGTGTACAAGATTATGACGGGTTTGGATAGGCTAGACGGGGAAAGGCTGTTCCCACTAGTTGATGGTACAAAGACTAGGGAACACAGTTTTAAGGTTTTGGGCAAGAGATACAGGGGGGATGTGAGGAAAAACTTTTTTACGCAGTGCGTGGTGATGACCTAGAATTTGCTGCCGATGGAAGTGATGGAAGCGGAGACACTCAATGTTTTCAAAGGGAGACTGGATTGGCACTTGAGGGAAATAAACCTGCAAGGTTACGGGGATAGAGCAGGGGAATGGGACTGACTGGATTGCTCTGCAGAGAGCCGGCACGGACTGGATGGGCTGATTGGCCTCCTTCTGCACCATTATGACTCTATGGGGGACAAATTCAGTTGCTTTGTGCCTCCCGTTAGTACGCATAGGTTGCTAATGGGAGGCACAAAGCAACTAGCACCCAGGCACGGTGCCACCAATGCCTCCCACGAAATTCAGCGGGATGTTAGCGGCGGCGGTAACCATTAGTCATCGCCGTGCACTGCGCCCCGGCCGCGATCTTCGGTAGTGCCCCCTGACTTACCACCGGACGCTATATCCGACGGGGTCGGGGGGGCCTACCTGCAGCCGGGGCGGCGCTAATTAAAGGCGAGGTGCCGGGCGGCCACTTTTGTTGCTGGCCGCCTACCAGCACCTGCCCCCGTTGCCGTCCCCGGCCTCCTCTTCAGCCCCCCCATGGAGAGCCGACTGCGCTCCATGAGCTCGGCACTTCTCTTGAGTGCGGGCTCTTTTGCCGGCTCTTCGATCCCTGGTGGCCCAGTTGGGCCCCGGGTTGCGCTACGCAAGGCCCCTCCCCTTTAAGAAGGGGAGGAAGGCCTGCAATACCGCGGCGTGATGTGCCGGCGCGCATGGCGCTGTGGCACATAGCACCGCGATATTCCCTCGCAGCACCTCAAGAGGGAGGCGGGGCACTTCTAGTAGCGCCCCGCTTCCCTCTTGGGGCGCTACCATTCAATTTTGGCCGCGGGGGCGCTAATTTGTTCATGGCACTATGGGGCACGACTCAATTTTTCCCCCTATGACTCTATGACACTGGTAGATCAGTGTTTTTTTTTAAACTTTATTAACTGCTACATTACTGCACAGTTCACCTGCAAGTTACAGTAAGAACAAAAAAGATAATTAATTTTGGGGGGAAATAATGGGTTTCCCCATGGGAGTACTTGTATTTTTTGGATGAGGAGAATGACACTGATATAGAAAAGGCAAGGATGGAGGAAATGAGAGTGAATCACCACAGAAGAACTACAATCCTACCCGTTAATACCCACTCCTCAGGGTTTACCGGCCTCACAGGACTTATCCTGATTTATTAACCCCTCATGCATTAGAATGTTGCATTTCCTGTGGATATTATTGGGTATTAGGCCAACTGCTAGCTGAAGCCTTGCAGCCCACTTCAACGAGGAGCATTGGATTATCTGTAGTTAATAAAATGATCACCTAATTGAATTTATTTGTATTGGTTCCTTCTAAGCAGCCTTGGGTTCTCTCTGTTACATCAATCAAGCATAAAGAAAGTCCCCAATGCTCTGTTTAAGTAGGTGTCACAATTTAGCAATATTTCAAAGGACCTGCTAAACAAAAAGGTCAAGCAACCGACTTTTACAGACTAGCTGGATTCCCACAGATATGGGATGCACTCATTTAGCCTTGAAAATGCCATATGACAACCCACTCAATTTCACCAGTAGAAGGACATCTATTGCATTAACGTGCATCTAGTGCTGCAATGTTAATGGAATAGCCAGCCCCAGGATAATTTGCCAGGTTTTCAGCAGTGACACATAGGCAGATGGAAATCCAGCACCATCACGCTTCTTGGCGTTTGAGGGAAATGCAGCCCCAATTGTCCAATGAAACCAATAGTATCTGTGATGCGTCAGTGTCCCATCCTATTTATAAATTACCAACCACCAAAATTCAAATGTTAAAATCTGTGAGACTACTTTCTCTTTGCCATTTGTTCTTAATGGTTGTAAGATATATTGGATAGAAAAATAGATAACTTATCAAAGGACTGAGAAAACATTACAAGGGTGAGAATTTTCTCAATGTCATCTCACTCCAAGACCTATTAAATCCTTTAGATACACTCCAGCCTAGATTAATTTTTCTTCTTTATAATGTTCATGGTGGGAGGTTTCAAAATATTCTAATTTCTTTATTTCTACTGTTGTAAGATTCCATAACTGAATTACACAATTTGATTTGAATAAAATTTAATTAGCCTTTAATGACTGTTGCTGATATTAGCAGACAAACACTTAACACATTGCTATGACATTTCTTTGCCTGTTATTTTAAAGCAGGCATTAGGCTATTTATTTTAGAATGACCAAGAAGTGTCATACAAACGCATTGGGCTGGATTTTCTCAGCGGTATCAGGATGGTGGCGGGACAGCTGGTTGCCGGGTTCCGGTCCCGCTTCCGGCTGCAACCGCTCTGTCAAAGGGATTTTCTCTTGATTGGCCTTGTTAAGCCTGCCCTGCGGGCTTCACGGACAATTAACAGGAAACGGGTCTGATGATGTCATTTCATGACACATTGAATTTGGCAGTTGTTCTGTCAGTGTTTTACAGCATTGAGGTGCTGCAAACACTGATAAGAACTGCACAGAGGTGGATGGTTGCACCCAGGCTCTCCAATAACACCCTCCATATGCTTATGGAGGGAGTCACAGCATGCAGGGAGGTTCTCTTCCCTTCCAAGGGCGGAGGAGACTTCCCCAGGATACCAACACAGCCTGTTGCACATTGCCCAGGAGGGCAAAAGCAGGGACGTCGTCAGGAGGACCAGGCTGCAGTGGCGCAAACCTTTCAATGATCTCAGTGGGTCACGAAACGTTACTGCAAAGCCACACTCAAACTCACCGTGCTGTGCCACTCAACACATCCCCATCACTCTGCCTTCCCTATCCTTCTCCTGCACATCTTTACTGACACCAACTTACCTTGCACCTCCACCCAATCCTCTCTATCTACATTATCACTTCTCCATCTCACCAGCCACCTCTCACACTCACCCTCATCCTACTGCAAGCATACCAACTAACAACACACAAGGGTAGGCACTTAAAATGTTTAGCCAATGTCCATGTGAAGTTTCTGGTGATGTGTTGTCATACAGTGAAATCTATATTTTCAAAACTGCCCCTTATTGGACAGATCTGTGCGCACCTTGAGAAGTGTCTTACTGAGTTCCAGTGAATGTTGAGACACAACTTCTGCTATAGTGATGAGTGTGCATGGAATGGCTTGGACATTAAAGGGATGCTTTATGGTGCTGGTGTGGGGTGGTGTCAACCTGGCGCATCATGTGGCAGCCAGGGTTTAAAGCATCAAGTGAAGTAAATCTGGGCAGCAATGTTGTTATGGGCTGATGCCCTGTGTCCTTTGCAGCATCAGGTGATGGCGAAGAAGGTTGGTGTTGTTGTTGATGCAGCTGGTGTGCCCGGTGATGTTGGTATTGGGGCATGGAAGGAATCAGAGGAGCAAGGTGAGATAGTTACTAGGGCAGCGATGTTGCTGCAATAGATGGCAGCTGCAGGTGAGATGACAGAAGCAATCTGTCAATGGTGAGAGAGGTTGTTCCAATGAGGTGGCACTGGACATACAGTTGCATCTAACCACTTGCAAGCTGAAGAAATCTCTATATGTCTTACAAATGCAGTAACCAACAGTTTCTGCACTCTGAAACTGACCACCTGCAACATGGCATCCTTTACACCACTTCTGCAGCTGTCAGCTTATCAGATACATCAGAGCAGGCTCAACTCATGCCAGGGTGAGCTGGCGTGTTCCCCGAGCAGTGGGTAACCTGTGGGGGAGCACCTAAAATTGGAAGGAAGCCTCAAAATTCCATTAAATTGTCTCTTAACAAGCCATTTAATGAGTTCAATTGTCTCCCCCGCTGCTTGGTGTCAGGTCAGTTCTCCGCTGACTGACCCGACACCTGGGAGACTCGCGTGGAGACAGGTTGACAGCAGATTTCCTACCTGCTGTCAATCTTAGCTATTTTGACAGCGAACCTGCCTCTAAACCTGCACTCTGAGCGCCAGCAAAATCAAGCCCATTAAATGTTTGCTTGCTAATGTTGTCAACAATGATGGTGTTTAATGTCACTGCTACAAAGCAATAGCTTAATCTGTATAAGGTTTTTATTTTCATTTGATTTTTTCATAGCTTAAGAAATTGGCTTTATAATGTCATTTTGAAGGATTACTACTGTATTGTGGCATTTTAGAAGTCCTTATAATTTTTATTAGCAAAGTTTTGGAAGAGAAAAAAACACAGCAATTTCATAATATCTGACTCTCCTTGTTGTTGAACATATACAAGCAAGTAACCAATTATTTACAGGAAAGGTACAGAGAAAAATTGCGTAGTATACAGGAAAAGCCTAATCATGATCTGAGAGCACTTAACCTCCAGGGTTAGCAATAGTCAACAATAGAGCCGTCCAGTATATTGTACAGTTCATTTAAATTGGACAGTAGGGCTTGGCAGCAGTCTTCAAAGAGGAAGTGTGCAGTTATCATGTTACAAGTGTTGAACAAAATGAATCGAACTTGTAAGTATCTCAGTAATACTTGTAGTATTTGTAGTCTTTGATAGACCACTTTGATAATAGGGGCATTGATGTATTGCAGTAGAAAATTAGAAGGACACCCAGTGGGTCAAAACTTTGATTGCTGACCTACTGACTGACCAACATTTTAGCAGCAAGCCACTAATTGCATTGCCGTTGTGCAGTGGGTGATGACAGAGCTCAGTGCTTCTGTGAAATGCATACATTATACATTGCTTACTGGCTTCTGATTACCAGTGAATTTTTTTTCTTAACTGGAGCTGACAGGACATTAGCTCTTTTTAACAGTGGGAATAGAAAGTTAGTTAAAGAAAGGCTTTGCATCAAAACTGGCTATTTCAGCCATTCTCACTTTTGCCAATACTAGCCTGTGATGGATTGGAGACCTGTCTTATTGCAAATCACACTAGACTCCAAAGGGTTAATGCTGCAATCCCATGCTAACAGCACAGATTGGAGATGGGCTGCAACATTGCACGGGATTATGGAATTAGCGTTTATATTCTTAAAATTTCTTGATGGTAATTCACAGATTAGTTGTATTGTTAGAATCAAAGGTGGTCTGCTTCTCTGTATCAGGGAAAAAGCATGTCCTGATCAATGTATTAATGTCACATCAAAGGAGACTGACCCTGACAAAATGGATTGTCTAAAAAGTATCACAGATGATCACTATTATCACTGATGGTAAGTACTATATCAGAAAAATCTGTTCGGCAGTTTGATTGGAAATCATTTCCCAGGATAATGTTTAATTCAAAGTATACCTTTATCCCAGTTTGGACAAACAAAGAGAGAGAGGGTAAACTGGGGCCCCATATCAAGAATTCTTTAGCAAATCTCAGCTGCTTGGAGAAACAAACGAGTTGTGACTAATGGAACAGTCCATGAATATCTGGTCTCCTGTATAAACTTCCCTTCATTGATATTCGTCTGAATAAAAAAGTAAGATTACAGGAACAGTCACAACTTTGTGATGTATTATTTTAAAACAGATATTGCGCAATGAGTAAAGTTCTGTAATCTAATGAAATATCTTACTACTTTTTAATTTTACTCAATATGCCAGTCATAATGTTTAATGGATTGATCTACTATGTAAAAGTAATGTATTATTTTCAGTCTGTACCCCATTGGTGTAATGGTTCCTTGCTCACCCTGTAGGCTGCAAGTCCTGATCACTTTGCGCATAAAGGTTTGGTTCATAGGCTTGCTGTGGATGTAGATCTTAGTATTGGGCATGAGAAAAAGTATTGGAAGTGCACCAAAATTGTAACAATTACCAGCTGTTTTACATTGTCCTAGCACAACAATGGCTTCTGAGATGTAGTATAAAGGCAGCATTATAATATTATTTCTCTGTCCCTTTCAGCAAGCGAGTGTTTTTGGAGCAACTATACACTGAACGACACGAGTAAATTCACATATTTGTTTCAACTTGGAGTGTATACACCAACATTTATTCTGGGACTGATCATTAATTCAGTTGTATTGTGGATGTTGTGCTTTAAGATAAAGAAGTGGACAGTTTCTATGATTTACCTGATCAACTTAATAATTTCAGACATCTCTGTCCTTATCTCCCTGCCTTTCAAAGTCTATGCCAACCATATTGGGGTGGCATGGGGTCTGGGTTGGGCATTCTGCAAGCTTTTGGAATTGCTGTACTATCTGAACACATATGCAAGTATCCTGCTAATAACATGCATCTGCATGGATCGGTACATTGCCATAAGATATCCTTTCCTTTCAAGAACCTTCAGATCGCCAAAGAAAACTGTGGTCATATGCATTGTCATTTGGTGTATTCTCTGCTTGGAAAGCTGGCACATTTATCTTCAATGCGATTCATCAACATGCTTCCAACAGTTTCCTACAGTATGGGATACGGCTGCAAATATCTTTCCCCAAATGATATTTTTAGTTTCTGCATTTATCATGATTTTTTGCTCCATTCAGATTATCAGAATCCTCCGAAAAAGTGGTCCTGAAAAGGCAGGCAATAGTTTTGGAAATAAATCTGTGAAAATCATAATTTCAAATGTATTAATTTTCCTTCTCTGTTTTACGCCTTGTCATGTATCAATGCTACTGCTAATTTTAATACAAGGATGTTTTATATCAGAGAAGTACTTGATACCCGTACACACGGTTGTTCAAATTTCTATTTGCTTGGCAAAAGTAAACTGTTGTCTAGATGCAGTCTACTATTATTTTGTTATTAAAGAGTTCTGGGAAAGAAAAGCAAGCCAAAAGAAAAGTAATACAAATGAAAAAATTTAAACCATCTGTCAACTGGCAATCAAGTTGGAGCACCTCTGTCCTGCTTACCTACAGTAATGATCATTTTTGCACTTGAAAATCAACACTCTAGCAGTTCAGCTGTACTGCTACATGTCCAATTTTATTTGCAGCATTCTTTCTGTAATACAATTTTGATTTTGTGAGGCAATTAGTAATAAAGGGAAATATGTAAAATCTTAGGTATGAAATATCTTTGTCAATTACTTTCAAGGATCATCAAAATGACTGGGCACACAAAAGGGAGACTGACAAGTCAAAGCAAAATATGTCTTTTTGTTCCTGTTTTCAGGGAAACGTGGTCTACATGCGACCTAACCCGTGATCCTTAAAGGGACTGCTGTAGGCCACCATAGGTGCAGGAGTGCTCTTCTTAGCTCCACAGACATCTTTGAGATCGTTGCTGGCCCCCACACACCCCCCTACCTCACGCCTGATTGCTTCACCCCTCTCCCATTCTACTCCCTCCCTCTCCTGGTCACCCCTTCCCTCCTGATCGCTTGCCCCCCTCTCCCAGGACCTACCTGAGGGCTGCTGCTGGCACCGAAATTGAAAACCTCTTCACCAGCGAGCTGCCTGGGGACGCTCAGCAGGCCTCTGTAGCTCACTGGTGTCATGTAAATATGGCCTGATAAAAAAAAGACTATAGTGCCATTTATGACCTCAGAATGTCCCAAAGCGCTTTACAACCGATTAAGTACCTTTTGAGGTACAGTCACTGTTGTAATGTAGGAAGCACAGCAGCCAATTTGCACACAGCAAGCTCCCGCAAACAGCAATGTGATAATGACTAGATAATCTGTTTTAGGGATGTTGGTTGAGGGATAAATATTGACCAGGACAATGGAGAAAACTCTTCTTTGAAATAGTGCCATGGTATTTTTACATCCACCTGAGAGGTTTAACATCCCATCTGAAAGACGGCACTGTTATGAATCTTATGATCCATGAAGAAGGACTCATGAAATCTTAAATGAGTCCAAATCTGTGAAATCAGTACCATCAGTCAACATCCTTGGCTACTGGGTGGGCAACGGTGTCATCAAACCGGACCCGGAGCGACTTCGTCCACTTCAGGAGCTCCCTCCCCCTACGAATCTCGGCTCTCTTCGTCGGGCACTCGGCATGTTCTCCTATTATGCGAAGTGGATACCCCACTTCTCCAACAAGATCCAGCCCCTGCTTCACACGAAGTCAGTTCCATTGGAGGCAACGGCTATTTCAGCTTTCAACCTCCTCAAGTGACAACTGGAAAAAGCCACGCTTCACTCCATTGATGAAAATCTCCCTTTCGTGGTCGCGTGCGATGCATCGGAGGTGGCGATCTCGGCTACCTTGAATCAAGGTGGTCGACCCGTTGCATTTCTGTCCAGAACTTTGCAGGGTAGCGAGCTCCATTATCCTCCTGTCGAGAAGGAGGCTACGGCCATCATCAAAGCTGTACGTCAATGGAGTCATTTTCTCGCTCGTTGCCATTTCACACTTTTTACCTGGACAGCGCTCCATGGCCTTTATGCTGGATAACCGGAAACGCACTAAGATCAAGTATAACAAAATACAACTCTGGAGGATGGAATTGGCCGCCTTTGGATACACCATACATTATCGACCCGGCAAAGAGAATGTGGCCCTGGATACCCTCACGCGGGCATTCTGCTCTTCGATGTCAACTTCGACCCTTGCGGATCTTCACACTGACTTATGCCATCCTGGTGTTACCTGTATGCTGCACTTTGTGTGATCTAAAAATTTCCCATTTTCTATGGAAGATGTGAAAAGAACATGCTCCTCCTGTAGAATTTGTGCGGAATTAAAACCGCAATTCTTCCGTCCATCGCGTGGCTCGCTCATACACGCTATGCAGCCTATGCAGTGACTCAGCATTGACTTTAAAGGGCCATTGCCTTCCTCAACACGAAACACCTACTTACTTACTATGGTGGACAAATATTCACGCTTTCCCTTTGCTTTCCCCTGTCCCAATATGTTTACTTCCACAGTGATCAAATGCCTCGATCAAGTCTTTTCCCTTTGCGGTACGGCCAATTTCATCCACTCTGATCGGGGTCCCTCCTTCATGTCAAGCGAACTCAAAAGTTATCTTTCCCAACGGGGAATCGCCACAAGTAAAATGACACCGTATCATCTCATCGGTAACGGACAGGTTGATAGATACAACGCTATCATTTGGAATGCTGTTCATCTTGCATTGAGGTCACGCAACCTGCCAGACCAGCAGTGGGAAACTGTGCTCCCTGACGTGTTGCATTCCATCAGGTCTCTTCTTTCCACGTCCACCAATGTCATGCCTCATGAGCGATTCTTCAGGTTCCAGCGTCGCTACACACATGGGACGTCCCTACCATTATGGTTGGCAGCTCCCGGCCCCGTGCTGCTCCAAAGATTCATCCGATCTGCCAAAAATGATCCCCTCACAGACGAGGTGGAGTTAACGGACGTTAATCCCACTTACGCGCACGTGCAGTACCCTGATGGCCGGGAGTCCACCGTTTCACTCAGAGATCTAGCTCCCTGTCCAACCAGTCCCACGGACCCAAATGATAGAGGGTCCCACAGTAATGATGCCAACACTCTGCGCTCCTTTGAAGATGACGCCCTACCTGGGGCATCAAGAGATCTGCCGGCTACTCCACCGGATCAACTCAGGGAGCCGAGCACTCCCCATGGGATGGCCACCCGAAGCCAGGACGCCAGTCAATTCCCACCTACCAAACAAAATGAAGCCAGCTCTGCGCCTGTGGGGACCCACACCCGGAGTCACGATCTCCCCAGTCTCCCTCAGGTCGATCAAGGCGACACGGGCCCTGTCGACCTACCAGTACGGATCAAGCGACCCAGGAACCCAGACACGGTCCGGGGAGACGTGCCTTCCAGCCACAAGTGAAGAGCTAAAAGACTGCGGCTATTCGTGGTCCAGCTAATCCGTTAAAAGGAAGTCATCGGACTTCCAAATCTTTAGGGAGGAAGAATGTTTTGAATCTTATGATCCATGAAGAAGGACTCATGAAATAATACTGGAAGGCCAGCTGGTGGCGCCATCCAAGGAGTATAAATACTCGGGCGTGGGCCCAGCTTGCCCAGGACATTTTGTAAACAGGAACTAGTGAAAGATAAAGACCTCCATGTTTTGAAACAAGTTGATTAAAGCCTTGTTTTATACTGGAACCAAGTGCGTAGTGAGTTTTATTAAGTCAGGCACCTCCAACATTGCAGCACTCCCTTAGTACTGCACTGAAGTGTCAGCCTAGATCAGGTGCTCAAGTCTCTGGAGTGGGGCGTGCACCCACAACTTTCTGACTCAGAGGCAAGAGTGCTACCACTGAGCCACAGCTGACACAGCCTAACGCCCAATATCGGGAGCGCTTCAGATTGTTCCCTGCACCCAGTTTGCGCTGGCCTGCTGGCCTGAGCCGATTTCTAGCCAATATGTTTAAATTGCTATGGGCTGATAAACATCGCAAGTTGTTATTACAGACTTTACCATTCATGGCCAGATGTGATGAGGTCAACAGATTACTAAATTAATTCTGAACTTAACTGATGTCGAGTGCAGTAAGAGGTGCTATCTTACTATGCAGCTCTGAAAGATAGATTACTACACTTGTGCAGGAAGTGGCAAAACAAGTAAAGTTCCTGAAATTAGGTTTTGCTCATCAGCTCAAATTATGTTTTCCAGAAGTATGATGTTCTCTTCATGTGTGTTAATGTTGAGATTGAGACCATCCACAACTCCCCGCTTTTCCCTTTCACCCAAGCTCAAACATTCCCATACCTTCTGGACTCAACATCGAGTTCAATGATTTCAGGCCATAACCTCTGCCCCATCCTTTTTTTTCCATATTTTTTCTCTCTCACATGGCAGCTGTCGATCATTCTGCCAGTGCCATTTACACTTCATCTAGAGTCATCTTTTGTTTCTTAACTTGTCCCATTACCATCTCCTTTTGCCTTGCACCATCATCCCTTTTGTCTCTTAATCTCTCCTGCCTTCCATCCTATCACAGACCTTCCCTTTTGTTCTTTCCTCCCCTCCCCCCTTTCCCTGCCCCTACACTTGCTTAAAAACCTGATCCATCTCCAACTTTTTCCAGTTCTGACGAAGGGTCATCGACCTGAAACGTTAACTCTGTTTCTCTCCCCACATATGCTGCCTGACCTGCTGAGTATTTCCAGCATTTTCTGTTTTTATTCCCATACCTCTCCCTCTCTAGCCATGACCCTGCTTTCTGTCTCTATATTCCGCCTCCTGCACTCTCCAAACTCATCTCATCCATGACCAACCAAATTCCATTCATGGCCCCTATGCTAGTTGACGTTGTAAAGAGCCCTACCTGTTGACAGAAATAAAGATAGTCCCTGAGGAGGCGGGTTTGGAGGTGGGTCCGCAGCAAAAATAGGAAAAAATGGCTTCAGACTACCATCCCATCCCCCGCGTGATTTTCGTGAGCGTTAGGTCAGCTGCTCCCAAACTGACCCGACTGGAACGGGTGGGACAGGTAGTTAAGGCAGTTAACAGCCTGTTAACTGCCTTGCTAATCCTATTTTTATAGTGGTTTCCCATTTTCGTGCCTCTGGCTCCTGTTTCAGCTGCAAGGAGTTGAGTTTCTCAAGGACATGATTTGTAGTCATTGGTGCAACACTTTAAAAGCACTCCTGTAACATGGCTGACATTCACATGCAACAACTTTGTTGTTGGAGGTTTGGGAAAAGATTTTACAAATCTACTGACCCTGTGACTGTTCAAGCTGACACCCACCTGCAGTGCTACCTGATTAGAATAGTTTCAGGCCACTTTGAGTGTGCGCTTGCAAGCTTCTTGCCTCAACTGAAATCTATAGCAACGGGATGGGAACCATTTACATCCTCTCATCCTGGTCATCAGATTCAGAGAAAGAGCAGCCGCAGCAGCACCACAACCAGCCACAACAACAGCACCAGCACCAGGAGTGCCAAACTTCTCCTCGCCCACCTGATGCTGCACTGGACACAGGGCATCAGCCCCTGACAAAATTGCTGGCCGGGAGGCCAACGATGGCTTCATAATGGCCAGATTTTCTTCAATTGATGCTGTAAACCCTGGCTGCCACATGATGCGCCAGGTTGACATCATCCCACACCAGCACCATGAAGCATCCCTTTAATGTCCAAGCTAATCCATGCATACACATCACTATAGCGGGGCTGGGGGTGGGGGGGAGTTATGACTGAACCATCACTGGAACTCAGTAAGACACTTCTCAATGTGCGCACAGATCTGTCCAATAAGGGGCACTTTTGGAAAAAGAAATTACGCTGTATGACAACACATTACCAGAAACTTCACATGGACATTGGCTAAACCTCTCAAGTGCCTACCCTTGTATGTTGTTAGTTGGTATACTTGCAGTAGGATGAGGGTGAGTGTGAGGGGTGGCTAGTGAGGTGGGGAAGTGATAAAGTAGATAGAGAGGGTTGGGTGGAGGTTCAAGTTAAGTTGGTGTCCTGGGGAGGTCTCTTCCACCCTTGGAAGGGAAGAGAACCTCCCTGCGTTCTGTGGAGAGCCTGGAGCAAGGGTTCACCTTTGTGCAGTGATTGTCAGTGTTTGCAGCACCTCAAAGCTGTCAAACACTGACAGAACAACTGTCAAAATAAAATTGTGCATGGTCCCTTTAAGGAAACCGGCAGGTGACGCATCAGCAAATTATGTCATCAGACCCGCTTCCTATTAATTGACCGGTAAGCCCGCAGGATGGGCTTAACAAGGCCAATCAAGGGAAAATCACGTCTGCAGAGTGGAGGCAGCTGGGGGCGGGACCGGAACATGGAAAACAGCTGACCTGCCTCCATCCTGCCTCCAGAATAAAATTAGAGGCCCACCTGTAAATACTGACACCCTCCCAGAGACCTTGTGTAAATACTGACATCCTCCTAGGGAGCACCGTAAATACTGACACCCTCCCAGGGACCACCTGTAAATACTGACACCCTCCCAGAGACCACCTGTAAACAATGACACCTTCCCCCGGACGACCTGTAAATATTGACACCCTCTCAGGGACCACCTGTAAATACTGACACCCTCCCAGGGGCCACCTATAAATACTGACACTCGCCCCCGGACCACCTGTAAATATTGACACCCTCCCAGGGACCACCTGTAAATACCGATACCCTCCCAGACACTACCTGTAAATACTGACATCCTCCCAGGGACCACCTGTAAATACAGACACCCTCTAAGAGACCACCTGTAAATACTGACACCCTCCTAGGGACCACCTGTAAATACTGACACCCCCCCAGAGACCACCTGTAAATACTGATACCCTCCCATGGACCACCTGTAAATACTGACACCCTCCCATGGATTACCTGTAAATATTGACACCCTCCCAGAGACCACCTGTAAATACTGACACCCTCCCAGAGACCACCTGTAAATACTGACACCCTCCCAGAGACCACCTGTAAATACTGACACCCTCCCCCGGACCACCTGTAAATACTGACACCCTCCCATGGATTACCTGTAATATTGACACCCTCCCAGAGACCACCTGTAAATACCAACACCCTCCCAGGGGCTTCCTGTAAATACTGACACCTTCCCAGGGAACACCTGTAAATACTGACATCCTCCTTGGGACCTCCTGTAAATACTGACAACCTCCCAGGGACCACCTGTAAATACTGACACCCTCCCAGAGACCACCTGTAAATATTGTCACTGTGGCGGTTCCACCGGGTGTCCCTTACTATGTATAGACATAATTCCCTTTAACTTACCTGTTTGGGCCGTTGCCCCTTTAAGACGCACCCTAGCGCGTTGACGTCGTGTCACACACCTAAACGCGTCGGCCGCCGGCCTAGTTCGGCCGTCTGCTCCCTCGATGGTCGCAACGGCCAGCCACAGTGCCGGGTGCCTCTCCCGCTCTCACGACTTCGGCCGCAACGGCCAGCCTCAGTGCCAGGTAGACGCGTCGACGTATCGGCGTGGGTCACATGACCGCCCCAAGCGCGGGCGAATGCGCTGACGTCATGACGCAGTCACGTGACGCCCAAAGCATGGGAAAACACAGCCGAGCGTGATGACGTCATCACGCTATCCAGAGGACTGTGGACTCAGTCCACGTGGCGTCCCTGCTGGGGAAAGACCTACTTCACAGTGCTCCTGCATCCAGCCGCCTTACCTGCTATATTTCGACTGTTCTTGTAAATAAACAAGTTCTAGATTGTTCTCCTGAAGTCGAACTCGATTATTTAGTAGTCATTCGTCCGATACCTACCTAGGTGAACACGAACTGCTACATTGGTGACCCAACGACGTGAATACGGGAGCTCATCAACTGTTACATTGGTGACCCAACGACGTGAATACGGGAGCGCATCAACTGCTACATTGGTGACCCAACGACGTGAGTGCGGGAGCTCATCAATACCGACATTGGTGACCCTGTATCCGTGAACGTTTTTCATGGACAAAACGCACAGCCTGACCCTCGTCTGCACAGAAGACAACCGACGAACAATCGACGAACAACAGCCGACGAACACCAGTTCCTACATTGGCGACCCAGTCTTTGCGAACGTATTCGCAAAGGAAGCGCAGCCAACAACAGCTACATTGGAGACCAATTTTACAGAGGTAGAGCATGACCAACGGCAACCATCGAACACAAACACCAACGCCTACAACTGGTGAGTTTTGTGATTGTCTTTCAAAAACGAAGCACGCTATGGAAGCATCAGCCGTTACGCTGTCGCTACCGCCATTCAAGGAGCTGCAACCGCCCTCGTGCTTTCTAAAGGTAGAAGCCCCATGTGCCGGGAACATCGATGCGGCACAGACCACGCACGTGCTTACGGTCTCCATATTCGATATTTCTACCGCCACACGGATCGTCCGCCTCTACGACATCTCCCAGTGCAACAGCAAGCATGAATCCCTCCAAGCGCGGGGTTCGCAGGTTTTCGAGCCCGCAAGATCGGAGCGCGCCCCCGCGGAGATGCCACGAGGACTCGCTCCTCTCGAAACACGAGGACTCGCTCCTCTCGCAACATGAGGACTCGCTCCTCCTGAAACACGAGAACCCATCCCTCGTGAACCACGAGGACCCATCCCTCGCGAACCACGAGGACCCATCCCTCGTGAAACATGAAGACTCATGCCCCGCCGATGACACACCAGCCCGTCAGCCTGCTGGTTGTGTTACCTACCACACTTTTCGGCGAGACAAGAAGCGTGCCGCCCTCCCGGCTGTTTTCTCCTATAGCAAGAACAACTACAAGTGTTGCCGCCCTCCGGGCAGAGTTTACCCCTACCGCAATCAACATCAACCCGGACCGTTGCCGCCCTTTCTCCAGTTTTCCCCTTAACAAACGCAAACATCTACTGACGCTGCAAACATCGAGGACGGGTCCAACGGGCATCTCGCGGCCGCGATCAGCCACGTGAAAGTTGCTGTCCTCACCGATCACTGATCAACGCAGCAACTTTTCACCCTCCGTTGTGTTATCATCGTAGCACTATGGCACACACCATTCCGTGCGTTCCAGCCTCCCAAAGGTTTCACTCACCTGTCGGCGAGTTCACCGACCTCGCCTGTCAAGTCCTTCTGGATCACTCGTTTGGCGTTCCTGCAGAGTTTGTCAGAACAAGGACTTGTTTCAACATCAACGGAGACATCGCCCGCGTCCGCCCAACCTGCCCGTCACTCTGAAAAGGCCTGCTGTTTCACACATCTCCACGGTCCTTCGCCTGACGGATACGTTTTATTCACCACGACGTCCGTAAGGATCCGCTTACGACCAGCATCTTCAGACCTGGCCCGCCAAGTCGAGACAGCATGCCCGCCGAGACCACTGGCTCGTCAGACCATCTCATCTTTGGACTTTCATTAAAGCGAATTCTGGGGGGGCGCATGTGGCGGTTCCACTGGGTGTCCCTTACATATATAATGTACATAATTCACTTTAACCTAACTGTATGTATGTTACTTACCTGTTTGGGCCGTTGCCCCTTTAACTTATCTGTTTGGGCCATTGCACCTTTAAGACGCGCCCTAGCGCGCTGACGTCACATCACGTATCACGTGACGCACCTAAACGCGTTGGCCGCCGGCCTAGTTCGGCCGTCCGCTCCCTCGACGGTCGCAACGGCCAGCCACAGTGCCGGGTGCCTCTCCCGCTCCCGCGACTTCGGCCGCAACGGCCAGCCTCAGTGCCGGGTAGACGCGTCAACGTATCGGCGCGGGTCACGTGACCGCCCCAAGTGCGGGCGAATGCGCTGACATCACGACGTGGTCACGTGACGCCCGAAGCATGGGAAAACACAGCCGAGCGTGATGACGTCATCACGCTATTCAGAGGACTGTGGACTCAGTCCTCGTGGCGTCCCCACTGGGGAAAGACCTACTTCACAGCGCTCCTGCAGCCAGCCGCCTTACCTGCTATATTTTGTCTGTTCTTGTAAATAAACAACTTCTAGATTGTTCTCCTGAAGTCGAACTCGATTATTTAGTAGTCATTCGTCCGATACCTACCTAGATGAACACGAACTGCTACAACACCATCCCAGAGACCACCTCTAAATACTAACACCCTCCCAGGGAACACCTCTAAATACTGACGCCCTCCCAGAGACCACCTGTAAATATTGACACCATCCCAGAGACCACCTGTAAATACTGACACCCTCCCAGGGACCACCTGTAAATATTGACACCATCCCAGAGACCACCTCTAAATACTAACACCCTCCCAGAGACCACCTGTAAATATTGACACCATCCCAGAGACCACCTGTAAATACTGACGCCCTCCCAGAGACCACCTGTAAATATTGACACCATCCCAGAGACCACCTGTAAATACTGACACCCTCCCAGAGACCACCTGTAAATACTGACACCCTCCCAGAGACCACCTGTAAATACAGACACCCTCCCAGAGACCACCTGTAAATATTGACACCATCCCAGAGACCACCTGTAAATACTGACGCCCTCCCAGAGACCACCTGTAAATATTGACACCATCCCAGAGACCACCTGTAAATACTGACACCCTCCCAGAGACCACCTGTAAATACTGACACCCTCCCAGAGACCACCTGTAAATACAGACACCCTCCCAGAGACCACCTGTAAATACTCACACCCTCCCAGGGACCACCTGTAAATACTGACACCCTCCCAGGGACCACCTGTAAATACTGACACCCTCCCAGGGATCACCTGTAAATACTGACACCCTCCCAGAGACCACCTGTAAATACTCACACCCTCCCAGAGACCACCTGTAAATACAGACACCCTCCCAGAGACCACCTGTAAATACTCACACCCTCCCAGGGACCACCTGTAAATACTGACACCCTCCCAGGGACCACCTGTAAATACTGACACCCTCCCAGGGATCACCTGTAAATACTGACACCCTCCCAGGGAACACCTTGTAAGACGTTCTGAGTGTCTGACAGTTTATAGAGTTCAGGCCTGTGGAACAGACAAAAAAAAAACAATGAATCTGTGAAAGTTCTTTTACTTAAAAATCAGTAAGAGGTTACAAGTAATTATCAGAATACAAACTGTACTCAAATCATGTACTTATTACACGGATTTTCGGAAGGCGTTTGACAAAGTACCACATAGAAGGCTGGTTACCAAAATTGAGGCTCATGGAATAGATGGGTCAGTGGCAGCTTAGTTAAGGAATTGGCTTAAGGACAGAAAACAGCGAGTTGTGGTAAGTGGCTGTTTTTCATACTGGAGGATGGTAGACAGCGGTGTTCCCCAAGTGTCAGCGCGGGGGCCACTGCTTTTTTGATATATATAAATGACCTGGATATTGGAATACAGAGTAGAATTTCTAAATTTGCCGATGACACCAAACTTGGGGGTGTGGCAAACAGTGATGATGATATCAATCGACTGCAACAGGACAGAGAAAGGCTAGCAGAATGGGCAGACAAGTGGCAGATGGAATTTAATACAGAGAAGTGTGAGGTTATGCATTTTGGCAGAAGGAACAGGGAGAGGCAATATACACTTAATGGCTCAGTTTTAAAGAGTCTGCAGGGACAGAGGGACCTGGGAGTTAATGTGCATAGGTCCCTGAAGGTGGCAGGACATATTGAGAGAGTGGTTAGCAAAGCATATGGGAACTTGGGCTTCATAAATAGAGGTATTGAGTACAAAAGTAGAGAAGTTATGCTGAACCTTTATAAAGCGCTGGTTAGGCCACAACTAGTGTATTGCGTCCAGTTCTGGTCACCACACTTTAGAAAGGATGTGAAGGCCCTTGAGAGGGTGCAGAGGAGATTTACCAGAATGGTTCCGGGGATGGGGGATCTTAGCTACAAGGACAGGTTCGAGAAGCTGGATTTGTTTTCATTAGAGCAAAGGAGATAGAGGTGTGGCGACACGCCACCACTGGACATAATCCGCTCACGGCGGCACGGACAGTCTAAGCAGAAGCCCCCAGCCGGGGGCCCTTTCCTCCAGCAACTTGTTTCCCGCAGGGACAGGCTGCCGGGAGCACTTCCTGTCTGGGAAGTATTTAAGTGGATGCGCGGGCTTTTCTAGTCCCTGTTTGCCATGTGGTTAGAATAAAGCAGCTGTGTTTTCAATAGCTCTGGTCTCGACTCCCACGTTTGCCGCGGTATCTCAACACCGGTGACCCCGACGCTCAGGACGAATCCTAAGCTAGCATGGCGGATACAAACGCAGTCACGGTTAAATTACCAGACTTTTGGGAGAACCTCGCCGAAGCCTGGTTCGTTCAAGCTGAGTCCAGATTCCGGCTGAAAGGCATTACAGTCGACGCCACGAAGTACGACTACCTCATCGCCTCGCTCACCTACGCTACAGTCCCCAAGGTTTGGGCAGCGCTGCAGGATCCACCAACGGATGGCAAGTACGAACATCTGAAGGCTGCACTACTTAAAAAATTTCAAACGTCCTCTTACCAGCGCCACTGCCAACTCCTGGACCTCCCCGGCCTTGGTGACGCTTCACCATCAGACCTGCTCTCCCACATGCTGTCCCTCTCAGACGACAAAAATCCCGGCGCCCTTTTTCGCACGCTTTTCATTCGGCAGCTCCCCGCCAGCATCCGCCCGCTCATTGTGGAGTCTGGCTCCACGGACCTGAATGATATAGCCGAAAAGGCCGACCGGCTGCTCTCTGCACAAGCCGCTCGCGACGTCGCGCCCGACCTCACGGCAACGACCACGCGGTCTTCCCGGCCCGTTAGGCCCGACCGCCCTACCACTCCGGGTCACTGCTACTACCACACCCGTTTTGGCGCTAGGGCTCAACGCTGCACGCCGCCATGTACCTTCAAAACCCCCCCCCGCACCGGCCCCCGCGATGGCCGCGGGGCAGACGGAGCCCCTACTGTACGTCACTGACGACAGAACCAACCGCCGATTCCTGTGCGACACAGGGGCCCAGCACAGCATCACCCCCGCCTCCGCCCTCGAGATCCAACGCGGCACACGGGGTATCACACTGGCTGCAGCCAATGGCTCTGCCATCCGCACATATGGCACCCGTATGGTCACGCTCGACCTCGCGGGCCGCCGCTACCGCTGGGAGTTCCTCACAGCCAAGGTCCTCTGCCCACTCATCGGCGCCGACTTCCTACGCGCCCACGGCCTCCTCGTCGACATTCCGAGGCACCGCCTCGTCGACATCAACACTATGGCCCCCATCCCCGGCGCCTTTACCCCGGCCCGTTCGGCCGGCCTGACGACCTACTGCCTCGCCAACGCCACGGACGACTACTCGGCACTCCTAGCTGAGTTTCCCGCCCTCACTAACCCGACCTTTTCGGCCAAAGCCGCAAAGCACGGTGTGGAACACTATATCCCCACCAACGGCCCCCCAGTTTCTGCCCACGCCCGCAGACTCAACCCGGCCAAGCTGGAAATCGCGCGGGCCGAGTTCGCCACCATGGAACAACTCGGCATCATCCGCCGCTCCAGCAGCCCTTGGGCCTCGCCCCTCCACATCGCCCCCAAGCCCGGCGGAGGCTGGCGCCCTTGCGGGGACTACCGCCGCCTCAACGACGCCACCACCCCCGATCGATACCCGGTGCCACACATCCAGGACTTCTCGGCCCGACTGGCCGGATGAACCGTCTTTTCCAAAGTCGACCTGGTGCGCGGTTACCACCAAGTCCCCGTACACCCCGCGGACATCCCCAAAACGGCCGTCATCACCCCATTTGGCCTGTTCGAGTTCCTGAGGATGCCCTTCGGCCTCAAGAATGCAGCACAGGCTTTCCAGCGCCTTATGGACTCAGTCTTCCGGGACCTGAACTTCCTATTCGTCTATCTAGGCAACATTCTCGTGGCCAGCTCCTCCAAACAGGAACACCTCGAACACCTTCGCATCCTGTTCGGGCGCCTAGCCCAACACGGGCTCATCCTCAGCCCGGCGAAGTGCCAATTCGGCCTCACCGAGATCGATTTTCTCGGTCACCACATCACCCCTGCTGGGGCCGTCCCCCTGCCCAACAAGGTGCAGGCCGTCCAGCAATTTCCCCGCCCCACAACCATCAAGGGCCTCCAAGAGTTCCTCGGGATGGTGAACTTCTACAACAGGTTCATCCCCAGAGCTGCAGCCCTCATGAAGCCCCTATACGACTCCCTCCGAGGAAAATCCGGCAAATGGACGTAGCCTGGACCACTGACACGGCAGCCGCCTTCGACGCCACCAAAAACGCGCTCGCTGACGTCACTCTGCTCGCGCACCCGACGGCCGATGCCCGGGTCGCGCTCACCACAGACGCCTCCGACCACGCGATCGGGGCCGTGTTCGAGCAGTGGGTCAATGGCGCGTGGCAGCCACTTGCCTTCTACAGCCGCCAACTGCGCCCCCCGGAGGTCAAATACTCCACTTTCGACCGCGAGCTTCTCGCGCTCCACCTGTCGGTCCGCCATTTCAGGTTCCTCCTGGAAGGCCGCCACTTCACCGCGTATGTGGACCACAAGCCACTCACGTACGCGATGGCCAAGCACACCGAACCCTGGTCCGCTAGGCAGCAACGCCAGCTCGCGGCCGTGTCCGAGTTTACTACGGACATCCAGCACGTCTCCGGTAGAGACAACGTGGTCGCCGACTGCCTTTCCCGTCCCGCCGTCTGTGCAAATCACCTCGCGGTCGACTACGCACAACTAGCAGCAGCCCAGCTCACAGACCCAGACCTCCTCTCGGCGGCTACCAGCCTGCCAGGGCTACGCCTAGCCAAGGTCGCGCACGGGCCCAAAGCCACGGCAGTCACTTGCGACGTCTCACTCGGCCAACCCAGGCCGGTCGTCCCTGAGACCTGGCGCCGCCGCGTTTTCGACGCGCTCCACAGGCTCTCTCACCCGGGTTCCCGCGTATCCGTCAAACTCCTCTCCAAGCGCTTCGTCTGGCGCGGCCTCAGCAGAGATGTTCGGACTTGGGCCACCTCCTGCCTCGCCTGCCAACGGGCTAAGGTACAGCTGCACACCAAAGCACCCCTGGGAGACTTCGAGGTACCCAGCCGCCGCTTCGACCACGTACACGTTGACATCGTCAGTCCCCTGCCGCCATCGCAAGGCCAAACTTATCTCCTCACGATGGTCGACCGCTACACACGCTGGCCTGAGGCAGTGCCGCTGACCTCCACCACCACAGCCGACATCGCCAGGGCGTTCGTTAACACCTGGGTTGCGAGGTTCGGCGTACCGGCCGACATAACCTCCGACAGAGGCGCCCAGTTCACCTCCGAACTCTGGACAGCCACAGCACGCAACCTCGGGGTGACGCTCCACCGCACCACGGCGTACCACCCGCAGGCCAACGGGCTTTGTGAATGCTTCCACAGGTCACTCAAGGCCTCACTCCGCGCCGGCCTGCAGGACAGTACCTGGACTGACCACCTACCGTGGGTGCTACTCGGCCTACGCACCGCGGTCAAGGAAGACCTCCAGTCCTCGGCAGCGGAGTTAGTCTACGGACAACTGCTGCGCATCCCAGGCGAATTCCTCCCGGAGCCTAACAAGCCTTGGTCGGCCGAACAGCAGCGGCTCAACTCTTTCTCTTCCGCTCAGCAGTTCGCCCCACTTCCGGTCAACCGACACGGCGAACTCACACCTCACGTCCCGCCAAATTTACAGCAGGCGCGCTTCGTCTTTGTGCGACACGACGCGCACCGCGGGCCCCTGCGACCCCCGTACGACGGACCGTACGAGGTACTACAAACCGGGGACAAGGTCTTCAAGCTGCGACTCGGCGACAGGGTCGACACAGTCTCCATCGACCGGCTGAAACCAGCACACACAGAACCAGGGGAACAGGTCCCCGTGGCCCAGCCTCCAACTAGAGGCCGTCCCCCCGGCAAGCCAGCACAGCCGGCGGCGAACCGCCCGACCCAACCAACTAGACCGGCGACCACTCAGAGCCGCTGCGGCAGAACCATTAGACCACCATCACGACTCGTCCACTCCTCCTAAGCGGATTCTGGGGGGAGCTCTGTGGCGACACGCCACCACTGGACATAATCCGCTCACGGCGGCACGGACAGTCTAAGCAGAAGCCCCCAGCCGGGGGCCCTTTCCTCCAGTAACTTGCTTCCCGCAGGGACAGGCTGCCGGGAGCACTTCCTGTCTGGGAAGTATTTAAGTGGATGCGCGGGCTTTTCTAGTCCCTGTTTGCCATGTGGTTAGAATAAAGCAGTTGTGTTTTCAATAGCTCTGGTCTCGACTCCCACGTTTGCCGCGGTATCTCAACAGAGGAGTAATTTGATAGAGCTGTACAAGATTATGACGGGTTTGGATAGGCTAGACGGGGAGAGGCTGTTCCCACTAATTGATGGTACAAGGACTAGGGGACACAGATTTAAGGTTTTGGGCAAAAGATACAGGGGGGATGTGAGGAAAAACTTTTTTACACAGCGAGTGGTGATGACCTGGAATTCGCTGCTGACAGAAGTGGTGGAAGCGGAGACACTCAAAGTTTTCAAGGAGAGACTGGATAGGCACTTGAGGGAAAGAAACTTGCAGGGCTACTGGGATACAGCGGGAGAATGGGACTGACTGGATTGCTCTACAGAGAGCTGACACGGACTCGATGGGCTGAATGTCCTCCTTCTGTGCCGTTATGACTCTATAGGGCTCGATTTTGTCAATGGGGAGCTTTTGGAGGCGGGACTCCCACTTTTTTGGTTGTAGTCCTGCCTCCATCGACTTGTGGCCATGTCATGCTATTTTCACTTGATTGACCTTGTTAAGCCCGCCCAGCGGGCTCAGCAGGCTAATTAAGGGACACCTGATTACTGGTGACGTCAGCGATTGACAGTTCATCTGTCAAGAGCTTTTGACAGCTGAAAAATCAGCATTTGACAGCTCTGTGAAGCTGTCAAACACTGAGGGCTCGATTTTGCCAGGCCCGAGGAGGTGGGAATGGAGGCGTGTGGGGTGTTAAAATTGCAAAAAGTGGCGGGCGGGCCCAACCCCGCCTCCATCCCACCTCCAAGCAATTTTTCCATTGAAACACAGAAACACAGAAGTTAGGAGCAGGAGTAGGTCATTCGGCCCCTTGAGCCTGCTCTGCCATTCAATGCAATCATGGCTGATCATCCAAATTCAGTACCCGGTCCCTGCTTTCTCCCCATACCCCTTGATCCCTTTAGCCTTAAGAAATATACCCAACTCCTTCTTGAATATATTTAATGTATTGGCCTCTACTGCCTTCTGAGGTAGAGAATTCCACAGGTTCACCACTCTCTGGGTGAAGAAATTGCTCCTCATTTCTGTCCTAAATGGCCGACCCCATATCCTTAGACTGTGACCCCTGGTTTTGGACTCCCCGACCATCGGGAACATCCTTCCTGCATCTAGTCTGTCCAGTCCTGTCAGAATTTTATAAGCGAGCATAAGCCCAATCGACCCAATCTCTCCTCAAACGTCATTCCTGCCATCCCAGGTATCAGCCTGGTGAATCTTCGCTGCACTCCCTCCATGGCAAGAACATCCTTCCTCAGATAAGGTGACCAAAACTGCACACAATACTCAAGATGTGGTCTCACCAAGGCCCTGTACAACTGCAGCAAGACATCCTTGTTCCTGTACTCGAACCCTCTCGCTATGAAGGCAACATACCATTTGCCTTCTTAACCGCCTGCTGCACCTGCATGCTTACTTTCAGCGACTGGTGCACAAGGACACCCAGGTCACGTTGCACTTCCCCTTCTCCCAATCTATTGCCATTCAAATAATAATCTGCCTTCCTGTTTTTGACACCAAAGTGGATAACCTCGCATTTATCCACGTTATATTGCATCTGCCATGCTTCTGCCCAATCACCCAACCTGTCCAAATCATACTGGAGTTTCTCGGCATCCTCCTCACAGCACACACGCCCACCCAGCTTTGTGTTGTCTGCAAACTTGGAGATATTACATCTAGTTCCCTCGTCTAGATCATTAATATATATTGTGAATAGCTGGGGTACTAGCACCGATCCCTGTGGTACCCCACTAGTCACTGCCTGCCACTCGGAAAAAGACCCGTCTATTCCAACTCTTTGCTTTCTGTCTGCCAACCAGTTCTCTATCCAAGTCAATACCTTGCCCCCAACCCCATGTGCCTTAACTTTATACGCTAATCTCTTATGCAGGACCTTATCGAAAGCATTCTGAAAGTCCAAATACACCACATCCACTGGTTCTCCCTTATCTATTTTACCAGTTACATCCTCAAAAAATTCCAGTAGATTAGTCAAGCACGATTTACCTTTTGTAAATCCATGTTGACTTTGTCCGATCCTGTCACTGTTTTCCAAGTGCTCTGCTATTACATCTTTTATTATGGACTCTAGCATTTTCCCCACTACCGATGTCAGGCTTACCGGTTTATAAT
Organism: Somniosus microcephalus; assembly: GCF_052327205.1. Lineage (NCBI taxonomy): Eukaryota > Metazoa > Chordata > Chondrichthyes > Squaliformes > Somniosidae > Somniosus > Somniosus microcephalus. The sequence continues at coordinate 93,282,908 of NC_140992.1, read as the reverse complement.
TCCCCGTTTTCTCTCTACCACCTTTTTGAATAGTGGGGTAACATTAGCTACCCTCCAATCCATGGGTACTGTTCCAGATTCCATCGAATGTTGGAAGATGATCAGCAATGCATCTACAATTTCTAGGGCCACTTCCTTAAGTACCCTAGGATGTAGATTATCAGGCCGTGGGGATTTATCGACCTTCAATCCCATCAATTTCCCTAACACCATTTCCCTACAAGTACTGATTTTTTTCAGTTCCTCCCTTTCATCAGACCCTATTTTCCCCGACATCTCTGGGAGGTTATTTGTGTCCTCGTTTGTGAAGACAGAACCAAAATATGTATTTAATTGGTCTGCCATTTCTTTGTTCCCCATTATAAATTCCCTTGATTCTGACTGCAAGGGACCTACGCTTGACAAATGCGTGGTTTCTGATCCCGTCTCCGTCCCGCCTCCAAGAGGCAGGATAGGCCCTTAACAACCACTGAATTGCCTCTATAATCCCATTTTGAGAGGCCTTTCTGATTTTAACACTTCTCCAACGTGATGCACGCCTCCTCTGAAACACAATGGTGAAACCTGGCGGGAGCACAATTGGATTGCTGACTATCAGCTGCAGCTCCACCATTAAATAAGAGATTTGATCAGTCATCATTTGCAGGTGGCAGGACTTTGTTGTCTCAGGTCTGGGGGAACTTTTAGCAGGCATAACCATAGCTGTGGAAGTTTGGAGCCTGACACCCATCTCCAGTGTGACCTCCTGGGAAACCCCTCTCACCACCTTAACTGAGCGCTTCTTCAACTGAGGCATATACCAGAAGCATGGGAACCATGTATTTCCTTTCCTCCTGGACATCAGATTCGGACGAAGACCAGCCGTGGCAGCAGCACAACCATGAACAACAGCACCACCAACAGCAGCAGCAACAACAGGAGTGCCAAGCTGCTGCTCACCTACCTGAAGCTGCACCGGCCAGAAGGCGCCAGCGCGCGACCACATTGCTGCCCGGGATGCAAGGGATGCACTCATCTTGGCCAGATTTACTTAGCCTGCACAATCAAACAATTTTGCCTCGTATCTTCTTATCAGACCATCGACAATGGCCAAGAACCTGCGGATTCCTAGCAGTCTGACCACCATACTGACAATTGCAAGTAATCCTAAACCCTCAATGTGGAAGTCCCATTAGCGAAATGACACACGCCACAACTGTAACATTTGCCATCAGAATTTTTATTTACAATAACCAACTGATGACTTTTCAATATTAAAAATCACATTTCACCCAAGTGACTACCCTTCTGACTATTTGTGCAGTATCTTTCTCTTACGCGTGCTCCTATGTGGTGGTTCCCCTTGGCATCAGCAGATGTGGAGGCACCTTGCTCACTTTCTTGCTGCTTGTGTCTCAACACCTTTGGCAGGCGTCCTCTGGGGTTGCGAACCTGTGAGGGCTCGGCAACAGTCTGCTGCTCCTGCGGCTGTGCAGGGGTTGAGATGCCGATCTCAGTTGGGTGGGGACTCTGGTGGGGCTCTGACCGAGGGCTTGGCAGTGGCATGGAAGTGTGAGCGCTTGGAGAGGAGCCCCCACTTCCTTGTTCTCTGCCACCAACATCCCACTCATGGGTCAGGTCCAACTCAGCGCTTGCAGGTGGCTTGGGAGCACCTTGCTGCACATCAGGGGGGCGAGGGGGACCCGTATCTGCACTGGCAGTCCTACTCAGAAGGACTTCCATGAAGGTCTGGTTTCTCTGTTCAATAGCTGACCATCGCTTCCTCCAGAGATGTCAGTCTATTCTGAACACTCACCATGTTTTCTACACTCTGGTGACTTAGCTCCTCCATGGCCATAGCCATCCTCTCGTCTACTGTAGCCATCCTTTCCACGGAGGTTGCCATCCTTTCTATGGTGCTGCGTTCATGCGCCAATGACTCCACAAAGGCTCTGCTCATGTTAGCGATGGACTCCTCCATTCGCTCCACACTCGCAGCGACCCTGGAGACAAAACCTGCCAGAGACTCCTGCACCTGTTCCTGGAGTTCCAGCACCGCTGTTCTTCTGGATGGACCCAGAGGCAGAGGGTCGACATGCAGCTGAGCCGAGCTGGGAGAGTCCTGCGCCCTCCGACTAGGACTCTCCACTGCTGTCCCTGTCTCTACAATCTGCTGATGCTCACTTGTGAGCTGTGATACACCAGGTGACAACACTACTCTATCTCGCGATGGTCCCACCGAGGTGTGAGTGTCTGCGCTGGTGCTGGGTTGGCTGAATTCTGCTGACGCTGCACCCTCAGAGGTTGCAGCTTCCTCTGAGGAGTCTGGAGGCTCAGGCTGTTCCTCCTGGATAGTGGGGATGGGTGCTTGCGATGGTCCTGTGGGGGAGTAAAGGAAAGAGTCAGAGATGTGAGGCCAAGGTTACATGCACATTGCATATTGCAGATGATCATATGTCCATCTGATAGAGCTTCAGAATCATTGTCAGTGATTCATGCAATGTCAATGAGAGAGATGGAAAACTATTCTGTCACCAGCTTTCTCTGATGCACCCGTCTGTCCGTCCCCCACTTGCGCATCACCCTCGAGTCCCATGATCTCCAGGACTGCCTCCTCCCAAGGGGTGAGGTGGGCTACTGAGGGTGGCCCTCCTCCTGTCCTCGCTCTTTCCCTCTTATTGTGAGCGCTCTTTTCCTGCAATGAGGGAGACAAGTGGGGTTTGAGTGAGAATGAAGGAGTGAGTGTAGAGAATCCATAGCATAGATACTTAGAAGGAGACAAAGATGGAGTGAGGTGGCAAGGCCAAGGGCCCTCCCTGTGTTTTGTAAGTTGTTTTCATAGCATCACAGTGATAGGGAGTGTGAGGGCTGCATAGTCAAATAGTTAGGTGAATGTGACCATAGAGAGAGAGGGAATGGGTAAAGGTGCATGGATGTCAGTGTCACGTGGGATGTGGAGGAAGAGGTTCCTAAAGCTGAGTGCTGGTGAGGAGAGGCAATGGGGGATCAGATTGAGGGTGATGGGAAAGTCATACTCACTTTTCCAGTGCGCAGAAGGTCAGGAAACCTCTTCCTGCACTGAAGCCAGGTTCTGTGGATCAGCGACAACGAGTTGGCCTCCTGGGCCACCTGGATCCACACAGCCTTCGTCTGCTGGGGAGGCTTCTTCCTCCCTGAAGAAGGGAAGAGCACCTCCTTATTAGCTCTTGCTCCCTCCACCAAAGCTTGCAGGGCAACATCATCAAATCTGGGAGCAGACTTAGGTCTCCCGCTGCTCATATTGCCTCCAGGTCCCTCTCACAGCAAAGGCCAAAAGGTTGGCAGTCTGCAGAAGAAGCAAGGCTTCTTGCAGACCTTAAATGCAGCAGCAATGATGATGTCATCGGAGGCAAGTTTCAGACTGAAAAAACTAATTGGGCCATGGGTTCCCACACGCTGGAACTCAATTGCCCAATTAGGTGAAAATCGCATCATTCTCCCACATCGATTTGGAATCGGGTGGATAACACGAAAAGCGGATGACACGACCCCAGCCTGCCCCATGACAAAATCGAGCCCATACAATCTGTCTTGTAACTTGTGTCCTTCTACTCAGACTCAATTAGAGAGCTCTCCAGACCAGAAAGCAGAGGCTGCAGCTTTTGACAGTTCAGCAGCCATTTTGCTTTCTGTGCCGGTGAGCTGAGGGACTCCCGAGAACTGAAGGAAGGAAGCCTGCAGGAGAAGGTAAAGGTAAGTAAAATTTATTAAAACACTTTACACTTACCTCACACACTTACCTCTGCACACATGCACCCATCACTCACCTGCACAACGGACATCTCGACCCCTCCAACCCCTGCAAACCGACGGTCCGCCTCGCTAACTTGGCGTGGTTCAGAGCTGTCGGACAGCCCGCACTTCAGGGCGAAAAATAGGGATTTGGCAAAAAACTGCCTGTTAACTACCTGTTAACAGGCAGTTAATTGGCACTAATCCCCTTCCCGCCTCGGGGAGGCGGCTCCCAGCACAGGTCGGGTACCCGCCTCCTGGTACATTGGCACGGAGGCGGGTTGGGGGCGGGATTGGTTCCTGCCCCCCGATTCTGCAATTTTCCCACCACTCCTGCCTCCAAACCCGCCTCCTCAGGGCTTGGAAAATCGAGCCCTATTACTCTATAACCCCGAATGTTTTGAAACAGTACCTTTTATACCCCCAAATTTGGCAATCTTCCCACTGCATACGTGTCCCTAACTATATGGCATAATGGTCGGCAGTTGTTTCCCAGAACCTCTTATCACTAGTCTGCTGGCAACTGTGGGCCTTCAAGGCTAGGTACGCAACCCGCCGCCATCTCGCCTCCACGCAACTTTCCAAAGTGTCGGGTATGCGACTTCCAATCAGACCCGGCACCAACGGTGGGAGAGGCACTTAAAGCAGTTAACAGCTTGTTAACTATCTGCTTAATCCTATTTTTACAGGCTTTTTCGATCTTGCCACATTTTCAGCATGTTCCATGTCGTTCGACAAACATGCCGGCTGATTGTGTCGGATATAGCAACTCGCTGAATATTTGACAGCTGCAATTGCAGCATAAAAGCTGACCTGCAACATCAGTTTAATTTCAGATGCCAGAACTTTCTGTTTTCAGGATTTGGAAGACGTTTTTTAGGTGTATTGAGGTTGTGTTTGTTTGTTCTAAGATCCATGTGCACTGTGACTGCCTTGGAAAACCCTCTCCCCAGGTTGACTGGGCACTTATAACATCTCTTCCTCAACTGACATATAGACCAGCAGAATGGGAATGATTTATACCCTCTCATCCTGGTCCTCAGAATCGGAGGAAGAGCAGCTACGGCAGCAGCAGAACCAGGCACACCAACAGCAGCAACAACAGGAGCGCCAACCTTCTCCTCAGCCACCTGATGCTGCACAGGGCAGAGGGCATCAGCGCAGGGCTGCAACACACCACAGGAAATACCCCCAACATAGGGTTTACAGGCAGAGGATGAGCTTCCTTGCATTGGAGGCAGTTCAGAGATGATTCACCAGGTTAATTCCAGAGATGAGGGTGTTGACTTATGAAGAAAGGTTGAGCAGGTTGGGCCTATACTCATTGGAATTTAGAAGAACGAGAGGTGATCTTATTGAAACATATAAGATACTGAGGGGGCTCCACAAGGTAGAGGCAGAGAGGATGTTTCCCCTTGTGGGGAAATCTAGAACTCGGGGACATAGTTTTAGAATAAAGGGTTGCCCTTTTAGAACTGAGATGAGGAGGAACTTCTTCTCTCAGAGGGTCATAAATCTGTGGAATTCTCTGCCCCAGAGAGCCGTGGAGGCTGGGTCATTAAATATATTTAAGGTGGAGATAGACAGATTTTTACAAGATGAAGGGTTATGGGGAGTGGGCAGGGAAGTGGCTTTGAGCCCAAGGTCAGCCATGATCTTATTTTTATGGCAGAGCAGGCTCGAGGGGCCAAGTGGCCTATTCCTGCTCCTATTTCTTATGTTCTTATGTTCCTCAACATGAGTGAGAAGTAGTGCCAAAGTAGGCTGAGACTTTTGCGAGACGTAGTCGCTGACATCTGCGCAATGCTGCACCAACACCTGCAGCCTAGAGGAGCGGGTGGACACTCCTTACCAGTGGCTGTCAAAGTCACCACCGCCCTCAACTTCTTTGCTTCAGGGTCCTTCCAGGGATCAGCAGCAGACATCAGCGGCATCTCCCAGTCGCCAGCACACAGTTGCATCACGCAGGTTACCAATGCCCTCTTTGCCAAGTCGCACAATTACATCCACTTCTCAATGGATGAAGCAAGTGTTACCGTGCGGACGATTGGGTTTGCCAATCTGGCGGGCTTCCCAAGGGTGCAGAGCATCATCGACTGCACACATGTGGCCATTAGGGCACCCCATCACAACCCAGCTGTATTTGTGAACCACAAGGGCTTCCACTCCCTTAACGTCCAGCTGGTGTGTCACCACAGGAAGAACATTATGCATGTTTGCGCAAAGTACCCTGGCAGTTGCCATGACTCGTTCATCCTGCAGTAGTCTACTGTGCCTCAGCTGTTCAATCCGCCAATCCAACTTTCCGGATGGCTCCATGGAGACAAGGGCTATCCCCTGAAGATGCGGCTAATGACACTGATGAGGAGACTGTCAAACGAAGCTGAGGAATGCTACAATGGCAACCAGATTTCCACCAGAAGCATCATAGAGCAAACAATAGGCTTGCTCAAAAAGCGCTTCAGATGCCTGGACATATCTGGTGGAGCCCTTCAGTACACACCAGCCAGGGTCTCCAGATTCATCGTGGTCTGCTGTGCCCTGCACAACATTGCACTGCAGCGTGGCTTACTACTACCTGGGGAACAGGTGGCTCAATGCACAGCCTGCTCAGAGGAAGAGGAGGAGGAGGAGGAAGAGCTGAATGAGGCTGCAGATGAGGAAGACCTGGCAGAGGCGGCTGTCCCAGTGCCACCAGCATGCGAGCACTTTGCTGGCCGTGAGGCAAGGGATGCACTAATCCATGCCAGATTCACGTAACTTTACGCAGCAAAGACATGTGGCTGGCACATGGAAATGAGTGTTTGCACGACCTTCATTACACACCATACATCATCTGTACAATTAACTGTGCACTCCTATCACTCTCCCCACCATCACTGCAGATGAAAGGCGCCCTCACCCCTCACTGTGCCACATCCAATTCTGAGCACACACAGGCCAACTCTTTGAATCTTTGACATTGCATTTGTTTAATACAATAGGAATAAAGATGACAAACGTAACTTTGTATTATATCAAAACACTCAAGTGACTAGTCCTTGTGACTATTTGTGTGTTAGCTTTCTCTTACGCATGCTTCTACGTGGTGCTTCCCCTGTGGCTTCAGCAGATGTAGAGGCAGATTGCTCACTTCCCTGCTGCGCCTGCTTCGACGCCTTTAGCGGGCGTCCTCTGAGTTTGGGAGCCTGGGAGGGCACCGCAAAAGTCTGCTCCTCCTGCAGCTGTGTAGGGGCTGAGACGGCCATATCAGTTGATTGAGGAATCTGGGGCTCTGACCGAGGGCTCTGACTGAGGGCTCCACAGTGGCATGGGAGTGTGAGCGCATCGAGAGGAGCCCACACTTCCTTGTTGTCGATCACCAACATCCTCATAACAAGGACATTCACGAACCTCTGGTTTCTCTCCTCTATAGATGCCCATCTATCCTCCATAGATGACCATCTATTTAGAAGTGTTACCATGTTCTCCTGAGTCTGGCGATTTATATCCTCCATAGAGGTTGCCATCTTTTCCATGGCGGCACCTACATTCACCATCGCATGCACCATGGCATTGCTCATGTTTGACATGGACTCCTCCACTCTCTGCACACTTGCTGTACTGGTCTCGCTAGACGTGCTCCTATCTAGTTATCCAGCCAGCTAAACACTCATTCAAATAATTCCTCGAGAAGCAGGTTGCTGTTTTGAAGCTTTACTTGAATAAAATTTGTGAAACTGTAAACAAAGACAAAATATGTTTTGTACATAGAGCTGAGTACTATACATTAGATGTTACATAAGGTATAAACATGTTTATGACAACAGAATAGACTAATTGTATAACTAAATAGCACTGAAGCTAAACCTCGGTAGCTAACAGCTAATAACTTCTTATAGACAAAGTATTGTCAAAATACTACACTGACAAGGTTGTTATCATGCTACTAAACAAGGATACTCACAAACATTGCATCGTGCCTAGCATATAAGAAGGATGCAACAGGATTGAGAATCCCTCATGTGGCTTTCTTCATAACTCAGCAGGTTCTTCCTGGAATACTACAGGAAGAAGGTCAAATAACACCCTGCTATACAATAACACTGCTATACACTAACTACCACTAGAGGGTGCTATCTGCATGTAATAAGTCCAGTACACTCCCCATCTGGGGTTGTTAACGACCCCAAATAATCCTAACTCTACTTGTCACTGGAGTCCTCTGGCGACAAAAGAAGGACCACCTCAGAGACAGGCTGAGAGAAGACCTTTGCTGTTCCTTCTTTGACGACTCTCAAGTCCACCTTTCTCACTCTCCTGTCCTGGCTGGGAAGGGACTTCACGATGATAGCCATAGGCCATTCATTCCTTTTTGCCTGACTGTCCTTCATCAAGACGACATCACCTTCTTTGAGATCTGACCTCTTGTCCTGCCACTTGCGTTGGCTCTGCAGTGTGTTGAGGTACTCCCATCGCCACCTGCCCCAAAACGTGTCTGCCAGACTCTGAACCCGTTTCCATTCTTCCTTGAAGAGTTCTCTTTTCCCAAACTCTCCTGGAGGACAAGGGGAACCACCTGTCTTCTGGGTCAAAAGCATGGCCGGAGTGAGGATGAGGGGCGATTCTGGGTCTGAAGACACGGGGATGAGGGGCCTTGCATTCATCATGGCGGTGACCTCAGCCATCAGTGTGGTCAAGATTTCATGTGTGAGGCACGTCGATCTACCTTGGAGAAGCATGCAGTCGAGGATGCGGTGGGCAATGCCGATCATGCGCTCCCATGCGCCACCCATGTGGGATGAGTGAGGTGGGTTGAATACCCAGGTACCTCGGTAGCTAACTTCTTATAGCCAAAGTATTGTCAAAATACTACACTGACAAGGTTGTTATCATGTTACTAAACAAGGATACTCACAGACATTGCATCTTGCCTAGCGTATAAGAAGGATGCAACAGGATTGAGAATCCCTCATGTGGCTTTCTTCATAACTCAGCAGTAGGATGGTGAAGTGATTCTGTACATAGAGAGAGAGGGATGGTTAAGGGTGCAAGGGATGTAAGAGTAAGTTGGGATGTACAGGAGTAGGTTGACAATGCAGAGTGCTGGTGATAAGAGATGGGACGCAGAATGAAGGTAAGTGTGATGTTATACTCACTTTTGCTGAGTGCATCAGGTCTTTGAACCTTTTTCTGCACTGCACCCAGGTGCGTGCACACAACGACCTAGCGCTTACCTCCTCAGCAATTTGCAGCCAGGCTGCCTTTGTGTGCTGAGGAGGCTTCCTCCACACATTGGAAGGGAACAGAGCCTCCTTGCACCCTCTTACTCCCTCAAAAAGAGCATGAAGGGAGACACCATCCCTCTCTCTCTATGTACAGAATCACTTCACCATCCTACTATGCACCCTTCACACTCGCTATCACTGTTATGCAATGACAACAACTAACAACGCACAGGGAGGGACCTTGGTATTGGCACCTCACTCCATCTTTGTCTCCCTCTAAGAATCTATGCTATGGATTCTCTACAGTCACTCCATCAAGGGGAGCAGCCTTTGTTCTTGGAGCAGTCATCTCGCAAAGACTAGCACTCAGGAGCATCAGAAAGTAAATGAAACCCAAAGGCTACATGGGCCCCTTAAATGCAGTTGAGTCAAAGACGTCAGCAAAGGCGAGCAGCAGACCCGCACCCACTGATTGGGCCGGGTAACGCGCACAGCGGGCTAAATAAACCCAATCTAATGAAAATCGTTATCTCAATGCTGTTGGAACCGGCAGCGGGACCCGAACCCGCCAAACACCAAACCCGACGCGAACCTGCCTCCGCTGGGAAAATCCAGCCCATAGATACTGCTGGGCCTATCAAAGCTGTATCTGGTAGGATTTCCAGGGCAGCCCGCGAGTACTTCTAGACTCACCCTGAAATTGCTGTCAGGACACAGGCGCATGGGCAGAACATGCCAACTCCCACCTCCCCCCACCACTCCCCCACCAACTTGGAATTTGCTGTTGGTGAACTGAAATTACGTGGGTCCAGATTCTGCCCCAGATTCCAGTGCCTCCAAATCTACTTGAATTCCACCCCAAGAAGGAACTGAATTTCTGGGTTTCCAATTTGAATGGCTGAATAGGCAACAGAGAGCTCCGTTTCTAGCTAGCTAGCTTTACCCAGGTAAATTATTCTGATCTGCTCCCAAGCCATTTGACTCTGGCAAACAAACATATGGTGCTCCTATAGGCTTTGGCAGTTTCTGCGAAAGCATAGCTCGCAAAACCATTCTGGAAAATCTACCCTGCAGTTGTGTCTGTTACAGATTCAGCTTTTCAACGTTGTTTCTTCACCTCAGTAGATGCTTTTTCACTTTCCAAAAGTTGTTTTTATAAGTTCTCTTAACTCCTACTTTAGGTGGTAGACAACATAGAAACATAGAAGATAGGAGCAGGAGTAGGACACTCGGCCCCTCGAGCCTGCTCCACCATTCAATGAGATCGTGGCTGATCATCCAAACTCAGTACTCTGTCCCTGCCTTCTCCCCATACCCCTTGATCCAACTCCTTCTTGAATATATTTAATGAATTGGCCTCCACTACCTTCTGTGGTAGAGAATTCCACAGGTTCACCACTCTCTGTGTGAAGAAATTCCTCCTCATCTCTGTCCTAAATGGCTTACCCCTTATCCTTAGACTGTGACCCCTGGTTCTGGACACCCTAGCCATCGGGATGAGATCCCCTCTCATTCTTCTAAACTCCAGCAAGTACAAGCCCAATCGACCCAATCTCTCCTCATACATCATTCCTGCCATCCCAAGCATCAGTCTGGTGAATCTTCGCTGCACTCCCTCCATGGCAAGAACATCATTCCTCAGATAAGGACCAAAACTGCACACAATACTCAAGGTGTGGTCTCACCAAGGCCCTGTACAACTGCAGCAAGACATCCTTGTTCCTGTACTCAAATCCTCTCGCTACGAAGGCCAACATACCATTTGCCTTCTTAGCCGCCTGCTGCGCCTGCATGCTTCCCTTCAGCGACTGGTGCACAAGGACACCCAGGTCTCGTTGCACTTCCCCTTCGCCAATCTATTGCCGTTCAGATAATAATCTGCCTTCCTGTTTTTGCCACCAAAGTGGATAACCTCACATTTATCCACATTATACTGCATCTGCCATACATCTGCCCAATCACCCAACCTGTCCCAATCATACTGGAGTTTCTCTGCATCCTCCTCACAGCACACGCACCCACCCAGCTTCGTGTCGTCTGCAAACTTGGAGATATTACATCTAGTTCCCTTGTCTAGATCATTAATATATATTGTGAATAGCTGGGGTCCTAGCACTGATCCCTCTGGTACCCCACTAGTCACTGCCTGCCACTCGGAAAAAGAGCCATTTATTCCAACTCTTTGCTTCCTGTCTGCCAGCCAGTTCTCTATCCAAGTCAGTACCTAGCCCCCAATCCCATGTGCTTTAACTTTACATGCTAATCTCTTATGCGGGACCTAAACGAAAGCCTTCTGAAAGTCCAAATACACCACATCCACTGGTTCTCCCTTATCTATTCTACCAGTTACATCCTCAAAGAATTCCAGTAGATTAGTCAAGCACGATTTACCTTTTGTAAACCCATGTTGACTTTGTCCGATCCTGTCACTGTTTTCCAAGTGCACTGCTATTACATCTTTTATAATGGACTCTAGCATTTTCCCCACTACCGATGTCAGGCTTACCGGCCTATAATTCCCCGTTTTCTCTCTGCCACCTTTTTTGAATAGTGGGGTAACATTAGCTACCCTCCAATCCATGGGAACTGTTCCAGAATCTATAGAATTTTGGAAGATGACCAGCAATGCATCTACTTTTTCTAGGACAACTTCCTTAAGTACCCTAGGATGTAGATTATCAGGCCCCGGGGATTTATTGGCCTTCAATCCCATCAATTTCCTTAACACCATTTTCCTACAAATACTGATTTCATTCAGTTTCTCCCTCTCATTAGACCCTATGTTCCCCGACATCTCTGGGAGGTTATTTGTGTCCTCTTTTGTGAAGGCAGAACCAAAGTATGTATTTAATTGGTCTGCCATTTCTTTGTTCCCCATTATAAATTCCCCTGATTCTGACTGCAAGGGACCTATGCTTGACTTCACCAATCCTTTTTCTCTTCACATACCTACAAAAGCTTTTACAGTCTGTTTTTATGTTCCCTGAAAGCTTACTCTCATACTCTATTTTCCCCCTCTTAATTAATCCCTTTGTCCTCCTTTGCTGAATCCTAAACTGCGGCCAAACCGCAGGTTTGCTGCTTTTTCTGGCCAATTTATATGTCCTCTCCTTGGATCTTATGCTATCCCTAACTTCCCTTGTTAGCCACGGTTGAGTCACCTTTTTTGTTTTATTTTTAAGCCAAACAGGGATGAATAAATTCTGCAGTTCAGCCATGTGATCTTTAAATGTTTGCCATTGCCTATCCACCGTCAACCCTTTAAGTAACATTCCCCAATCCATCCTAGCCAACTCTCGCCTCATACCATCATAGTTTCCTTTATTTAAATTCAGGACCCTAGTCTCTGAGTCAAATACTTCACTCTCCATCTTAATGAAGAATTCTATCATATTATGATCGCTCCGCCTCAAGGGGCCTCGCACATCAAGATAGCTAATTAATCCTTTCTCATTACATAATACCCAGTCTAAGATGGCCTGATCTCTAGTTGGTTCCTCGACATATTGGTCCAGGAAACCATCCCGTATACACTCCAGGAATTCCTGCTCCACAGTACTGTTACTAATTTGGTTAGCCCAATCTATATGTAGATTAAAGTCACCCATGATAACTGTTGTGCCCTTATTGCACGCATCTCTAATTTCCCATTTAATGCCATCCCCAACCTCGGCATTACTGTTTGGGGGTCTGTATACAACTCCCACTAACGGTTTCTACCCCTTAGTATTTCTCAGCTCTACCCATACAGATTCCACATCATCACAGCTAATATCCTTCCTTAGTATTGTGTTAATCTCCTTTTAACCAGCAATGCTACCCCACCTCCTTTTCCTTTTTGCCTGTCTTTCCTGAATATTGAATACCCCTGGATGTTGAGTTCCCAGCCTTGGTCACCCTGGAGCCATGTTTCCATAATCCCAATCATACCATATCCATTTACGTCTATTTGCGCAGCTAATTCATCCACCTTATTACGAATGCTCCTCGCATTAAGACACAAAGAACATAACATAAGAAATAGGAGCAGGAGTAGGCCATACGGCCCCTCGGGCCTGCTCCGCCATTCAATAGGATCATGGCTGATCTGAATATAGACTCACGTCCACTTCCCTGCCCTCTCCCCGTAACCCCTAATTCCCTTATCTGCTAGGACAATGTCTATCTCCATTTAAAATTTATTTAATGTTGCAGCTTCCACAGCTCTCTGAGGTAGCAAATTCCATAGATTTACCACCCTCTGAGTGAAGAAGTTTCTCCTCATCTCAGTTTTGAAAGGGCAGCCCCTTATTCTAAGATTATGCCCCCTAGTTCTAGTCTCACCCATCAGTGGAAACATCCTTACCGCATCCACCCGATCAAGCCCCCTCACAATCTTATATGTTTCGATAAGTTCGCCTCTCATTCTTCTGAACTCCAATGAGTAGAGTCCCAACCTATTCAACCTTTCCTCATATGTCAACCCCCTCATCTCTGGAATCAACCGAGTGAACCTTCTCTGAACTGCCTCGAGAGCGAGTATATCTTTTCTTAAATATGGAAACCAAAACTGCACGCAGTATTCCAGGTGTGGCCTCAGCAATACCCTGTATAACTGCAGCAAGACTTCCCTGTTTTTATACTCCATCCCCCTTGCAATAAAAGCCAAGATTCCATTGGCCTTCCTGATCACCTGCTGCACCTGCATACTAACTTTTTGTGTTTCATGTACCAGGACCCCCAGATCCCTTTGTACTGTAGCACTTTGCAGTTTCTCTCCATTCAGGTAATAACTTGCTCTTTTATTTTTTCTGCCAAAGTGCATAACCTCACACTTTCCAACATTATATTGCATCTGCCAAATCTCTGCCCACTCACTTAGCCTGTCTATGTCCTTTTGCAGGTTTTTTATGTCCTCCTCACTCACTGCTTTCCCTCCCATCTTTGTATCGTCGGCAAACTTGGATATGTTGCACTCGGTCCCTTCCTCCAAATCGTTAATATAGATTGTAAAGAGTTGGGGTCCCAGCACTGATCCTTGTGGGACACCACTAGTTACTGATTGCCAGCCCGAGAACGAACCATTTATCCCAACTCTTTGTTTTCTGTTAGATAGCCAATCTTCCACCCATGCCAGTATATTACCCCCAATCCCGTGATTTTTTATCTTGATCAGTAATCTTTTGTGTGGAACCTTGTCAAATGCCTTTTGGAAGTCCAAATACACTACATCCACTGGTTCCCCTTTATCCACCCTGTATGTTACATCCTCAAAGAATTCGAGCAAATTTGTCAAACATGACTTCCCCTTCGTAAAACCATGCTGACTCTGTCCTATTAAATTATGTTTATCCAAATGCTCTGATACTGTTTCCTTAATAATGGACTCCAACATTTTGCCAACCACAGATGTTAGGCTAACTGGTCTATAGTTTCCAGCTTTTTGTCTACTTCCCTTCTTAAATAAGGGTGTTACATTAGCAGTTTTCCAATCTGCCGGGACCTTTCCTGAGTCCAGGGAGTTCTGGAAAATGATCACCAATGCATCCACAATCCCTACCGCCACTTCTCTCAAGACCCTAGGATGTAGGCCATCAGGTCCAGGGGATTTATCTGCCTTAAGTCCCATTATTTTACTGAGTACCATCTCTTTCGTGATTTTAATCGTGTTTAGCTCCTCCCCCCAATTGCCCCCTGTTTGTCCAGTGTTGGGATATTTTTAGTGTCCTCTACTGTAAAGACTGATACAAAATATTTGTTCAGCGTCTTTGCCATCTCCATGTTCCCCACCACTAGTTTCCCGGTCCCATCCTCTAAGGGACCAACGTTCACTTTAGCCACCCTTTTTCTTTTTATATAGCTGTAGAAACTCTTGCTATCTGTTTTTATATTTTTTGCTAGTTTACTTTCATAATCTATCTTCCCTTTCTTAATTAATCTTTTAGTTATTGTTTGCTGGCTTTTAAATGCTTCCCAATCTTCTATCCTCCCACTAGATTTGACTAATTTATATGCCCTTGTTTTCAGTCGAATACTATCCTTTATTACTTTACTAAGCCACGGATGGCTGTCTTTTCTTTTACTCCCCCTTTTCCTCAGTAGAATATATTTATCTTGAAAGATGTGAAATATCTCCTTGAATGTAGACCACTGCTCTTGTACCGTCTTACACTTTAATCTGTTTTCCCAGTCCACTTTAGTCAATTCTACTCTCATACCTTCATAGTCTCCTTTATTTAAGCTTAGTACACTGGTTTGAGATCCAACTCTCTCACCCTCAAACTGAATTTGGAATTCAACCATATTATGGTCACTCATTCCAAGGGGATCCTTTACTAGGACATTTTTTATTAATCCTGTCTCATTACACAGGACCAGATCTAAGATTGCCTGCCCCCTGGTTGGTTCAGTTACATACTGCTCAAGGAACCCGTCCCTAATACACACTATGAACTCATCCTCAATGCTGCCATGCCCAATTTGATTAGTCCAGTCAATATGAAAGTTAAAATCCCCCATGATTATAGCTGTTCCCTTATTACAAGCCCCAACTATTTCCTGATTTATACTCCGACCAACAGAGTTGCAACTGTTAGGAGGCCTATAGACTACGCCCACTAGTGAAATTTTCCCCTTATTATTCCTTATCTCCACCCAAACTGTTTCACTATCCTGATCCTTTGACCCAATATCATTTCTGACTATTGCAGTGATTCCATCCTTGATTAAAATAGCAACCCCACCTCTCTTTCCTTCCTGTCTGTCCTTCCTAATTGTCAAATACCCTTGTATGTTTAGTTCCCAGTCATGATTATCTTGCAGCCATGTTTCCGTAATGGCCACCAGTTCATACCCATGTGTAGTTATTTGCACCGTCATCTCGTCAATTTTGTTACGAATGCTGCATGCATTCAGATAAAGAACTTTCAAATATGTTTTCTGACAATTTATTCCTGCTTTTACCCCTTTTACTACTTTACCTTTATCATTATACATTCTGTCCCTTCCTGACATGCTCTGGTTTTTAATTCCCCCACTGCTACCTTGCTCTATTGCCTTTTCCGCTGTCATTTTTATTATTCGCTCTCTTAAAACCTCCCCCCCACTAATTAGTTTAAAGCCCTCTCTACAGCCCTAGTTATTCGATTCACCAGGATTCTAGTCCCAGCACTGGCCAAGTGAAGTCCGTCCCAACGGAACAGCTCTCTCCTGTCCCAGTACTGATGCCAGTGTCCCAGGAAGCAAAACCCATTTCTCCCACACTAGGCTTTGAGCCACGCATTTAACTCTCTAATTTTATTTACCCTAGCCAAATTTGCACGTGGCTCAGGTAGTAATCCAGGGATTATTACCCTTGTGGTTCTGCTTTTTAATTTGGCCCCTAGCTGCTCAAACTCCCTCAGCAGAACCTCCTTCCTTGTCCTATCTATGTCGTTGGTACCAACATGGACCACGACAACTGGATCCTCCCCCTCCCACTCCAAGTTTCTCTCCAGCCCAGAGGAGATGTCCTTAACCCTGGCACCGGGCAGGCAACACAGCCTTCGGGTCTCTTGCTCTCGGCTGCAAAGAACTCTATCTATCCCCCTAACGATACTATCCCCTACCACTACAACATTTCTTTTAGCTCCCCCCACTTGAATGGCCCCCCGCTCCACGGTGCTGTGGCCAGGTTGCTCATCCTCCCCGCAGTCCCTGTTCCCATCCTCACAGGGAGTAAGAGCCTCAAACCTGTTGGACAAGAGCAAGGGCTGCGGCTCCTCCAACACTACCTCCTGGATCCCTGTTCCTGCCTCACTTCTAGTCATACCATCCTGACCCTGGCCACGGACTACATCTGAATTAATTAATCTAATTGGTGTGACTACCTCGTGATACACAGAGTCCAGGTAACTCTCCCACTCCCTGATGTGTCTCAGTGTTTGAAGCTCGGACTCCAGCTCTTCAACACGGAGCCGGAATTCCTTGAGCAGCCAACACATACTGCAAATATGATCACCGTGAGCATCAATGGTGTCCACCAGCTCCCACATACTGCAGCAGCAACACATCACCTGATCTCCCATTCTATGTAATTAATTACATTTATTGATATTATTTTTAAATACCCTCTGCCCTGATTCTAGATGATGAATATCGCACCTTAGAAACAATAAACCAAAGAGTTTAAGCTTAAAAAAGAGAGAAATACTTACTAACCAATCACTTACCCGCTTTCTGGTGACGTCACACTTGGATTACTTTTTACCTCTCTCCTTCCCTCCGAGTTCGGAGACTGGTAGGCCTTACCTGGTCTCTGGGACTTTTATAGCCCCGCTGCTGCCGCTGAATTCCCGCCGACGCTGTGAGGCCTTACCTGGTCTCTGGGACTTTTATAGCCCCGCTGCTGCTGCTGAATTCCCGCCGACGCTGTGAGGCCTTACCTGGTCTTGTTGTGTATGTACCTTTAAGAGAAGAACTGATTCTATACTGCAGTACCGGCAGTGACCACCCCTGTATATAAAGCCATAGCAGGCTTCTGTACGTCAGTCTTAAGTTACCCTCTGTTCAGTATTCACAGCATTGCTGGCTGTGCAGCTGCAAGCACAAGCAGAGGGAGCTGCCAGACTTGGAGAGTGGACTAAAGTGCTGGTCCCCTGACCAGGCAGAGGAGGAGAACGCTGGACCACCACCACCACCTCCACCTCCACCATCATCATAGCAACTGAGGTGCCTGGAGGGAGAGGACAGAGGAGGAGAAGGAGAAGGGAGGCCAGCAACAACAACAACCAGGGGAGAGGCCTTTCCCATTACTGCCTCCCCAAATTGGCCTCCACTTCAGGAGAAGGAGAGAGGGGAGAGAAACCACTATCAACCAACACCAACTGTTCGGAAGGAGGGAGGAATATCATCTTCAAAATATCTACAGGTGGGTGTTATTTGGGGCACTCTCCCAAAGACTTTTGTATTTTAGGTGGGGGGAGAAAAGAAGAAACAAGGCCGGAACATCAAGGGGTGGCTGTGTGTGTGTGTGTGGCTCTTGCCAAAACTAGGCCACACGCACCACAAATAAACATCCCTTCTATTGCCTGACCTGGGCCAGCTGGAGCTGCCTAGGTGAAGTGGTTAATTACATTAATTACATCGTTAAGACCTGGTGCAGGACTGAGCCTGGGCAGCTCCAGCTTTCCCAGGTGAAGACATCATCTCCCCCTGCCAGAAGACCACCACTATCAGAGACTCTAAATTTCCATCAGGAGAGTGCACCCCTGCCAACACCCACCCACCCGCCATCCTGAGTGGCGACCCTGCCTTTGCGGACTCCCTCCTTCCCACCGCCCCCCCCCCCCCCCGCTCTATCTCTCTCTTTGTCTCTCTCTGCCTCTTTCTCTAAGGCACCTCAATTGACTCTATTAATTAATTGCCTATTGCTCCACGGTGCTGTGGCCAGGTTGCTCATCCTCCCCGCAGTCCCTGTTCCCATCCTCACAGGGAGTAAGAGCCTCAAATCTGTTGGACAAGAGCAAGGGCTGCGGCTCCTCCAACACTACCTCCTGGATCCCTGTTCCTGCCTCACTTCTAGTCATACCATCCTGACCCTGGCCACGGACTACATCTGAATTAATTAATCTAATTGGTGTGACTACCTCGTGATACACAGAGTCCAGGTAACTCTCCCACTCCCTGATGTGTCTCAGTGTTTGAAGCTTGGACTCCAGCTCTTCAACACGGAGCCGGAATTCCTCGAGCAGCCAACACTTACTGCAAATATGATCACCGTCAGCATCAATGGTGTCCACCAGCTCCCACATACTGCAGCAGCAACACATCACCTGATCTCCCATTCTATGTAATGAATTATATTTATTGATATTATTTTTAAATACCCTCTGCCCCGATTCTAGATGATGAATATCGCACCTTAGAAACAATAAACCAAAGAGTTTAAGCTTAAAAAAGAGAGAAATACTTACTAACCAATCACTTACCTGCTTTCTGGTGACGTCACACTTGGATTACTTTTTACCTCTCTCCTTCCCTCCGAGTTCGGAGACTGGTAGGCCTTACCTGGTCTCTGGGACTTCTATAGCCCCGCTGCTGCCGCTGAATTCCCGCCGACGCTGTGAGGCCTTACCTGGTCTTGTTGTGTATGTACCTTTAAGAGAAGAACTGATTCTATACTGCAGTACCGGCAGTGACCACCCCTGTATATAAAGCCATAGCAGGCTTCTGTACGTCAGTCTTAAGTAACCCTCTGTTCGGTATTCACAGCATTGCTGGCTGTGCAGCTGCAAGCACAAGCAGAGGGAGCTGCCAGACTTGGAGAGTGGACTAAAGTGGTGGTCCCCTGACCAGGCAGAGGAGGAGAACGCTGGACCACCACCACCTCCACCTCCACCTCCACCATCATCATAGCAACTGAGGTGCCTGGAGGGAGAGGACAGAGGAGGAGAAGGAGAAGGGAGGCCAGCAACAACAACAACCAGGGGAGAGGCCTTTCCCATTACTGCCTCCCCAAATTGGCCTCCACTTCAGGAGAAGGAGAGAGGGGAGAGAAACCACTATCAACCAACACCAACTGTTCGGAAGGAGGGAGGAATATCATCTTCAAAATATCTACAGGTGGGTGTTATTTGGGGCACTCTCCCAAAGACTTTTGTATTTTAGGTGGGGGGAGAAAAGAAGAAACAAGGCCGGAACATCAAGGGGTGGCTGTGTGTGTGTGTGGCTCTTGCCAAAACTAGGCCACACGCACCACAAATAAACATCCCTTCTATTGCCTGACCTGGGCCAGCTGGAGCTGCCTAGGTGAAGTGGTTAATTCCATTAATTACATCGTTAATACCTGGTGCAGGACTGAGCCTGGGCATCTCCAGCTTTCCCAGGTGAAGACATCTTCTCCCCCTGCCAGAAGACCACCACTATCAGAGACTCTAAATTTCCATCAGGAGAGTGCACCCCTGCCAACACCCACCCACCCACCACCCTGAGTGGCGACCCTGCCTTTGCGGACTCCCTCCTTCACACCTCCCCCCCTCTCTCTCTCTCTTTGTCTCTCTCTGCCTCTTTCTCTAAGGCACCTCAATTGACTCTATTAATTAATTGCCTATTGAGCAGAGGAGAGAAGGCCCCTCCCCCAATCTCAGTCAATAGGGGGAGAGGTGTGCCTTCATTTTAAACAGCTCCCCCTGCTCAATAGAGGACCAAAAAATACCTGAGGCCATTTCCACCTTCAGGCCTGTGACTTGGGGTGAGTGTAGCCCTCTATAATACCACCCCAGAATGGCGACTGCATCTTCGCCGGTGACGGGGCCAGCCAAGACGTATGCGGGAGTGGCAGCCACAGCCATAGCTGCTCCCACTGCTTCTGCTGCCCCGTCACCATTCAGACTGATGACAAAAAAGCTTGGGGTGAAGAGCTAAACTCGCCCCACTATGACCATTGAGGCCTGCGTTAAAGCCATGGCTGGGGTTGTCGGCCCCTCAGCCATCGTCACGGCCTCAAAAATTTATGGGAAGGCTGTGTTCTTCCTGGGGCCGGAGCGGGCGGTCGCCAAGAGGCTCACCATGGGCGGGACCTTCCTGCCGGTGGATCCTCTCGAGGCCACCATGCAGAGGATCGTCATTTCCAACGTCCCGCCCTATGTTCCCGGTGAGCTCCTCCTTCCCCATCTACGTCAACTTGGGGAGGTGAGGTCGGGGATCACACCCATCCCGCTCGGCTTCCGGGAGGCCAGCCTTCGTCACGTCTTCTCCTTCCGGCGCCAGCTGTTTATCCAGCTGGCGCGGGAGGAGGACACTGACGGGGCATTCGTCGTCCACCACGAGGGGACAGCCTATTGCGTCTTCTGGACGTCGGACGGTGTGCGGTGCCACGCCTGCAAGGAGGTGGGGCACATCCGGAAAAACTGCCCCGCCTCCAAGGCCAGCGGATCATCTCGTGCGGCCGAGGCTGGCGCCGCCAACGCTCATCCCCCCGGATCTGCCCGCGCGTCGGGAACGTCTGATGCGCGGTCGACGTCGGGGGCCGATGCCACCAAGGCCTCCGGCAGGGGGGAGGGAGCGTGTCCGGCCGGAAAGAAGGCGCGGCGAAAAAATAAACACCTTAGGGCGGGTCCCCCCGTGGATGGCCAGCCCTTGCCCCTTGAGCCCCTCACACCCGCGCTCCTCCCGGAGTTAATCGGGGCAGACGCGAGCGGGAGGGGCCTCATGCCCGAGCCTGTGGCCGCAACCGCCGCAGCGGTAACGCCGATACCTGCGGCCGGGCTCGGGCCCGAGGAACCCGACAAACCTGCTTCGCCGGAGGGAGCTGAGGAGGAGGCCTCTGCAGGCATGGAGGTCTCCCTCGCTCCCTCCGTGCTAAAAAGAAGGCGCGACCCCCTGGAAGAGGAGGAGGACCGGGAGGAGGAAGGTCCCTCCGAGCAGGGGGAGTCGTCGCCTGCCGCGGCTACTGCGCCCCCCCCCCCCACTGTCGTCATCACCAGCGATCGGCAGCGGTCGCCTGTCCCTCGGGAGGCTGAGGCAGATGTGTCCGTCCGGCGCGTGCCTCCCGGGGATGGGGACGGGACCCTGCCCGTGGGGGCGGTTGCGGAACAACCCGCGGCGGAAATTGACGTTCTATCGGTGCCGTTACCCCTCGCCGGGTCGGGCGGCCTGGGGTCTGGGTCGGGCGAACTCGAGGATAATGAGCTCGCCCAAGGCGACCCGGACATCTCCCAGGGGCTGCTCGACCTGGTAAAGTTTTAACTCAAAACACCCCATCCGCTGGGTCGGAGGTTAGTGGCGGGGAGGAGGATGGCCCCCTGGCTGAGTCTCTGGTGCCGGACGTACTGGAGGAGCTGGGATTTGTTCTCTCCCCGGTTTCTCCGGTCGTTCCGGCGTCTGGGGCGGAGGGGAGCTCTGAAACGCCGCCGTCTTCTGGCCCAGCACCCCTAGAGGAGCCCAGGGAGGAATCCTCTGCCGCCGATCCTGGGGGTGGGATCCGGGCGGAGGCGGGGCTGGCTGGTGCGGCCGAGCCGTTCGCTGCGCACTGCGCGGCGGACGGGTCGGCCGCTGGTGACGACCCCCTGGAGGAGGATGGGGTCTCGGTGATGGGCACGGAGGACGATTCAGACTCCAGCACCGACGAGGCGATGGATGACCTCGTGCCCCTTGCCGAGTCTCCCCTCATTCCCGTAAGGGAACTCCGGGATTTTATGGCCACGTGCCTGGGTCGGCGCAATAAGGTCCGGCTGGCCCTCGACAGGTGGTCGGAGCTGGCGCTGCTCATCGTATCCGTCAGCGCCGCCGTTAAGATCATGGGCACGGACGAGGGTGTGAACCCGCTCGAGCTGCGTCGGCTCGAAACGTTACTCACTGGGCTGCTGAGGGAGTGGCGGCTGACCAGCGGCTACGCTTCCTCTCCCCATTAGGTGTAGGTAGAGGTTGCACTATGCTTCTGACATGAAGAAAACCATAGCCAGCCTCAACATCAATGGCAGCAGGGAGGCGCGCCGCAGATTCAATAACTTCTCGGTCCTTCGGGACGGGAAGTATGCGGTGTGCTTCCTGCAAGAAACCCACACCGTTCCGGGAGACGAAGCCACGTGGCTCCTGGAGTGGCAAGGAGGGGTCAGCATGAGTCACCTCTCCAACAATTCCAGCGGGGTGGCTATTTTGCTGGCCCCGCATTTTCAGCCGGAGATCTTGGGGGTCAAGGAGCATGTGCCGGGCCGTTTGCTCCAGGTCACTGTTCGCCTGAGGGCGTGCCGTTCCATCTAGTGAACGTGTACGCCCCTCAGACCGGTGCGCAGCAAGTGCGCTTCTTCGAAGAAGTGTCCGCTCTGTTGGGCTCCGTCGACGTGGGTGAGTGCGTCATCCTCGGGGGGGATTTTAACTGCACCCTCGAGGCGAGGGACCGTTCGGGTCCCCTGCGAAGCCCAGCGGCAATGGAGAAGTTGAGGGACCTGGTCGGGTCCTTCGACTTGGTGGACGTCTGGCAAAATCTCCACCCTGACTCCTGCGCCTTCACTAGCATGAGGTCTGGGGGAGGAAGGTCCATAATCGACCGCCTCTACATTTCCCGGGTGTACGTCTCCTGCGTTCCGGCGGCTTCCATGTGGCCGGTGCCGTGCACGGTCCACCACCTGGTGTGGGCGGCGCTCGCTCCACTGCGCGCGCGGGGGGGTCCGCGCACTGGCATTTTAACAACCTGCTGCTGGAGGACGCACGGTTCCGGGATTCGTTTCGTCGATTCTGGGCCGACTGGAGAAGGAAGCGGGGGGGCTTCCCCTCCTTGAGGCTATGGTGGGATGTGGGCAAGGCTCACATCCGTCTCTTCTGTCAGGAGAACGTGAAGGGGTCGACCAAGAGGCGGGAGGCCCGGGTCGGGCGGTTGGAGAAGGAGGTGCTCGACCTGGAGTCCCGTCTCGGTCAGGTCGTCGAGGACCCGGCCCTGCGGAAGGTGTACGAAGAGAAGAAGGGCGCGCTGAAGGACCTGCAGCTCGTCGGGTCCCGAGGCGCGTACGTGAGGTCGTGGATCCAGCTCCTGCGGGACCTGGACCGCGGCTCCCCCTTCTACTCGCTGGAAAAAAGACAGGGGGTCCGTAAGCAGCTCTTCGGGCTGCTGGCTGATGCGCCATCAATTACTCAAAAGACTGAAGTTGAGCGAGTAACAATCAGGCTTTTATTAACTAAAGAATGAAGGTCTTGTCTCGAGTGGTCGACCCGTCCAGAATACTAAGGGACTGGGAGGTAGTCACTTATATACCTGGAATAGTGGGAGGAGTCAGCCGAGGCATGTCCAGACCTGTACCTAGTGGAATACACATACCTCTACAGACAGGTATAACAGTGGTTTACCACATTCACCCCTTGTTTAAAAATGAGTCCGGCGGGGTGAAGTGTATTTAAAAGTTCGTGTATTGGAGTCTCTCCGGAGGTCTTGTCTGCCGCTGTGATCGACGTGGCGACGGCAGGGGTGGTGGATCTTCCGGCGTCGCGTCCCGTGTAGGCTGGGGCCCTGGAGTGTAGTCTTCGTGGGTGACGGTCCAAGGCGAGCCGGCTGCTGGGGTTGGATATCAGGTCGTGGGGGGGGGTGGTAATGGGTAGTGGGTTACAGCGCTCCCCGAGGGTCTCGTAAGGAGACTGTGTCCTCCCGCCCTACAGCGGTCCCCGAGGGTGCGAGGTCTCGTATGGAGACTGTGTCCTCCCGCCCGTCCGGGTACGCAATGTAAGCGTACTGGGTGTTGGCGTGGAGGAGGTCGACCCTCTCGACCAAGGGGTCCATTTTATTGGCCCTCACGTGTCTTCTCAGTAGTACCGGCCCTGGGGACGTCAGCCATGGCAGTAACGATGTCCCCGATGTGGACTTCCTTGGGAAGACAAACATTTTCTCGTGAGGGGTGGCATTGGTGGCAGTGCAGAGCAGTGACCGAATCGAGTGGAGCGCATCGGGGAGCACCTCCTGCCAGCGGGAGGTCGGAAGGCCCCTAGACTTTAAGGCTAGTAGGGCGGCCTTCCAAACTGTCGCATTCTCTCTTTCCACCTGTCCGTTCCCCCGGGGGTTGTAACTGGTGGTCCTGCTTGTGGCTATACCCCTAGCGAGCAGGTACTGGCGGAGTTCGTCACTCATAAACGATGAGCCCCGGTCGCTATGGATATAGCTGGGGAAACCGAACAGGGTGAAGAGGCTGTTCAGAGATTTAATGACCGTGGCACTGGTCATGTCCGAGCAGGGGATAGCGAACGGGAAACGGGAGTACCCGTCAATGATGTTGAGGAAGTACACATTGCGGTCGGAGGAGGGGAGAGGCCCTTTAAAATCGACGCTCAGGCGTTCGAAAGGGCGAGTGGCTTTTATCAGGTGGGCTCTGTCTGGTCTATAAAAGTGCGGTTTGCACTCAGCGCAGACTTGGCAGTTCTTGGTCATGGTCCTGACCTCCTCGATGGAGTAAGGCAGGTTGCGGGCCTTGATGAAGTGGAAGAACCTGGTGACCCCCGGGTGGCAGAGGTCATTGTGGAGGGCCCTCAGCCTATCGATCTGCGCGCTGGCACAGGTGCCACGCGATAGGGCATCTGGGGGTTCATTGAGCTTCCCAGGCCGGTACAAGATCTCGTAGTTGTAGGTGGAAAGTTCGATTCTCCACCTCAAGATCTTGTCATTTTTGATTTTGCCCCTCTGCTTGTTGTTGAACATAAAAGCAACTGAACGCTGGTCAGTGAGCAGGGTAAATCGTTTTCCGGCCAGGTAGTGCCTCCAATGACGCACAGCCTCCACAATAGCCTGGGCCTCCTTCTCGACCGCGGAGTGTCTGGTCTCCGGGCCCTGGAGGGTTCGTGAGAAGAATGCCACAGGTCTCCCCGCCTGATTAAGGGTGGCGACCAGAGCGAAGTCGGACGCATCGCTTTCCACCTGGAAGGGGTTGGATTCGTCCACTGCGTGCATGGTGGCTTTGGCAATGTCCTCCTTGATGCGGTGGAAGGCCGAGCGGGCCTCTGCCATCAGGGGAAAAGAGGTGGATTTGATCAGCGGACGGGCTTTGTCTGCATAGTAGGGGACCCACTGAGCGTAGTAGGAAAAAAACCCTAGGCACCTCTTCAGGGCTTTTAGGCAGTGGGGCAGTGGGTGTTCCATAAGGGGACGCATCCGGTCCGGGTCGGGACCGATGACCCCGTGTTCCACAACACAGCCAAGGATGGCGAGGCGGTCTGTGCGGAATATGCACTTCTCCTTGTTATATGTCAGGTTCAGGAGTTGGGCGGTGCGGAGGAATTTCTCGAGGTTTGCGTCATGGTCCTGCAAGTCCTGGCCGCAGATGGTCACATTGTCTAGGTAAGGGAAAGTGGCCTGCAGCGCGTTTTGATCGACCATCCAGTCCATCTCCCTTTGGAAGACAGAGACCCCATTGGTAACGCCGAAGGGAACCCTAAGGAAGTGATAGAGGCGGCCGTTTGCCTCAAAAGCAGTATACTGGCGGTCTTCAGGGCGGATGGGGAGCTGGTGGTACGCTGATTTCAGGTCAATGGTCGAAAAGACGCGGTACTGCGCGATCTGGTTGACCATGTCAGCTATGCGGGGGAGTGGGTAGGCGTCCAGCAGGGTGTAGCGGTTTATTGTTTGGCTGTAGTCGATGACCAGGCGTTGTTTCTCGCCGGTCTTAACGACCACAACCTGGGCTCGCCAGGGGCTGGAGCTGCCCTCAATAATCCCCTCCTTCAGGAGTCGCTCCACTTCGGTTTTGATGAAAACCCTGTCCCCGGCACTGTATCGCCTGCTCTTTGTGGCGATGGGCTTACAGTCGGGTGTGAGGTGAGCAAACAGTGGGGGGGGTGGGACTCTGAGTGTGGAGAGGTTGCATCTGGTGCGCGGCGGGCAATTTGGAGGCTGCTGGCTGCGGACTGTGAGTGGGGGGAGGGGGCCACCGTACGCCATCGTAACGCTTTTGAGGTGGCACTGGAAATCCAACCCCAGTAGGACGGCAGCGCAGAGGTCGGGCAGGACCAGGAGTTTAAAATTATTGAATACAGTCCCGTCTACTACTAGTGTCACCACGCAGTAGCCGCCAATGTCCGCTGACTGGGACTCGGAGGCCATAGAAATCCGCTGGTGCGCAGGCAGGACTGGGAGAGAGCAACGCCGCACCGTGTCGGGGTGGATGAAGCTCTCTGTGCTCCCGGAGTCAAAAAGGCAGTTTATTGCATAGCCGTTTACCTTAACGTCCATTTTGGACCGAGCTAGTTGGTGCGGTCTCGTTTGGTCCAGCGTAACAGAGGTCAGCGTAGGGGTCGGTGTGTCGCTGCGGGTATCAGATGGGGGGGGGTTGGCGGTCTGCTGCGTCCCGGCTGGTGTCCAAGATGGCGGCGTCCATGATTCCCATGTGGCTGGAGTCGTCCAAGATGGCTGCTGCTGCGGTGGTTCGCACATGGCTGGGGAGGCCCAAGATGGCGGCCCGCACGGCCCACACGTGGCGCTGTTGGGGGCCCAAGATGGCGGCTCGCCCAGCCCACACGCGGCGCTGCTGGCGTTCGGGGTGGCTTTGGCCTTGCAGACGCTGGCGTAGTGTCCCTTTTTCCCGCAGCCCGAGCAGGTCACATTCTTCGCCGGGCAGCGCGCTCTGGGGTGTTTGGCCTGGCCACAGAAGTAGCATTTCTGGCCTTGGGATACTGCTGTCTGGCTTTGGGACACTGCTGCGGTAGTTGGGCCGTTGTTGGGCTGTGGCTGGGGTGGCACGGTGCTATGGGGCTGTCCTACCGTGTCCCAGGTTGTCGTTCCCCGTGGCGTCCACGGTGCAGAGGAGTAGGCATCCATGCCCCGGTAGGCTGCGTCCAACGTTAGTGCGATTTCGGAGGCTTTGTTGAGGTTGAGGTCGCTCTGCTCCAGCAGACGCTGTCGGGTGTAGTTGGACCTGTGGCCCGCTACGAAGGCATCCCGGATCAGTTCCTCCGTGTACTTAGCGGGCGTTACCACCTTACACCCACAGGCCCGGCCAAGCACGGACAGTGCTTGGAGGTATTCCTCAGTCGATTCCCCAGGTTGTTGCTTGCGACTCCCCAGGAGGTGCCTGGCGTACACTTCGTTCACGGGGCGCGCGTACTGGGTCTTGAGGAGCTGGAGGGCATCTGTGTACGAGGTCGCGTCCTGGATGACTGAGTACACTCGGTGGTTCACCTTGGAGATCAGGACAGACAGTTTGTCCGCATCCGTTGTGACCGCAGTGGAGGCAGTCAGGAATGTCTCGAAGCACATGAGCCAGTGAGCAAACTTGGTGGAAGCGTCCGCTTCCCGACTGTCCAGGTCCAGGCATGCTGGTGTGAGGATCTTCTCCATTATAAAAATGTAGTTAATAAAATTGATGCGCCATCAATTACTCAAAAGACTGAGGTTGAGCGAGTAACAATCAGGCTTTTATTAACTAAAGAATGAAGGTCTTGTCTCGAGTGGTCGACCCGTCCAGAATACTAAGGGACTGGGAGGTAGTCACTTATATACCTGGAATAGTGGGAGGAGTCAGCCGAGGCATGTCCAGGCCTGTACCTAGTGGAAAACACATACCTCTACAGACAGGTATAACAGTGGTTTACCACACTGGCCGACGACGGATCTCTGGTCTCGGATCCGGAGGGAATCAGTGCGGAGACCCGTGCCTACTACGGGGCTCTATTCTCTCCGGATCCGTCCAGCGAGGATGCGCGCAGAGTTTTGTGGGAGGACCTGCCGAAGGTCAGCCCGGAGGGCGCCGAAAAATTGGACGCTCCGCTAAGCCTGGCGGAGCTGACCGGCGCCCTCTGCCAGCTCTCTAGGGGAAAGTCCCCGGGGCTGGACGGGCTGACCGTGGAGTTCCACAGGGCGTTCTGGGACGTCTTGGGGGGCAACTACATGCGGGTCCTGGGGGAAAGTTTGGCAACCGGGGAGATGTCCCTCTCTTGGCGCAGGGCGGTCATTGTCCTGCTGCCTAAGAAGGGCGATCTCCGCCTCCTTAAGAACTGGTGCCCGGTCTCCCTCCTCAGCACGGATTATAAAATCTTTGCAAGGGCCATGTCTGCTCGCCTTGGCACCGTGCTGGCCCACATGATCCACCCCGAACTGTCCTACACGGTCCCGGGCCGGACCATCCACGATAACATCCATCTGGTCCGGGACCTGATCCACCACTCCCAGAGGGCTGGTCTGTCGGCCGCCTTCCTTTCCCTGGATCAGGAGAAGGCGTTCGACAGGGTGGATCACGAGTATCTCTTCGGGACTCTGCGCGCATTCGGGTTCGGGACGCATTTCCTCGCCCGGATCCGACTTCTGTACGCCGCCGCGGAGTGTCTGATTAAAGTTAACGGGTCCTTGACGGCGCCCCTTCGCTTCGGGAGGGGGGTGCGTCAGGGATGCCCCATGTCCAGTCAGTTATACGCCGTTTGCGTGGATCCATTCCTGCGCCTCTTGCGGAAAAGGTTGACGGGACTGGCTCTGCAAGGGCCGGGCGTGGAGGTGGTCCTCTCGGCTTACGCCGATGATGTGCTCCTCGCGGTCACGGATCCCACTGACTTGCGGAGGATGCGAGAATGCCAGCAGATTTACTCGGACTCATCCTCCGCCAAGATCAACTGGGAGAAATGTTCCGGACTCCTGGTGGGTCAGTGGCGGGTGGACTCCCTGCCGGAGGAGTTCAGGCCTTTCGCCTGGAGCACCACGCACCTCCTCTATTTGGGAGTCTTCCTTAGCCCTGCCGAGGACGCCTGGCCGGCGAACTGGCAAGAGCTGGAGGCCAAAGTCACCGCTCGCCTCGGACGCTGGAGAGGACTGCTCCGAGTGTTGTCCTACAGGGGTCGAGCGCTGGTCATAAACCAGCTGGTGGCCGCCATGTTGTGGTACCGGTTGGTCACTTTGATCCCTCCCCCTGCGTTTGTCGCCAAGATGCAGAAGAAGCTCATCGACTTCTTCTGGGACAAAAGGAAGCACTGGGTCTCTGCCGCGGTTCTGTGTCTCCCGCTTAGGGAGGGCGGTCAGGCGCTGGTGTGCCTTCGCACCCAGGCTGCGACTTTCCGTCTTCAGACGCTGCAGAGATACCTGTACGTCGAGAATCCTCCGAGATGGTTTGCGCTAGCGACGTTTTTCTTCCGCCAGCTGCACGGCCTCAATTACGACACGCAGCTCCTGTTTGCAAAACTGGGCGGCAGGCGTGCCGGCCTGTGGGAGCTGCCTGTCTTCTACCAGGAACTACTATGGGTTGGAACTACGTCGCTTCCAGGCGGGGCTCTCCCCCGTCAGGAGCGGCGGCTCTCTTCGGGAGCCGCTGCTCAGGAACACGCACCTCCACGAACGCGGGTTCGGGCGGCTGGCGGAAGGCAGGGCTGTGCCTGGCAAGGTGACCAGAGTCGGGGACCTGCTCGATGACGGAGGAGCGGGCTGGATGGCGCCGGAGGAGCTGGCGCGGCGCCTGTCCTGGGCCAATGTCCAGCTCGCGGTCGAAGCCATCGAATTGGTGAAAGCGGCATTGGGCCCCGACTCCACTAGGTGTTTCGAGGCGACTCAAGCACGTGGGGCGATCCCGTCCGAGCTTACCCCCGTTCGGACAGAATTCCTCATCAGCGCCCGGCCACGAAACTCCCCTCGGGAACCGGCGCCTCACAACTTGAGCCGTCTCGAGGAAATACCCTCCGTGCCTTTTCATTCCACGCGGTGGGGTTTCCTGTACGGGCTGCTCCTGCACACTCTCCACTTTGCCATCTTCGTCTACCGTCCGGACACGCCTTGGCGTGGCGTCTTGCCGACTGGCGGTGGCGGAGGTCCCCAATGGAGGGCTCTCTACGCGGGAGTCCTCCCTTGTTCCATCGGGGACTTGGCCTGGAGGGTGTTGCACGGAGCGGTCCCGTGCAATAAGGTTTTAATTAGGTTCACGGACTCCCAGGCCGCCTGCATTTTTTGTGGCCTGGAGGAGTCCGTGTTTCACATTTATATGGAGTGTGAGAGGTTGCAGCCCCTCTTTCACTACTTGAAGGGGCTGCGCCTCGATTTTTGGTTGCACTTCATTCCCACGCTCTTGCTCTACGGTCACCCGGTGCGGAGGGGAGCGGACAGGTTGGAGGACCTCCTTGTGCGCCTGCTCCTGGGCCTGGCTAAAAGAGCCATCAATTGGTCCAGGCAGCGGGCGGTCGAAGGGGTCGTCCAGCCGGATTGCCTGCCTCTCTTCCGCGGCCATGTTCGCGCCCGGGTGGCCCTGGAGATGGAGCACGCGGTGTCCGCCGGTGCGCTTGAGTATTTCCGAGACCGGTGGGCGCCACGGGGACTGGAGTGCATCATCAACCCGGAAAACCAAATTTTAATTTGATTTGTTAAGTTTTAGTTGAACTTTTGTTTACAGTCCAATTTGTTTGTTTTTTTGGGTACAAACAAAAGAGTTACCCTCTGTTTAGCATTCACAGCATTGCTGGCTGTGCAGCTGCAAGCACAAGCAGAGGGAGCAGCCAGACTAGGAGAGTGGACTAAAGTGGTGGTCCCCTGACCAGGCAGAGGAGGAGAACGCTGGACCACCACCACCTCCACCTCCACCATCATCACAGCAACTGAGGTGCCTGGAGGGGGAGGACAGAGGAGGAGAAGGAGAAGGGAGGCCAGCAACAACACCAACCAGAGGAGAGGCCTTTCCCATTACTGCCTCCCCAAATTGGCCTCCACTTCAGGAGAAGGAGAGAGGGGAGAGAAACCACTATCAACCAACACCAACTGTTCGGAAGGAGGGAGGAATATCATCTTCAAAATATCTACAGGTGGGTGTTATTTGGGGCACTCTCCCAAAGACTTTGTATTTTAGGTGGGGGGAGAAAAGAAGAAACAAGACTGGAACATCAAGGGGTGGGCTGTGTGTGTGTGTGGCTCTTGCCAAAACTAGGCCACACGCACCACAAATAAGCATCCCTTCTATTGCCTGACCTGGGCCAGCTGGAGCTGCCTAGGTGAAGTGGTTAATTCCATTAATTACATCGTTAAGACCTGGTGCAGGACTGAGCCTGGGCATCTCCAGCTTTCCTAGGTGAAGACATCTTCTCCCCCTGCCAGAAGACCACCACTATCAGAGACTTTAAATTTCCATCAGGAGAGTGCACCCCTGCCAACACCCACCCACCCGCCATCCTGAGTGGCGACCCTGCCTTTGCGGCCTCCCTCCTTCCCTCCCCCCCCTCTCTCTCTCTTTGTCTCTCTCTGCCTCTTTCTTTAAGGCACCTCAATTGACTCTATTAATTAATTGCCTATTGAGCAGAGGAGAGAAGGCCCCTCCCCCAATCTCAGTCAATAGGGGGAGAGGTGTGCCTTCATTTTAAACAGCACCCTCTGCTCAATAGAGGACCAAAAAATACCTGAGGCCATTTCCACCTTCAGGCCTGTGACTTGGGGTGAGTGTAGCCCTCTATAATACCACCCCAGAATGGCGACTGCATCTTCGTCGGTGACGGGGCCAGCCAAGACGTATGCGGGAGTGGCAGCCACAGCCACAGCTGCTCCCGCTGCTTCTGCTGCCCCGTCACCATTCAGACTGATGACAAAAAAGCTTGGGGTGAAGAGCTACACTCACCCCACTATGACCATTGAGGCCTGCATTAAAGCCATGGCTGGGGTTGTCGGCCCCTCAGCCATCGTCGCGGCCTCAAAAATGTATGGGAAGGCTGTGTTCTTCCTGGGGTCGGAGCGGGCGGTGTCCCCGGCCATCGCCAAGGGGCTCACTGTGGGCTGGACCTTCCTGCCGGTGGATCCTCTCGAGGCCACCGCGCAGAGGATCGTCATTTCCAACGTCCCACTCATTTCCTCCAAATCAAAGGTGTTGCCATGGGTACCCGCATGGGTCCTAGCTATGCCTGCCTTTTCGTGGGCTATGTGGAACAATCTTTGTTCCAGTCCTACTCGGGTCCCCTCCCTCACCTCTTTTTCCGATACATTGATGACTGTATCGGTGCCGTTTCCTGCTCTCGCCCCGAACTCGACAATTTCATTAACTTTGCTTCCAATTTCCACCCTTCCCTCACCTTCACATGGTCCATCTCTGACTCTTCCCTTCCCTTCCTCGACTTCTCCGTCTCCATCTCTGGGGATAGGTTATCGACCAATATTCACTACAAGCCCACTGACTCCCACAGCTACCTGGACTACACTTCCTCCCACCCCGCTTCCTGTAAGGACTCTATTCCATTCTCCCAGTTTCTCCGTCTCCGCCGTATCTGCTCCGACGATGCCACCTTCCACACCAGTGCTTCAGACATGTCTTCCTTTTTCCGCACCCGAGGATTCCCCTCTACCATGGTTGACACTGCCCTCGACCGTGTCAGTTCTATCTCCCGCACTTCTGCCCTCACCCCTGCACCTCCCTCCCAGAACCACGATAGGGTTCCCCTTGTCCTCACCTTTCACCCCACCAGCCTCCACATTCAACGGATTATCCTCCGGCATTTCCGCTACCTCCAAAGTGATCCCACCACCAAACGTATCTTCCCCTCCCCTCCCCTTTCAGCATTCCGCAGGGACCGCTCCCTCCGAGACACCCTAGTCCACTCCTCTATCACCCCAAACAGCCCTTCCCCTTCGCCTGGCACCTTCCCGTGCAAGCGGAGGAGATGTAACACCTGCCCCCATACCTCCCCCCTTCCCACTGTCCAGGGCCCCAAACACCCCTTCCAGGTGAAACAGCGATTTACTTGTACTTCTCGCAATCTAGTATACTGTATTCGCTGCTCACGATGCGGTCTCCTCTACATTGGGGAGACCAAACGCAGATTGGGTGACCGCTTTGCGGAACACCTCCGTTCAGTCCGTAAGGGTGACCCCGAGCTTCCAGTCGCCTGTCATTTTAATTCACCACTCCATTCCCACTCGGACCTCACCGTCCTTGGCCTCTTGTATTGTTCCACGGAAGCTCAACGTAAACTCAAGGAACAGCACCTCATCTTCCGATTAGGCACTCTGCAGCCTTCCGGACTCAATATCAAGTTCAACAATTTCAGATCATAACCTCGGCCCCTATTTCATTATTTCTTGTAATTTTTCCACTCCTTTCCCCCCGCCCCCCACTTTCCTTTTGTTTCTCTCTCACACCTGGCAGCTATCTCTTGCCCTGCCAGTACACTTTACACCTAATCTCAGCCTATTACCATCTCGTCTAGCTTCTAATCTCTTTTACTTCTTTTGTTTCTTTTATTCTTTTGTCCGATCGCAGCCCTGCCTTCGATCTAGTTTCTTTTCTTTCCAGTTTTGAAGAAGGGTTCGACCCGAAACGTCAAATCAAATTTCTCTCCACGGATGTTGCCTGACCTGCTGAGTTTTTCCAGCATTTTCTGTTGTTAGTCCCGCCCTATGTTCCTGGTGAGCTCCTCCTTCCCCATTTACGCCAACTTGGGGAGGTGAGGTCGGGGATCACGCCCATCCCGCTTGGCTTCCAGGTGGTCGGAGCTGGCGCTGCTCATCGTATCTGTCCGCGCCGCCGTTAAGGTCATGGGCGCGGACGAGGGTGTGAACCCACTCGAGCTGCGTCGGCTCAGAACTTTTCTCACTGGGCTGCTGAGGAAGTGGCGGCTGACCAGCGGCTGCGCTTCCTCCCCCCGTTAGGTGTAGGTAGAGGTTGCACTATGCTTCTGACATGAAGATAACCATAGCCAGCCTCAACATCAACGGCAGCAGGGAGGCGTGCCGCAGATTCAATAACTTCTCGGTCCTTCGGGACGGGAAGTATGCGGTGTGCTTCCTGCAAGAAACCCACACCGTTCCGGGAGACGAAGCCACGTGGCTCCTGGCATGGCAAGGAGGGGTCAGCATGAGTCACCTCTCCAACAATTCCAGCGGGGTGGCTATCTTGCTGGCCCCGCATTTTCAGCCGGAGATCTTGGGTGTCAAGGAGCACGTGCCGGGCCGCTTGTTCAGGTCACTGTTCGGCTGGGGGGCGCGCCGCTCCATCTAGTGAATGTGTATGCCCCTCAGACTGGTGCGCAGCAAGTGCGCTTCTTTGAAGAAGTGTCCGCTCTTTGGGGCTCCGTCGACGTGGGCGAGCGCGTCATCCTCGGGGGGGATTTTAACTGCACCCTCGAGGCGAGGGACCGTTCGGGTCCCCCGCAAAGCCTGGCGGCGATGGAAAAGTTGAGGGACCTGGTCGGGTCCTTCGACTTGGTGGACGTCTGGCGAAATCTCCACCCCAACTCCAGCGCCTTCACTAGCGTGAGGTCTGGGGGAGGAAGGTCCAGAATCGACCGCCTTTACATTTCCCGGGCGTACGTCTCCTGCGTTCCGGCGGCTTCCATGCGGCCGGTGCCGTCCACGGACCACCACCTGGTGTGTGCAGAGCTCGTTCCACTGCACGCGCGGGGGGGGTCCGCGTACTGGCATTTTAACAACCTGCTGCTGGAGGACGCACGGTTCCGGGATTCGTTTTGTCGGTTCTGGGCCGACTGGAGAAGGAAGCGGGGGGCTTCCCCTCCTTGAGGCTATGGTGGGATGTGGGCAAGGCTCACATCCATCTCTTCTGTCAGGAGTACACGAAGGGGTCGACCAAGAGGCGGGAGGCCCGGGTCGGGCGGTTGGAGAAGGAGGTGCTCGACCTGGAGTCCCGTCTCGGTCAGGTCGTCGAGGACCCGGCCCTGCGGAAGGTGTACGAAGAGAAGAAGGGGGCGCTGAAGGACTTGCAGCTCGTCGGGTCCTGAGGCGCGTACGTGAGGTCGCGGATCCAGCTCCTGCGGGACCTGGACCGCGGCTCCCCCTTCTTCTACTCGCTGGAAAAAAGACAGGGGGTCCGTAAGCAGCTCTTGGGGCTGCTGGCCGACGACGGATCTCTGGTCTCGGATCCGGAGGGAACGGACTGTGTGAGCGGTTCCACAGATCCTTGAAGGCATCTCTTCGAGCCAGCCTCCAGGACGGCGCCTGGACCGACCGACTCCCGTGGGTCCTCCTCGGCCTGCGCTCCGTGGTTAAAGAAGACCTCCACGCATTGGCAGCAGAGCTCGTGTACGGCCAGCCGCTGCGCGTACCCGGCGAGTTCCTGCCCACCGCCACGACACCCTGGTCAGCCGACCAGCAACGCCATGACTTCGCCTCACCGGCGCTACAGTTCGCCCCGGTGCCCATTGCCCGGCACGGCGAATCCACCTCACACGTCCCGCTAAGCCTGCACCAGGCACGGTTCATTTTCGTCCGGCACGATGCCCACCACGGACCCCTTCAGCCCCCGTACGACGGGCCCTACAAAGTGCTACAGGCTGGGGACAAATTTTTCGACCTACAAGTGGGCGACAGGACTGAAAAAGTGTCGGTTGACCGACTCAAGCCAGCACACTCGGAGCCCGGTGAGCAGGTCCCAGTAGCTCGTCCACCGCCACGCGGCCGACCTGCCCTCAAGCCAGTACACCTGGCTGCTCCACGCCCGGCCGTTCCACGTCCACCGGCGTCCTACAAGAGCCGCTCCGGCCGGCCCATCAGACCACCGCACCGTCTTGTCCACACCTCCTAAGCGGATTCTGGGGGGAGCTGTGTGGCGGATCGCCACCTAAACGGGCGCAATCCACTTTTCCGTCCGTGGACAATAAATCGGGCACCTTGCCTTTAAGAAGCATGCTGCCTTTAAGGCATGACAAAGGAGTGGGCGTCGCCCTCAGTGTGTACTCAAAAGCGCGGGTGTCGCCCTCAGTCTGTTTTCGGGTTTAGCAGAGAGAGGAGCTGGGGCAGCCATCTCTCAAGAGAATGTAATAAAAGCCATGTGTTCCTCAGATCGGTTCGGCCTCCATTCATGTTCCGCGGCAGCCGCAACAGAGTGAGTGCAGAGAATCGATAGCATAGATGCCTAGAAGGAGACAAAGATGGAGTGAGGTCCCAAGACCAAGGGGTGTTGTAAGTTGTTGTCATAGCATCACAGTGATAGGGAGTGTGAGGCCTGCATAGTCAAATAGTTAAAAGAATGTGAACATACAGAGAGAGGGAATGGTTAAGGGTGCAGGGATGTAAGGGTCAAGTGGGATGTGGAGGAAGAGGTTGACAAAGCAGAGTGCTGGTGTTGAGAGGCGATGGGGATCAGATGGAGGATGTTGGGGATGTAATACTCACTTTTCCTGTGTGGAGAAGTGTAGTGTATGTACCTTTAAGGGGAGAACTACTTTTTACAGCTCCTGTATACTGTAGTACCGGCAGTGACCACACCTGTATATAAACCCTGAGTAGGGATCTGTACTGTTAGTTTTTGGGTGACTCTCATCCAGTAAACACCTGTTGATTGTTTCTCTGTAGTCTCTGTCGATTTATTGAAGGATACCATACATCAAGATTCACGGATTTAACATTGGCGACGAGTGGATTCAAACCTACCTGCAACTCTGCATCACCTCCCAGGGATTCGCTCCTGGAGAGCAGTGAAAGGGGAAGGCTGAGTCCAGAAGTGCGGGTGTCGACCATCCAGAGAGGACTTGAGCATCGCAGAGGAGGCTGTGGAGAGCTGGGCTTGGTTCTCCAGTCGCGACGATCCAGCGCAGCGGGCTGGCAGCAGGTACGGCGCAGACCCTTCCTGGACAGCGGCGGCTGGAGCCGACCGCCGGCACAGAAAAGGCCGAACAGCGTCGACGGGGTAAGAGAGAGGGTAAAGCGCACAGGGCGCAGCCGGGGTTGAAGACCGAGCGGCGTCAACGAGAGAGGGTAAAGCGCACAGGGCGCAGCCGGGGCTGAAGACCGAGCGGCGTCGACGGAAAAAAAAAAAGAGAGAGGGTAAAGCGCACAGGGCACAGCCGGGGTTCAGGACCGAGCGGCGTCAACGAGAGAGGCGCGCAGGAAAACGCGCAGAGCGCGGCCGGTGTTCAAGGGCTGAGCAGCGTCCACGGGAGAAGAAGGGAGAGCACGGGAGATGCCATTTTTAGCCAGTCTAACCACACCCAGGGATGCCGAAGAATGGCAGTGTCACAGCGTTCGACAATGAAGTCGAAGATTGGGCGACATATGTAGAACGCATAGAAGTGTACTGCAAGGCGAATGAAGTGCCAGATGCCAGGAAAGCACTGGCATTGTTGAATTCCATGGGTGCAAAAATGTATGGCTTACTGCGAAACCTAGTAACCCCAGAGAAGCCAGTGGAAAAGGATTTTGAAAGCATAGTGGCAATCCTACAGGACCACTTAAACCCCACAACGCTGCTGATAGCAGAAAGATTTAAGTTTCGCAAAAGGAACCAGCATAAAGATGAAAGTAATGCTGAGTATTAAACGGAACTGCGCAAGCTATCGAAACACTGCCAGTTTGGAACGGGACTAGCAGATACTTTAAGGGACAAGTTTGTGTGGGGGCTTCAAAGTGAAGGAACCCAGAAACGGCTTCTATCAGAAAAGGATCTTACGCTGGACAAGGCTTTCAGCATGGCAGTATCACACAAAGCAGCCGCACAGGGCGCTGCAGAGATACAACGGACACCGCAAGAATATGGCACAAATGAAATGTCATATGGAGCAGTGAAGTGTTATCGCTGTGGCAGAACAACACACAACCATAAGGATTGTTGGTTCAAGGACCAAGTGTGCACACAGTGTGGAAAAGTAGGACACATAGCAAGAGTCTGCAGGTCGGGAAAGAAAACCAGCAGCAAGAAATCTCCACAGGAGAAGTACAAGAAGGTACATAAGGTGACGGAGAGTAGTTCAGATGAACAGAAAAGTGATACAGACTCCGGAAGCAAGGAGCTGGGTTGTCTGAAACTACATAATGTAATCAAAATGGAGGATCACCAAACTATCTGGGTCACGCTCAAGATAGACGGAGTCCAAGTGAAAATGGAATTGGACACAGGATCAGCCCTAACAGTCATAAACCGAAGGGACTACAAGCGGCTATTCTCACATATACCCTTGAGAGATACAGAGATTGTCTTGAAGACGCACACGGGGCAAAAAGTCTACCCCAAAGGAAAAATAAGGGTGAACGTGATATACAACGGCAAGGAAACACCAAAAATGGACCTATATGTATTGCCAGATGGAGGACCACCACTACTAGGATGTGAATGGATCCGGAAGATACAGTTAGATTGGCATGCCATACAAGCACTGATGGTAGATGCCAAAAAGGATGACGACGTCACACCTGGACGACTGTCAAAAATGCTAACTGATGCACAAGAAGTGTTCCAGGAGGGACTCGGAACACTAAAAGGCATAACAGCGATGATCAAAATAGAGGAAAATGCAAGCCCAAAGTTTTTTAAGGCCAGACCGGTGCCTTATGCGATCCGCCCAGCCGTCGAAGCAGAGCTGGAAGGTTTGGAACGTTCCAGAGTACTGTCCAAAGTGGACTGGAGCGAGTGGGCTACACCCATCGTTCCTGTAATGAAGAGGTCGTTGAGTAATACGCCTGGGGAACCAAAGAAGGTTCGCATCTGTGGGGACTTTAAGGTGACAGTGAACCCAGTCCTTCACACGGTACAATATCCGATTCCGCGGATTGAAGATATTTTCGCCTCACTATCTGGAGGAAAACGCTTCACTAAGATTGATCTGGCCCAGGCGTACCTGCAAATGGAGGTAGAAGAAGCCTCGAAACAGTACCTCACGATCAACACTCACAAAGGTCTCTACCAATACAACCGGCTGGTGTTCGGGGTAGCATCAGCTCCGGCTATTTGGCAAAGGGCAATGGATCAAGTCCTGCAAGGGATTCCAGGGACCCAGTGTTATTTGGACGACATCCTGGTCACGGGCGAAAATGACAGTGATCACCTCGCCAACCTGGAGCAGGTGCTCACTAGATTGAAGGAATATGGGCTCCGAGCTAATCACCACAAATGCGAGTTTTTCCAGAAGCAGACCTCATATTGTGGCCACGTTATTGATGAAGAGGGGTTACATAAGTCCCCTGAAAAGATTGAGGCAGTAGTCAAGGCTCCAGCACCGGAAAATGTGTCACAACTGAGGTCGTTCCTCGGGCTGGTGAACTACTACCATAAGTTCTTACCAAATTTGTCTACAGTACTACACCCACTGAACATCCTACTGCAAACGGGGGTACCATGGAAGTGGAATGACGAATGTAAACAAGCTTTCCAGAAGTTCAAAGAATTGATCACATCAAAAGAGATGTTGGCTCATTTCAACCCATCACTGCCAATTCGGGTGGCGTGTGATGCATCACCCTATGGTATTGGAGCGGTCCTGTCGCACAAATTCCCGGACGGCTTGGAGAGGCCAGTAGCCTTTGCGTCTCGGTCACGAACCTCAGCCGAGCGTAACTACGCCCAGATTGACAGGGAGGCCCTCAGCCTAGTGTGGGGAGTGAAAAAGTTCAACCACTATCTGCACGGGCAGAAGTTTACCTTGCTGACTGACCACCAACCACTTGTCTCCATCTTTAATTCAAAGAAGGGCGTTCCGGTGATGACTGCGCAATGGCTACAAAGATGGTCCCTTTTTCTAGGGTCGAACCAATATGAAATAGAGTATAAGGGCACGAAACAGCATGGAAATGCTGATAGGCTATCACGCCTGCCACTGCCTACTGCGGAGGAAGCACCAGCAGTGGACCCTGTCGAAATATTTTATTCGACTATAATTGAACACTTGCCAGTAACTAACGTGGATATAGAGAAGGAGACCCGAAATGACCCGACACTGTCTCGGGGATATGATTTGACGGTGAAGGGATGGCCAACACATGGCGACTCACTGTTGCCAGCATTCTCATCCAGAAGAGAACAGCTGTCAGTATGCCAGGGGACCTTGATGTGTGGATCCCGAGTGGTAATTCCACCCAAGTTAAGGGAGAGAGTGCTCAATGAGCTTCACGAAGGCCATCTGGGAGGGGTGAAAATGAAAAGGCTTGCTAGGGCTTATGTGTGGTGGCCAGGGATTGATCAGCAAATCGAGGACCTGACAAAGAGCTGCTCAGGATGCCAGACGGTCCAAAATGCACCACCACATGCCCCTCTACACCCATGGGAGTGGCCCTCCTCTCCATGGCAACGGGGGCATATTGATTTTGCTGGTCCATTCATGGACTCAATGTTCTTAATAGCCATGGATGTGCACTCGAAATGGCCTGAAGTGATCAAAATGTCCTCCACCACCACGGAGAAAACGATTGCAGTCCTACGGACCATATTTGCCAGGAATGGCTTGCCAGAGCAGATTTGCTCTGATAACGGCCCACAGTTTGTGTCCGAAGAGTTTCGGAAATTTATGAGAAGGAATGGGGTAAGGCACTACACATCCGCCCCGTATCATCCAGCCACAAATGGATTGGCTGAGAGGTTCGTACAAACCTTTAAAAAGGCAGTAAGGGCCATGTGCGATGACGACATTCCACTGCAGCATAAGGTGGACAATTTCCTGTTAGCCTACAGAAATGTGACACATGCAGTTACCAACCAGACCCCGGCCATGATGTTCTTTAACCGAAGGTTGAGATCTCGTCTGGATTTGCTCAGACCAAATGTATGAAGAAATGTTGAGAATAAGCAATTCCAGCACATCAATGAAAAGCCGACAAGGAGCTTCAATGTAGGGCAAGCAGTCTTGGCCCGCGACTACCGAACAGAGAAATGGCAACCAGGAACGATATGCACACGGCAGGGGCCACTAATGTACACAGTGGATGTTGGGGAGAACATTGTGAGACGCCATGTCGACCAGATCCTAGCATCACAGGAACGAGTCAACCCCATGTCTCACGTACCTGGTGATGAACCCGACATACAGATAACATCTACCCCAGAAACAGTAGCATCGGAAGCTGATGAACCAACCGACGACAGGGGGGCAGAATCGCCTCCGCACCAAGAGCAAGACACTCAGGAAAGGCACTATCCAGAAAGGATCAGGAAGCCGCCCCAAAGACTGAATTTATAAATGGACTATTTTCAGTTAATGTTGCATGTTTAAAGTGTTAATTGTTAAATGAATGATATGGTACTGTTAATCTAAAAGGGGAGGAATTGTAGTGTATGTACCTTTAAGGGGAGAACTACTTTTTACAGCTCCTGTATACTGTAGTACCGGCAGTGACCACCCCTGTATATAAACCCTGAGTAGGGATCTGTACTGTTAGCTTTTGGGTGACTCTCATCCAGTAAACACCTGTTGATTTTTCCTCTGCAGTCTCTGTCGATTTATTGAAGGACACCATACATCAAGATTCACGGATTTAACAAGAAGGTCATGAAACCTCTTTCTGCACTGCAGCCAGGTTCTGGTGGACATTGAGATAGCATTCACCTCCTGTGCCACTTGCAGCCACACAGCTTTGGTCTGTTGGGAGAGGCTTTTTCCTCCCTGAAGAAGGAAAGAGCACTTCCTTATTTGCTCTTGCTCCCTCCACCAGAGCTTGGAGGGAGGCCTCATCGAATCGGGGTGCACACTTTGGTCTGGAGCTGGACGTAGTTACTGTAGGAATCCCTCAGAAGTATGATGATAACGTTGAAAGGCTGAAAAAGAACCAAGGCTGCTTGCGGGCCTTAAATCCAACTGCATAGATGACGTCTTCAGAGGTGAGTTTCTGCACCAAAATACTCATTGGGCCAGGGGTTCCCATGAAGGAATAATTACAAGTCCTAGCCCTTTTCAGG
Organism: Somniosus microcephalus; assembly: GCF_052327205.1. Lineage (NCBI taxonomy): Eukaryota > Metazoa > Chordata > Chondrichthyes > Squaliformes > Somniosidae > Somniosus > Somniosus microcephalus. Next base: position 93,240,970 of record NC_140992.1, on the reverse strand, counting down.
CTACCCCAGATCAGGTGTTTTCCCCAGACATTCACCTTCAACTAAAGTTAGAGATAGCCGAATTCTATAAGATGCTTAAATGGGTCTAAAGGTTCAGGCTATCTCTCCCTAAAGGAAAGGAATGACTGAAGATGTTACTGTCCTCTGGATAGCACTTTTAATAAGTTTAACTAGACTGTAACCTTCCGGACATTCTGAGGGTCTGGAATATCCCCAGAATTCTGCAACTCCTTACAAAAGAGTGTACAGAAATTGGGTTCGCGAGTTTATACAGAAATACTCTGTGAGACAATTCTAAATATATATAGATTTATTTAAGAGTTGAAATTCATTTAACAGCTGTTGAGCCAGTTGCAACAGTTCAAAAACAATTAGCTTACATTTCTTATCAGAGATCCTTATTCTCAAATCTTAACTTTGTTACATTTCCACACTTCTACTTATTTCTAAATCCAGAACATCCACCAAAAAAAATACCTTGATTACCCAAGACTCAAAGTTAAAAACTTACAAAGCATGCCTGTGAAGTTAAGAAATGCTTGCCCGTTCAGCGACTTCTGACTTTTCATCTGAAAAGCGCTATCTTTTATACTCGTTTTTTAGTGGTTTATTCTTTGAAGTTTCCTGCTGATATAAGCTAATTGTCTTATTCATTCTTTGTGTTGACTTCTTTCTATTCTTACTGCCATTTTAGCTGATGCATGCATAATTATGTCTCTACCTTTAGGTGTTTAATAGTTATCATAAAAACAATATGACAGTAGTCTTTATTTGATGCCATTCTTATCGAAGATCTTGCATTCAATTCTTAATATTGGCTTAACTGGTTTTAGCAGACGTTGTGACTCCGTGGTGTCCCAAGTTCAATACAAAAACAATGTAATTGTTTGGAGTATCTATTGAAGTTATATCTTCAAAGTGTTCTGCAGGAATCATATTTACTATATGTAAATTAAAACCACTTTAACCAGGGTGTTTCATGCATTTCTAGCTATCTCAATAGGTTGCATATTTAATTGTGTTTCCTGTCTTATTTGATGTTACTTTTACAAAGGCACATGGTTTTTTAATATTCTGTTCCTGTTCGAAGTGTCAGTTTCTAACATTTTACTTGGGTCATTCATTGTGTTGGTTCCAAACCGCAGACCTTTCGGAAGCGCCAAACTGCTATTTCAACAGGGCCTTTGTATTAGCATTAACAATCAATTCCCATTTCAAAGCTTGTGGTGTTTACAACTTTGTTATCAAATCATCCCATCTCAGAAGCCTGTTTTCTGTTTACAGCCTGTGTCTTCGAGGCTTTAGATTTTTAAACCCAGTATATCATGTATTAATAAATATCAGAATTCTGTTCACATTATGGTGTATCTCTTGAAATATGGATTATTCCTTCACACCCACATGCTGGAAATCAAGTGCCCAATTAGGGAAAAATCGGCCAATTGCCCCAAATCACATTGGAGGCGGGGTCAGGAACTGCTGACCACCTGACACGCACCCAGGCCACCCCCAATGGCAAAATCCAGCCCTCTGTGTCTCTGAATCACTGGGAGTCCTCAGGTTGGTTGTGAGGCGCAGGCTGAATAGGGCTTTCTTAGCAGGGTCTTTGAGTGCTGCAGTGTTGATTTTCCTGCGGCATTGCTTCTGTTGCCACCGCTGTTTTGGGGCTACGCTGATGGAGATGACAGAGCAGATTAGGCGGTAGTCTGTCCAGCAGCCGTCAGCTCCTGTCATGGTGTGGGTGATGTGGACATCCTTGCGGTTCCTCACTTGGACAATGACGTAGTCCAGCAGATGCCAGTGCTTGGAGCAAGGGTTTTGCCATGAAGCCTTGCACTTGTCTCTCTGATGGAACTGTCAGAGCGAGGCTGGTTCTGGACCCAAGTGCAGACAGACGAGGCGAGAAGCAGGTATGCAGTCTTAAATAAAAGTACTTTACTAGAATCACACAGATAAACAGTTACAAACATAGGAGCGCAAGACAAGCTACCACTAGGCAAACGGCTTGTCAAGACTGAGCACAGAGGGAAGAAACCACAGAACTTAAATACAAGCAAAAACAGGTGAAACCAATAAACCTGATAAAAGGCAGTTAAGTAATGAACACCAGAGAAACTAGTAACAATTAGCAAAGGGAAAAAAACAAGTGAAGGTGCCATCTAGGGGTTACTGAGGGAACTAACCGGTACCCTCACAGGACCCCCTCCCCTAGGAATGGCTCCTGACATTCCTCCTGGATGATCAGGGTAGCGACGGCGAAAATCCCTGATGAGTTCAGGATCCAAAATGTCCCGGGCCGGAACCCAGGAACGCTCTTCAGGACCATAATCCTCCCAAGAGAGATGAGCGGGAAGCAGGGTTTGGAAGACAGTAGGGGTAGGAGAAGGGATTTGATCTGTCAGTATTTTCTCAATCCTCCTGGCTTTTTCCTGAAGCTCAGGGCATGTGGCTCTGAGATGGCCAGGCAGGCCACAGTAAAGACAACACCCCTCTCTCAATCTCCTCTGTCTTTCAAACTGGGAGAGCTGAGTTCTGCCGAGTTGCATAGGTTCTTCTTCAGTGCTAACAGGTGGACTCGGGGGTACTTGGAAACTCTTGGTCAGATTCAAAACACCGGAAGATCTCACCTCTGTGGAAGTAGTGAATCTCCTCTCTCTACCATGCTCCCGGAGGCGGTTATCCACTCTGATGGCAAGGGAGATGAGCGTGTCAAGGTCCTCCAGAACCTCTCTGGATGCCAGTTCATCTTTGATAGATTCGGAGAGGCCATGAAGAAACATGGAGAGAAGGGCCTCGGTGTTCCAGCGGCTTTCTGCAGCAAGTGTGCGGAACTCAATGGCGAAGTCGGCTACGCTGCAGTTGCCCTGGCGGAGATTCAAGAGTCTCTTAGCTGCCTCCCATCCACTCACAGGATGGTCAAAGACTTTGCTCATCTCTTTGGCGAAAAGGAGAATGTCCGAGCAGACGAAAGATTGCTGCTCCCAGATAGTGGTAGCCCAGGCGAGAGCTTTTCCCAAGAGTAGTGATATGATGAACGCTACCTTAGAGTGGGGTGATAGGAACATGGAGGGTTGGAGTTCAAAAACTAGGAAGCACTGGGTCAAGAAGCCACGACACTTGCCCGGATGACCGTCATAGCACTCTGGTGCGGGTAGGCAAGGCTCTCGGCGAGTCTGGAGATCGGCGACCGGTGGGGTAGTACCCAAAGGAACTGACTGAGGAGGAACATCCTGAGCAGAAGCCACAGCGGCTGGGTGTTGAATGGTCTGAGTCCACATATTTACCTTGTCCAAAATGCTTTGGAGAAGTTGCTCAAGGCGGCCGAGGAAAGCACCTTGATGGGAGAGAATAGAACGAAATTCCTCCATCACTGCTGGGTCCATACTAGCTCAGTCTTGCTGCCAGGGCGAGGCTGGTTCTGGACCCAAGTGCAGACAGACGAGGCGAGAAGCAGGTATGCAGTCTTAAATAAAAGTACTTTACTGGAATCACACAGGTAAACAGTTACAAACATAGGAGCGCAAGACAAGCTACCACTAGGCAAACGGCTTGTCAAGACTGAGCACAGAGGGAAGAAACCACAGAACTTAAATACAAGCAAAAACAGGTGAAACCAATAAACCTGATAAAAGGCAGTTAAGTAATAAACACAGGAGAAACTAGTAACAATTAGCAAAGGGAAAAAAACAAGTCAAGGTGCCATCTAGGGGTTACTGAGGGAACTAACCGGTACCCTCACAGGAACAAGGTGTTGGTTATGACAAGGTCATGTTCTAAGCATTTCATCAGGAGGAGGGTACCATTGGAGTTGGCTTTCCCTTCCCCCTCTCTGCCGATCACATCTCCCCAGAGGTCTGTGTCCTTTCCAACTCTGGCGTTGAAGTCACCAAGGAGGATCATCTTGTCACCCATTGGGACTCGGGATAGGGATTGTTTGAGGCAGGAGAAACTTCTTTACCCAAAGAGTGATGAGAATGTGGAACTCGCTACCACAGGGAGTGATTGAAGCGAATAGTATAGATGCATTTAAGGGGAGGCTAGACAAGCATACGAGGGAGAAAGGATTAGAGGGTTATGCTGATAGATTTAGATGAGAAAAGACGGGAGGAGTCTCAAGTGGAGCATAAACGCCAGCATGGACTGGTTGGGCAAAATGGCTTTTTTCTGTGCCTATATAATCTTATGTAATCAACATCCTGGGGGTCACCAATGACCTGAAACTTAACTGGACCAGCCACATAAATAATGTGGCTACAAGGGCAGGTTAGAGGCTGGGTATTCTACAGCAAGTGTTTCACATCCTGACTCCCCAAAGCCTTTCCACCATCTACAAGGCACAATTCACTTGCCTGAATGAGTGCAGCTCCAACAACACTCAAAAAGCTCGACACCATCCAGGACAAAGCAGCCCACTTGATTGGCACCCCATCCACCACCTTATACATTCACTCCCTCCACTACCGGTGCACCATGGCTGCAGTGTGTACCATCTACAAGATGCAACTCACCAAGGCTTCTTCAACAGCACCTCCCAAACATGCGACCTCTACCACCTAGAAGGACAAGGGCAGCAGACCCATGGGAACACCATCACCTCCAATGTATTGCCGTTCCTTCATCGTTGCTGCGTCCCAATCCTGGAACTCCCTCCCTAACAGCACAATGGGAGTACCTTCACCATATGGACTGCAGCAGTTCAAGAAGGCGGCTCACCACCACCTTCTCAAGGGCAATTAGGGATGGGCACTAAATACTGGATTTGCCAGCGATGCCCACATCCCATGAATGAATTTTAAAAAAACTTGTGGGGAATCCAAAACTAGAGGTCATAAATATAAGATGGTCACCAAGAAATCTAATAAGGAATTCAGGAGAAACCTTTTTACTCAGATAGTGATGAGAACGTGGAACTTGCTACCACATGCAGTGGTTGAGACAACCAGGATAGATGCATTTAAGGGGATGCTAGATAAATACATGAAGGAATAGAAGAGTATGTTGAAATGGTGAGATGAAGTAAGGTGGGAGGAGGCTCGTATGGAGCATAAACAAGGGCAGCAGGCACATGGGAACACCATCACCTCCAAGGTCCCCTCCAAGTCATACACCATCCTGACTTGGAAATATATTGCTGTTCCTTCAACGTCGCTGGGTCACAATCCTGGAATTCCCTACGTAACAGCACTGTGGGAATACCTTCACCACACGGACTGCAGTGGTTCAAGAAGGCAGCTCACCACCACCTTCTCAAGGGCAATTAGGGATGGGCAATAAATGCCGGCCTTGCCAGCGACACCCACATCCCATGAATGAATAAAAGAAAACACTGGCAAAGACCTGTTAGGCTGAATGACCTGTTTCTGTGCTGCAAATTCTATGTAATTTGACGTAAAGTAAAAATAACTACCCAATGGCTAAATCGCACTTACACTTAAATTGAAGTCTCATGGAGCAGAAGGAACGATGCAAAATTTGGGAAGGGGAGATCACTATGAGTGGCACGAATTAACAGAATATAGGACTTGTCAATAAATAAATCAGAAATGAGAAACACTGAAACAAAAAAATAGCAAAGGGAAAACAAAGCAAGAGAGAAACAAAATAGAAAATAAGAAAATAAGAGAAAAAAAATAAAGCAATGAATGATTTGCGAGGGCTGCAGCTAAATTCTCAGGTTATGACTCCCTTGAACATAACAACAACAACAACTTGTATTTGTATAGTGCCTTTAACATAGTAAAACGTCCCAAGGCACGTCACAGGAGCGTTATAAAACAAAATTTGACAACGAGCCACATAAGGAGATATTAGGGCAGATGACCAAAAGCTTGGTCAAAGAGGCAGGTTTTTAAGGAGCTTCTTAAAGCAGGTGAGAGAGGTAGAGAGGCGGAGAGGTTTAGGGAGGGAATTCTAGAGCTTAGGGCCTCAGCAGCTAAAGGCATGGCCACCAATGGTTGAGCGATTATAATCAGGGATGCTCAAGAGACCAGAATTAGAGGAGCGCAGATATCTTAGAGGGTTGTGGAGATGGAGGAGATTACAGAGATAGGGAGGGGCAAGGCTATGGAGGGATTTGAAAACAAGGATGTGAATTTTGCAATCGAGGCATTGCTTAACCGGAAGCCAATATAGGTCAGCGAGCGCAGGGGTGATGGGTGAATGGGACTTGGTGCGAGTTAGGACACGGGCAGCCGAGTTTTGGATGACCTCAAGTTTACGGAGGGAAGCCACTCTTGCTTCCTACTAAAGTATGAAAGTGTTAACTTTGAGGATTTGACAGAGAGCATGGGGATAGCCTGGGATCACACTGCCAGATTCTGGATGCATATTTTGGAAGATTTTAATTTTGGTCCTTTGTGAGCTGTTACCCTGATTGGCTGGTTCAGAGGTTGGGAAGTTAAGGCACAAGGTATGATTCTCTGCAGCAGAGCATCATTGTGATGGATGGATGGATAATGCCCGCTGCACACATTCTCCTACGCCCCTAATCATAGATAGATATAGTCATGTCTGACCAATTTGATTGAATTTTTTGAGGGGGTGACTCGGTGTGTGGATGAGGGTAGTGCAGTTGATGTAGTCTACATGGACTTCAGTAAGACTTTTGACAAAGTCCCACATGGGAGACTGGTCAAGAAGGTAAGAGCCCATGGGATCCAGGGCAATTTGGCACATTGGACCCAAAATTGGTTTAGTGGCAAGAGGCAGAGAGTGATGGTCGAAGGTTGTTTTTGTGACTGGAAGCCTGTGTCCAGTGGTGTACCGCAGGGATCGGTGCTGGGTCCTTTGCTGTTTGTAGTGTACATTAATGATTTAGATATGAATGTAGGAGGTATGATCAGTAAGTTTGCAGATGACACGAAAATTGGTGGAGTGGTAAATAGCGAGGAGGGAAGCCTCAGGCTACAGGACGATATAGATGGGATGGTTAGATGGGCAGAACAGTGGCAAATGGAATTTAACCCTGAAAAGTGTGAGGTGATGCATTTTGGGAGGACTAACAAGGCAAGGGAATACACAATGAATGTTAGGACCTTAGGAAGGACAGAGAATCAGAGGGACCTTGGTGTGCATGTACATAGATCCCTGAAGGCAGCAGGACAGGTAGATAAGGTGGTTAAAAAGGCATATGAGATACTTGCCTTCATTAGCCGAGGCATAGAATATAAGAGCAGGGAGGTTATGATGGAGCTGTACAAAACGCTAGTTAGGCCACAGCTGGAATACTGTGTGCAGTTCTGGTCGCCACACTATAGGAGGGATGAGATTGCATTGGAGAGGGTGCAGAGGAGATTCACCAGGATGTTACCTGAGCTGGAGCGCTTCAGCGATGAAGAGAGACTGGACAGGCTGGTGTTGTTTTCCTTAGAGTAGAGAAGGCTGAGGGGGGACCTGATTGAGGTGTACAAAATTATGAGGGGCATAGATAAGGTAGATAGAAAGGAACTTTTCCCCTTAGTAGAGGGGTCAATAACCAGGGGGCATAGTTTCAAGGTAAGGGGCAGGAGATTTAGAGAGAATTTGAGGAAAAACTTGTTCACCCAGAGGGTGGTCGGAATCTGGAACTCTGCCTGAAAGGGTGATAGAGGCAGGAACCCTCACAACATTCAAGAAGCATTTCGATGAGGACTTGAAATGCCATAGCATACAAGGCTACGGACCAAGTGCTGGAAAATGGGATTAGAATGGACAGGGCTTGATGGCCGGCGCAGACACGATGGGCTGAAGGGCCTCTTTCTGTGCTGTATAACTCTATGACTCTATGACTCTATGATATATGGAGCTATTTGGCAGATAGAGACAAGTACAAGAACAATATTAGCTTCTAAGCAAACCTCTATTGTTCTGTTGTTTACATATGCAATAAAAAGGGACATACACCTTTAACCATAATTCTGTGTCCTGTATCGTTCGAAGCTCTTTAGAAAGCCTTTCTAAAAAGGTTACAGATCAACCACAATGCAGTGAGCATTGGTGAAATATAATAGTAACTTGGCTACTGTGAAATCTGCAAAAAATATATGCACTATATTTAGCCACACATTTACAGGGAACTGTTAACACAATTACTATTCACCCACAAAATGACTAGAGATACAGCTACTGCTTCGGGACGTTTATCAAAATGTGTAACTAGAAACGTTATTCTGCTAACCATAAGCCTAAGACAAGTTGCTGCTTCTGGAAACTCTGCCGTTTGAAAGACAGGCTGTGTCAGAAACCACTTCCTTCAAAGTAAATGTCACAGCACTTCATGGAAACAGTACTCAAAGCAGGGGAGTTCATTTATTGCACACATCTACCATTTACAAAGAGAGTTGACACAAAATAATATGTTTCTGCTTCACAGTTTACAGATACAAATTACAAAGCACATTATCCTAGAAATTGCTGTTAGTAATATTAGTGAACAAATGCCTTTTACTCTCTAACAGAGGTGTTAACACCTCTGCTTAAGCAGCAGATAAAGGAATGTCATATGACTGTGATAGATGTTTATCCATTGATATCATCAACAGTCATTTCCAACAATTAAGAGGGAATACACTCCTTTGTTGAAAAACGGTTTATAATCCAGTTTTCTGTAAGTTTTAATAGCTGCCAAGTACAATGGCTGAGTGTTACTTTCCTGTGGTCAATTTCACTGACCGTACATTTGACAGCAGGAACATCAGATTGCACTTCACAATCTGCTAAATTGCCATTTAAGTAATATAAATGACAAAATTGAGTGCACAAAACTTTGTTGTAATAATTCAAAATTGAATTCCCCAAATAATATTAAAGTTATTCTTATATATGCCGCTGAAAAATAAACCATCAGTTGTCCAAAGCTAAAGCAAATTGAACAATTTGTTCTCGGCAAACATACACAGCTTGTTCTGGGAGTGACGTAGCTTCTATACCATGCACAATCAGGACTAATCTTGCCTCCTCCTGCTCCCACTGCCAAAGACATCAGCTTTAAGGAAACGAGGACTAGCTGCTCACTCAATGGTAATATTGAGATTGCAATAAACTGTCAGTCTGAAATGTTATTCCCAGCTTGCAGTCCACTTATTCACAAGCAGAGGTAGTACCAATGAGAAGGGACTCTCAAGGGGTCAGTAAACAGTGGCAACACACACAAAACATTAGCTGATTCAAATTCGCCAAGGCTTCTTCAACAGCACCTCCCAAACCCATGACCTTTACCATCCAGAAAGACAAGGGCAGCTGCTACTGATAAATGACTCCCTGAAGAGTTTAACTCTCCCACTCTCAAAGGAACGGGTTCATTGCCTCTGGGACTCTCACCTGTCATCGTAGAACAGTGGGTATGGCAGTGGCTGTGCAGCCTCAACTCTTCCACCAGCCTCAAGATAGGTTCTAGTTGAAAATGCCCATCTTTGACCTGCCCATCCTCTCCAAATACTGCTCCATCTCCAATCTTCTTGAAAGTGTCATTGCCTCTCAGCTCCATGCCCTCTTCTCCTACAACTCCCTGCAGTATGATTTTCACCATGTTGACAATACTGATATCCCCACGCTCAAAGTCATCAACAATATTCAACGAGCAGCACGTTATCCCTCCTGGTCCTCACCAACAGTGCATTTCATCTGGTCGACCATGTCATTCTCTTACACCACCTCTCCTCTCTAGTCCAACTCCATTGAACTACCCTTGTTTTGCTCCATTCCTACGTTTCCCAACACAACCATCACATCTTCAGCGATGGCTTCTCTTCCTACCATGAACATTCATTTCCAGAGTCCAACCCTGTCTCTTTTCTCTTTTTCATTGACATACTACAAAAGCAGGTCAGAGGCTAGTTCTTCTGCAGCGAGTGACACACCTCCTGACTTCTCAAAGCCTTTCCACCACCTACAAGGCACAAGTCAGAATTATGATGGAATACTGTCCACTTGTCTGGATGAGTGCAGCTCCAACAACATTCAAGAAGCTT